>NC_137458.1:277687962-278237126 GCF_964235325.1 Thermobia domestica | reverse complement strand
CCTTTTCCCGCATTACGTTAAAAAGGTCTCTTCTCGTAGGCCTAAACGCCATTATTCCTGAAAAAAGCAGATTATTATCACTGTCTGAATAAACATCACTTTCTGAATTTAACAAGCGCATTGGGTATAATCACAAAGACTAATGTGTGCAATATCAAAGCAATTAGGCCTGAAAAGTAAATCTACGTTAGATTGCGATTTCCACTGTTGCACGTCCTATACATACTGTTCTCAAACCATTCTCCCTCGAAAGTACAGCGAACGACGTGCGGTTTAGTAATTCACCTATCTTCCTTCTGATAAAGACCAAATGAAAAGTGAAACGTGTCAAGACAGTACATAATGCGGATATAGTATGGGTCAAATTATGCATTGTTTTATATACTGACCCATGTTAACAGGTGACTAGTCTGAAAATGTGCAAACATGTGCAACAATTTTTGTTATGTACGTTACCTATACATGTTGTCCTTCACACCCATGCAGGAATCTTACTGGTACCTCTTGGTACTTTTTTTATAACTCAATGATTTATCACCATTACAGTGCATTTCTTCTACTACTTATATGCTCAGATTTTATATGACATTATTCCTCCAGGTTCGTTTCTGGAGAGCAGTTATATACTTCCTCTCATTGCTACTTCCCTACAGTTTCTGTTTCATGGGATTTCCCTTTTCGTTCACTTGTGTTCTCAAACGGAGACGCTGATTGGTGCTGTAGTATTGTTTCCAGTTCCTGTACAGCAAACTTCTAATTACACATTACACAAACTTTACTTCTCTACATGTTCGTTCTATTCGTATTTAAAAAAACACTTAATGCTGTTTTTGAATGCACTATTGTATGGACTAAACGTGTATGCTACTCATACTCCATACTCCAGTACTTGACATTTTGGATTTTTGCGCAGGTTTTGCGGTGTTTCGGACCACTGTGCGCTGGCACAAATCCCGGGGGGATAAGGGGGACATATTTCCTCCAATCTTGGAACTGGCGGACTGTCCTCCCAATAATCCGATTTGAAATGTGTTTTTCGGAAAGAAATGTGATGATTTGTGTCCGACTGCCACAAAGGAAAGTGATGAAATTTATGTCACCCCAGAATTAGCATCAAATCTACCCGCCTCCCAACGTTGAAACAATTATATCTATATCTATATCTATCTATCTATCTATCTATCTATATATATATATATATATATATATATATATATATATATATATATATATATATATATATATATATATACTGTATATATATATATGGGAACAATTCACTTGTCCCCCCCCATGTTGAAGACAGATTTGTGCCACTGATTGAAACCTTAAATTGTTAAATCTATCACTGTCAGTTTCAACAGAGGGTTTTAAAGGGGGGAATACTAAATCTATTTTGGGGATACTGAATCCATATCGGAAAACTGTTTCTCGGTATCTCATATCATTTTTGCTCTGATATCTGTCGACTGACAGATAGATGGACGGTCAAGGTTAGTACGATAATACTTCCCATCAGTGATGGTTTCAGGGGGTAATTCAAGGAGAAACTTTCTCCCCGGAGCATATCTCCGATTGTGCTCAACAAGGTTATCAATATTTTCGCAGTACTACTTTCACTCTCCGTAGATTGAAAGCCCTCAGGAGAAACCTTCTGAAATATCACTGCTTTTCATCCTTATGCATAACAGTTTGGTTGTAAGTCTAATAATCGAATCCATTACAGAGGTTCTCTCTCTCCCTCTTCTCGCGCCACGTGATAATAACCTTAACAATACGTTACACTTTTCCTTGTCCATTTCCGTTCAATTACCTAGTGTGTGTTCACGCACTGAACACAGGTTGTGTCAACTCAGCTCAAAAAAAGCCCATATTGGTTGCATGTCAAGGACATGTTGCAATATATTGATTATACACTCCAAAACACATAAAAGCGGAAAGAAAAACGGAAAAACAAAAGAGAAAAGGGGGAGGACGACCTGTTTAGCCTATTTTGTTCTCCTGAGCGTGAGGAATTTTGTCAATGTCCTCCTACGAATCAATAGTTTTGCCGGTTGCGTTCTTGGTACCACGTTGTCGTTGTTTGGTGGATTTCCTACCATTTTCTCCTCTTCAGTCTTAACATCAACTTCGTTTTTTTTATGAATATTATTCTGAACAAGGAAAATGTCAAGTCTATAACGATCTACGCTGTCCAATTTTTTTTATAAAATTTCAAGTAATTTTGTGTTGTTATAAATATACACAAAAATAACTCTTCTTCAAAGAAAAGTTAAAAAAAAAAAGAGAGAGAGAGAATTTCTCAGGACACGCAAATCCTTGTTGTTCGTGTCTCTGCTAATTTATCCTTTATTCTTCAGAGACGTCAAAAAAAAAAAAAGCACAATCGCTCCAAATAAGAGCTTTATAAATCATCATATTGATCGGAAGCAAATAATGAAAATTGGAACTTGAAGCTATTCGCATGTCATTATCAATTAAGTTAGTAAATAGGTTCTTTTGATTTGCTTTGATTTATTGAACGGTTGTAATGAATACTTTTGGGTTTTTTATCATCTAAATACAGGAAAACTTATCGAAAAGCAAAAACTTTTTCTCCCGTCAATAAATTAGTTATTTAAGAGTATTCAGTAATCTTACTCAGAGTTCTAAACGTTGGATCATAAAACTGCAAACATCTCAATTTATGATAATTGTGAGACTAATTTTCAAGTACCAGAGATAAATTTAAAAAACGTTTATTTAAATCTATCATTTAAATTTTTTCAAATTAAGACCTGTCACAAAACGTTGTTGTCATTGTCAAGAATTATAAAACATGGAATAAGCCATTTTTCAAGAAGAAAAGTTCACACGAGTTTGTTCGTCGTATGAATTCCATTCGAACGATTTAATCAAAAATGGCATTCGACTTTCAATATTTAATTTTGTTTTTTAATCAAAAATAAATGTTTAATTAATATCTCTACAATACAATATAAGTCATTTCTCATGAAAAAACCTACCACGGATAGTTTATCTCTTTTAAACAGATATTTTTTTAAAAAATGTTCATATTCATACTTCATATTCAATTATGTTCATATTCAATTGGTTTTGTTCATTTTTCATATTTCTGTAACAATCCTTTAATATGACTCTTTGAAATGATTTTTTTCGGTTAAAGTTTTCCGAAAACACGTATTATAGTCTGTTCATATTTCATATATGCAAATGCTTCCCAAATAACTATAGCATAATATGATTCAACTTAACTCACTAGGTGGAATATAGTTAGTGTACGCACCTTCGATACGAGAGAATAAGGTTTGATTTCCGGTGGGAGCTCATGTGGTTCGGATCCCACATTAAACTGAGTTCCACGTCTCGTACAGTCTCAGAGCTAAAAAGGGCGCTAATGTCCAAATTAACCAAACAACGAATCAATTTAAGATATGAGAGAGAGAAAATTTAGTGCGATGGTCCGTACCTTTGACTTACCTTCCATTTACGAATTGTTTCTTTAACTTGATATGACTATAGAACTTCATTATAGGACTTCTTCATATTAACCAGTAAGTGAGCAACATTTTCATTGATCTAAATTAAAATATTTAACCACATATTCTATGGACCCGTACATTGCAAAGTGGAACTAAAATTACATTTAATGCAGTGAAATAGGCATTTCTTCTACTTAAGTCTAAAAATTGAGTTAAAACTCTTGATTGCTATTGGAGATCGTGCCCAAAGGAGAATTGAGTTCGAAATATGAATAGTAAATCATTCAGTGTGGATCGCTACGCTACGCTCGCCTCTTCCCCATTTTTTTTTTTTTTTTCAATTTTAGTGAATAGCTCAAATAAGTAAAAACGCAATTCAGTAACTGAGACAGACAATATTTGCAAAATGCTTTTAGGCTAAATCAGATATATATATATATATATATATATATATATATATATATATATATATATATATATATATATATATATATATATATATATATATATAATTTATCCACAACAAACACACAGCAAGGGTCAACCGAGGGACCTTTTATTACAAAACTAATAGGGTATCTCCATGTGTCACGTATTGCTAAATAAATGCAAGGTTTCAGGCACCTTCACTTTGATACATAACTGTGGCTATAAAACATGTCTCTACTATATGCCTTGTAAGCAATTTCGCCATGGTCTTAATTCTGCCAACACCACTATTGTGTAAACATGATAAATGATTAGTCAAAAGAAATCATTATTTAGCCAGGTGACATCCAGAAGTCCTAAAAGGTTAAAGTCCTAAAAATATAGGCATTAGTCCTAAATTTTAGGACTTCTGCAGTTTAGGACTTCTGCCGTTTAGGACTTCTGCCGCGATATGATTTTTAGGACTTCTGGCGTTTAGGACTTCTGCCTTTAAGGACTTGTGCCTTTTTCATTCACTTGCTTTAGTTCTGAAATTCACCACCACCACACGAAATTGGGACGATGCAGCAGCTATTTGGCAATAATGTTACGAACGTAGATAATTCCAACAGTAACAGCTATATTTGTACTACTAAGATTATTATTATCACTATCTGTTCTGCACTTATACACGAGTAACATAATACAACCTATTTCATTCTAAGAATTAATTACATAATTAGTTAAGAAATTAGTTCCTTTCGAATGGAGATACGAGAATCCCAAGACAAATTCCTACAACAAAAATAAATAAATAAATAAAAAATAAAAAGAATGTTCAAAAAGTATATTTTACCAGACTTCTGAAACCAAGCAAACATTCAGAATTGCAATATATATTATGCGGAGTGTATTTTATTAAGAGTAGGACAAAAATCCTTCTTCTTACGGACGCGATGGTAGCGCCACAAGAGATTTTTAGGACTTTTGCAGTTTAGGACTTCTGCCGTTTAGGACTTGTGCCGCGAAATGATTTTTAGGACTTCTGCCGTTTAGGACTTCTGCCTTTTAGGACTTCTGCCATTTAGGACTTGTGCCGCGAAATAATTTTTAGGACTTGTGCATTTCAGGTCTAATGCCGTTTAGGTCTTGTGCCTTTTAGGACTTCTGCCGCGTCCCCGTTGCTATGACGCTGCTTCTAATATTATGAGTTCGAAAGTCTTTCAATTGTGGCGTGTATTGTAAGTTTGTCTGTAAGGTAACCAGTCAAAGTCTAAAGTACGCTACTTCAGAATTCTGCTCGTTCGTGAAAAGATGATGAAAGGGTTGTTCAAAGAAGTTTTACGTCAAGCAATATTGTTCATCATGCCAAAGAGTATGATAAGTTTGAATAAGAGAAGAGAGCCCGATTGCTATTGTAAGTTGTAACTATTGTTTTGTTATATTTTCAAAGAAAGAAAGTTTAAAAAGTAACCCCATTAAGCAAATATAATTGTAAAGCTTAACATTATAAAGTAAAAATAAGTATTAAACTCGTCTTTCCGTATGCTGTGCAGATATGCTTTGTGATTTAGCGTATTTGTCGTTTGGTACTTAGCAACTCCTTGGTGCGTGATCGAAGTATCTTGTACGTGCTTCATTGCCGTCGCTCGAAGCACCACTGAAACAGTTAACAGTTCAAATCTGGTGGTGTCTGATCTAAACGTTCTGTATACAATACTGTAAACTATGAGATAGACTCACACTTGATTTCAGTGCTTTTATCCAATGGTAATGGCAATACCTTGTATGCAATTTCACCATGGTGGATACACGATGCCTAAATTTTATACACTAATGTTTTATTATGGTTTCTTGTGCTTGCTTTTGTTTTTAAGGCAATGTGTTTACAATTAGAGTCCGAAAGGAATTATGGGCAATTATTTCAACATTTTGAACAGTAGTAACTGAGGTACCAAGAGTCTTGAACAGTTTGAACCAGTATTTAACTCAGTGTTATGTAATACCCAGAGATTCCTAAATATTTACATAAAATGCTCAAATAGTACGGGTTTTGATAGGCTTTTCAACTGTAAAGTAAGTTTTCTCCGTTTCAGTCCTTTTGAACTTTCCAAGCTTTTTGATACCTACTTTTCATTTTTAAGGACTTGTGCTTATATTTTCAGAAGCCATTGCAATGATCTCGTCATCATATTTTCATTGCAAAGAGTCAAAATAAACACAAAAGTGAGGTGATTGAATAACCAACACGTATATCTTATTAAAAATAAGCTGAATTCTTCTATCGTTCAGTTTATGGTATAACATTAGATGAAAACTGTCAAGTTTATGCATAGATATTGTGAACCATAAAATAATTTTGCAACAAGTTTCATTCTCTTCTGTTACCTAAATAATCCGCTCGCAGATAATATTGATGTGAATTATGGTCTAAGGAATAAAGATATTTATTATTGACACTAAAAATATCAAGTTACTTAATACAATCATTGTATTTACCAAGTCAATATACAGAATTTTACAGTGATCATTCGAAGCTTAGCGTGGTGATATTGCACACTAATACTTTATTACATGAAAGATTATGTTCTGTAATTTCTTACTACAGACATAGGGAATATCTAAGTAACGTACTTCCGTTTATTTTCAGGCCTGAAATGATGAATTGCCGAAACATTATTTTCTCATGACTTTAACGAATTAAATCCCGGTCGCAGAGATGCACAAGAACTTAAAGCATTAATGAAGTAGAGAAAGGCAGTTTGTACGAATGCACAGTGTAACGCTGGTTTTGAAAATTATGTTGCTGATATTTAAATTCAGAAGCTAAAGCAGGTCAATGTCGTCCATGCTATTGACAACATTCGATCGAAGGTTCTGATCACCGAAGCAGATCCACGAAAAACAACACGAGTAAGAAATGGAAATCAAAGATGATCATTGGATCATATCGCGGCATTTGAGGAAATTAGGGAAATTGAAAAAGGATGAATAAATGGGTTCTTCACAAATTGAACGAGAACCATAGAAATAGGTGTTTTGAATTCTACCTATGCTGCTCTTATGCAACAAAAACTGACGGCCTCTCGCAGGTACTGAAGCATGTGAGGAGAAATGAATCTTGGACAACTGACACGATATGATCCTAAACCCATTCAAAAGCTGAAGTTGTACCCACGATGATGATGACTGAGATATACTGTGCTATTAGTGGTCCATTACAGCTTCCTCAATCACAACCAAGAAGAATCTGGAAAAAATAGACAAAATGTATGAAAAACTGCAATGTCTGTTCTGCATTGGTCAACAGGAAGGTACAAACCTGTTTCACGACAACAATGTATTGTGGTTTCGCGCAGCATAGTCGATAACGCTCTCCCAAACTTCGCCCAACATCTAAAGTTCTTAACTATTCTATCAGGCCTTGTTTCCATTTTGTACTAATACACAATAACACACTGAGCAAGGCTGTGTGATAATATGCAAAAAACAGTATCACGTAACAGTTTCAACACAATATCTTCGCCAGCCGAAGTTAAATAATAATAATAATAATAATAATAATAATAATAATAATAATAATAATAATAATAATAATAATAATAATAATAATAATAATATAACTTTTGCCTCCTGAAAATAACCAGATGGTAAAGTTATGGTCGATACATTTTTGGAATTCGAAGGCATTTTAGAATCGAAGGAATTCGAAGGATGCTTGTCTATCATCTGGCTATCAGAAATAATTGATCGCCATTTTCTCTACTTATCTATAATTTTCTTACAGGATAGAAACACCTCCTCGGAAGAGAGAGAAGAGAGAGAGAGAGAGAGGCCGAACTTGAGCTATTGAACGTGAGGACAGGATGTTTACATTCGCATTGACACCTGCTGTGAAAACGGTCTGTGTACATAGCTGAAAGAGATTTGTGAAGACCCTTCCCTTCATATCTCTCGGGTCGAAAACAGAAAAAAAGGATGGGCGCGGATGCCTTACCCACGTCAAACTTTTTGACAGGTGGACTTTAATATTTATATTAAAATACTATTTTTTAATTGGCATATCAGATATGGTTGTGATTAAAATTATTAGAGTCGTTTCTTCTCAAGGAATAAAACAAAAAAAGTTGATTTTTATACCATAATTGGTTCCAAAATTAGACATATAATTTGTATAAAAAGAAACTAATTTATTTATTTTTTTAATAATTTATTTCTGCTAAACTAGCAGACAAATATACAATTTAAGTATTTCAACCCGTTAATAAACTTCTGTAGAATGCTGCAAAATTTTTCTTTCCCATTAGAGATACCTAGTTCCTTAGAAAATGAGGAAATTCGGTAGCCATGTTCTCCCCATAAGGTCCAATATAAAATTTTTTGTGCCGAAAAAAGGTAGATCATCCCGTTAAAGATCTCTTTTATTTTCAAGGAGTCTACATTTGCTAGATTTACTTTGTATAAAGGAAAAAATAAATGCTTTCAGTTTTACCTCCCACAGTTTGCCCTGTAGACCAAAGGGCACGAATGACTGAAAATGGAAAATTAAGGCGGAGTTGGTGTGTCGCGAATAAATGTCAGGTATGTCACGAGATTTTTAATGTCTTCTAAGAACTTCCGTATTAGAAATTATCTTTAGAAGAAATTTTTTAAAAAAATATCGCCATTCTACTTGATTTCACACTTGTCTCTCACACTTTGCATCTTATAGTTGTTCCATAATACAAAATGTATTGTATGTATTTTTATGTGTTTGCTTTTTTGTATCTAGGGGAGAAAATCTCATGCAAGGGTGTCGCGAAAGTTTGAAATGTACTTTGGTGTACCCCAAGGAAAAAAGATTAGAAACACTGGATTAAGAAAGTGAAGTAATGATAATGTGGAAGGAAACGGAAGAATCTCGAGAAACCTCACGGTTACAATGCTATCAGCCACAAACTCACTTGGTCTAGAAGCAAACCAGAGATCCTTCATATCAGAGGTGAGCGTTCTACTACTTATATATAAAAGGCTAGGAACTAGTATAAAAACGTGTAACTTTTAAATGACGTCATTCTACCAAAGTTCAGCATCGCTTTAACTATTTGTAATAATGAAGAAATGAAGCATGTATGAAATGAAAACCGTTTTTCTCACCTTAGTGTGAAGTAGCTGTGTATTAGCACAGCACCGGCACATTGGGAAGTTCCTTTTCTGCCGCAGTTCAACAAATATGGTAAACGGCCATACTTATTGTGTAATGTATCATCTTGGAGAATTTAATAGCATAATTACGTAACTTTCGTGACTCAACTCAAATAAAAGGTGTTTACTGGAAGATGTTTACTTTTAAAGGCGTTTACTGCGAGCATGTTCGGAACATAATACATCAAACAATGTGCAAATCAAACTTCATGAACAAAGAAAGAAAGAAAGAAGAAATTGAAGCAAAATAGTTTGAAACACGGGGTATAATAATAATAATATTATGAAAGTTTTGTTGACAGTCTGATACAATTCAACACCATCTTCTTTTTTTGTTTAACAGCACATATGTCACAATCATGGACGGCGATTAGGGGGGGCAGAGGGGGGCAGTTGCCCCCCACTTTTTTGAAGTTGCACATTAATGTATATAGTTTCATTTGGAAATATAAAGTTTTGTATGTATTATTGTTTCATAGAATAAAAATGGTGCCATAAAATATTTGTCGTTCTATGAGTACGTATTGGTTGTCTTCCCGTGGAATTAAGAAAGCTACAGGAATTGCGTTTGAATTGCCACTAAAAATGGACCAAAAATTAACCTATTGGAGCGCCACAATTCGAGCGTACTTTCATTTCTTCTTGCAATTGGTCGATATGTTAGTCAGCCGCTCTGGAACTAATTGAGATAACATTTTGCAAGTCCTTCACAAGTTATTCTTTAATTGCACAAAAATCGACAGTTCTTAAAATATATTTTCTTCTTTCCAATAATAAGGAATATTTTGATTTGATTTTTTTCAGTTTAACATCCTGTTCAGCAGCGAAGTTATATGAGACGTGGACTTAATGATCAACGTGGAGTCCGAACCACGTGAGCTCCTCCCCGGCAATCGAGCTCGGGTCTCTTTGGTCAAAGGCATGTACGCTAACCGCTTAGCCACGAAGGAGCTCAGTAAGGAATATTAATTTTGCATTGTACTATACGAGTTTAGGGGTGTACATATACAGTTTTGTTATACAATTAAATTTAGTAAATTCAGCATGTCTAGGTTTTAGGATTATTTTGTATAATTGAACTGTGGAGTGACTTAAGTATTGCTGTGTTCTGATATATTCCAAGAAAGTGAAAACTGTACTTAATAGCAGCGAACATGTTTCGGGAAGCTGCAAAAGTATTTCTTTAAATGTCGTAGCATATGCTTGTAGTATTCACTGTCTTTTTAAGAGTAATAACACATATAACAGCATGCATGGAATTAAAAATATAAGTTGTTCATTAATTTCCAGTTTCAATATAACTTTTACAAAACAAGCCTCATTATTCATTACTATGATTATTTGATTAATATTATCCTTTCTGTTTATTTGTTTTGCAAATTTGTTATTAAATAGGCCCCTAATCTGATCACACAACTTTTCAGACAGATATTCATGAGTAAGGAATCAAATCTCTTCTTACACCTTCGCTGTTTAAGAGTACAAAGGGCTAGTATCTACTTGCGTTGCTCTTGTCAATTTACTTAATAAATATGAAACAAGATATACGGTATTTTAACTGAAAAAGACAGTATCCTAATAGTTATACATCCTTTCGTCAAACAAAGTGTTACAAGCAACTAGGAAAACTAATATTGAGATCTGGGAGACCCGGGTTCGATTCCCGGCGGGAGCTCATGTGGTTCGGATTCCACGTTAATCAGTAGGTCCACGTCTCATATAGCCTCGCTGCTGAAAGGGACGCTAAACTAAAAATAATCAAGGGACGCTAAACTAAAAAATCAACTCAATTAATATTGAGATCATGTCTTGCCCTCCCCCCACTTTTAACGTCCAACCGCCGCTACTGGTCACAATTAGTTTAATTCTAAAGCTAATCTTCGCAGGTTTCGTGGCATGAGTTCCTTCAATCCTTTTCCTTCTAATATGCATATTTTTACTAACTGTGGATGATAGTCTATATATACCAGATGCAGTCGCATCCACAAGGTAGATAATCCGGCTTAGGTACAGTGATATGAAAACTGAACTCTGCTTACATGCAATATGTTTCATTTGTGATCCCTGATCTTACCTTGTTTTTATAATTTATCACAAAAATATTTCCAGAGTCGTCCGCGGATCTTTCCGAGAAGGGTGCAAACGACCAATTCCAGGGGGGTAAAAGACAAACACTCAAGCAACGCAATCACGAACTTCGGTGTACGCGTGCACATAATATACATCATACAAAACAACAGGTATTTACGCATTTGTCCCTAACTACAGCAAATTAACTAGACTACAGTAATATAGTATTTAATATTTAAGTATCATAGTATATGAGTAAGAAAATCAGTATGTCTTGACATGCACCTTTAACTGAGCACATTCTGAAAATCCAAGGGGGTTGCTCAGCTGCGGATGACCATGTGTACAGCCATGTTCAAAAAATTTACAAGCTTTATCGTTAACCCTACATAAAACCTCAACGAATTAGGTAATACTGTTTTATTAATCTTTTTGATTCTTTCTATAAAGGTAATCAAGAAAGTTCTGTCGCTTTTTCACCCACCACCTACGAACATCGCTATGTCCCTAAGACGTACTGGAAGATCAAAAAAAAGTCCCCATCAGCATCGACGACCTTATGCCAACGTTCTGGAAGGCCATGGATTCCATCAAGGTAGAACTTTGTGGGCCGTGAAACGAAGAAGGTATCAAGTGCATTTTGCACCTCTACTAGGAATTTGAACTGGCGTCCAAGTAATGAAACAAGTTATAATCGGAAGGTGCAATGTCCGGAGAGTATGGAGGATGCAATAGTTTCCCATCCAAGGCGCAGAATGGTGTCCCGGATCATCCCACCCACATGGGGCTTAGCTATTCCTGTATCAGGATGACCCCTTTGCGATTCAGAAATGCTGGCTCCAGAGTTTTGATTTTTTCTTGAACACGGCTCAACTCCTGAGAGTACAAGGTTGCATTGATGTTCTGACCAGCTGGTAGCAGTTCTCGATGCACGATGGACTTTCTTTTAGTGCAGTGCTGGTTTCAGCTGCTTTGGAACCGATTCAAGGAATGCTAACTAATGATGATGGCGCCGTGGAGTTTCGTACAGGACCCACTTCTCATCACATGTCAACACCCTGTCCAGAAATGGCTCCTTCCTCAGACGAGACAGCAAAGAAACGCAGATGTCTGTCCTTGTTGCCTTCTGGCGCGGAGTCAAATCATGTGGGATCCATCGACCCAACTTCTAGTGCTTCCCAAGTTGATGGAGGTGCTGCCGAATGGTTTCTCCACTCACATTGAATTGCAGTTTCAGATCCTCACATGTCTGGTCACTGTTCGCCTCAGTTGCTGCCTGAAGATCTTCATTTTGTACATGTGTTGGTCTTCCGGCACGTGGTGCGTCTTCGAGTGTTTCGTCATCGTCCTTAAACTTGTTAAACCACCGCTACACTGTCCGCGTAGTCACAACACTCTCACCAAAGGTCTGGTGTATCTTCTGCCTCGCTGCAGCTTCGTTTGAGCCCAGTTTGAAGTCCTACAGCATACACGTCCTTATGACGCTCTGTGGAAGTCCCATGTTCACTGTCCCTGCACAAGTTCACGGTGTAACTGAACTGCCATAACCAGGTAGTATGTTGGATATACTCACACGAACAAGTGACCATAACCTTATCTCCATTCGCATTCAACTGACGGTGTGAGGGCGAACTAAACAGAGCCCTTCACAAAAAGCGAAAGAGATTTCTTGGTTACCTTTATAATAGTGTAACATTGTGCAAGTTAGCACTTGTGCACTTATGTATTTACACTTGAACGACAAAAGGGGAGAAGAAACTATGATGATCGTGAAAAAAAAAATGTCAAAATCTAGATCTCAATGGTAACCCATAGATACCGAAAAAGTTATTTTTAGACATATGTTCATCTGTTCGTCCTGATGTACACTCGCCTAGAGGCCATGCCGGTTAACGTATCTCAAATAAATTTTAAACATAAAGTTTTACTCGTATATTATTCTCCATTATTTTTGTTTCGAATTTTCTTCCCAGCCCTAAAAAATGAGAGCAGTTTACTTAAATGAAAAAATAAAAAAAACTTAATTTTCTCAAAATCGGCTCTAACGATTTTTTTTTTTTTTACAATTCATAAATCAATTTTATAAAAAAGCTCCCATCATATGGTATATGTCGTTCCTTTGGGAAAAAATCAAGAAGGGGTAGTTTATTCTTAGGCGTTAATTGTTTTCAGTTTTCTCAAGAAACGACTCAGGCGATTTTTCCATATTTCATAAACATTTTATTAATAACCTTATAATATGGCATAACTCATTTGACCTGAAAACATCCACGAGGGTAGTTTATTCTTGAGGGTGAGGAGTTTATTTTCGAACAATTTTTTTTTTCAAAAACATTACTCAGACAATTTTCTTCGTAAATAAATATTTTATTAATAACTCTATAATTATGTGTAAGTTATTTCTTACGAAGAAATTTACAAGAGGTAGTGTAGTATGGGGGGGGATTCTTCTCAGACTACTGTCTCGAAAACGACTCTGGTGACTTTGGTCGTATTTTGTAATTAAATATTTCATAATTATTATTCCTATTATATTGTATAAATCAATTCCATGAGTATATCCACAACGGGCAACTTACTTTTTTTTTTTTTTTTTTTTTTTACAATTTTGTAAAATGCCACTCCTGCAACTTTATTATTGTTTTATAAACAAATTTTTCATTAAGAACCTAGCATATGGCATAAGTCATGTCTTATGGAAAAATCTACAAAGAGTAGTTTACTTTTGAGTTTAAGAAATTTGAGCGAGAAAGTTTAGTGTGGTAGCCTGTACTTTTTTTATTTTGCCCTTTTAAAGTAGCTCATAAAATATTTACAAGTATGCAATATCAGTACAACGTATTTCTATCAGGGTTCTCCGTGAATAAGTCAGTAGACTTGTCCCTTTGTAATCAAGGAGTTCTGTGTTCGAGTCCAAATGGAGGACCATTTTTCTCTTGTTGTGCAAACCGAGCAGTGGTTCGGATCCCACTGTAAGTTCATGATTGCCAGATTTGATTTTATCTGTTAGAGATTCATTAGAAATTCCTGCAAAATATTAGTGATTTAGTTCGCTTGAAGACCGGAAAGAATTCCTAAAATCGCACCCTTGATTATTCTGAAGCAAAATAAAATCCATTGCCCCATTCATCTACTGAAGGTTTAACAACAATAATTGGTTGGTCGGATTGGAATATAGCGTCCTTTTCAGCACTGAGGCTATGAGACGTATACAGGCACTACTAACTCATCTGCAGAAAATTCGAAAATAATGCTTTAAGAGACGTCCCTGGTTAAAGCATTCTGTCTTCCTAATGGATCTGCCACTGTGTATACATATAATTTTTATATATCCAAACTAAGCTATCCATAAGTATCGGAAGTCTTACATAACGGCTATGTCTCCCTGTCAGCAGAGCAAAGAAGGTAAGAGATACCGAAAAGCGGTTTTCTAGAATCGCTTCCGCGTTCCAAGAATGGGTTCCATATCATCCATTCATTACGTATTCAAACTGGTAAATTGTAGAAATTAACCATTTCCGGTTTCAACCCTGATCACCAAAGAACAAAAACGGTAATAGATAGCAACAAGCTTTTTTTTTTTTTTGAATAGCGACAAACAATTTTCTGCAATCAATTAAACATATGAAGAATATTGCAAGGTTCATCCATGTGCTTCCAGCACCACATGCTGGCTGTAAAGGAACTTCAGATGACAACCATGAAGAAGATGTCGTCAATCATCGACAACAACGAAGATTAATCAAGTAAGCAACATTTCTGGATAAAAGGAGCCAGAAACACCACAGAAGGCGTCAATCTCCACAGATTATCACCTCAACTCCCTTGGACGCTTAGTCTCTGAGAGTTCCTTTATTCTTACCACTCTCCAGGACGCCTGGTCTCTGAGAGTTCCTTTATCCTTAGCATTCTCAAGGATCTCTGGTCTCTGAGAGTTCCTTTATCCTTACCACTCTCTTGGACGCCTAGTCTCTGAGAGCTCCTTTATCTTACCACTCTCTAGGACGCCTGGTCTCTGAGAGCTCCTTTATCCTTACCACTCTGTAGGACTCTGGTATCTGAGAGTTCCTTTATCCTTACCACTCTCTAGGACGCCTGGTCTATGAGAGCTCCTTTATCACTATCACTCTCTAGGACTCTGGTGTCTGAAAGCTCCTATACTCTTACCTAGTCCCTAGTCTCTGCGTTTTATCACCCTCTCTAGGACGCCTGGTCTCTTAGAGGTACAGTACCTATTTACCTCTTGGCCGCAAGAGCCTTGGTTTCTGTTGGGCTAAAACGCTTGGTCATTAGGCTCCAACAAATTCACCAGAAAACAAGATATCTAGACGAACGTACAGTATATTTTATCTATAATATTTATTACTACTGTATATAAAAAGAAGCTTTTATAATACAAGATGATTGAGAAAAGTCCAAATTCTCGTGTAGCCATCTTTTAGCTGTACCCTAAAAGACAGAATTTTACAATATGTTTATCTCTGACTTTATTGCTCTTGCGCAATCAGATGTTGTAGAAACCTACTATAATTCCGTGATTTGAATATTAACCCCTTGCGTTCCAGGTGTCAGTTTGCTATATGCATGCTGTAATACCAGATTTTCATTTACTGTTAAGACTGTCTGGACCGTTATATAGGGCATAGTTATTGAGCACGCGCAAGGAGAGCATTCACATTACTGATTTTAAAAAAGCTTATTTACATTGTGGAACATTCGGCCAGAAAAAGGGAAATTTTCATGTTCTGAGGGATTTTTGCTGCTTCAGGTTGGCAACACTGACCGGAGATTAAAGACAAAGTTTTTTCTTTTTTTCCGATCTTGCAAGTCGTCAATTGTTTATCGTCAAAACAGACACATGTGTGTCGTAATTGAATGCTCCCTTATGCTTCACATCTATTGAGACAAAACATTTTTTATTTTTGTTTTCTATCAGTAAGGTGCTGTCACCTAAGGAGAAATAGTAGAACTAACACGTGCCTTGCATCCACTAAAAAAATTTCATCATCTCCAGGATTAATACGACCCTTAATAAAGGATACGTTTTCATGACATCCCCATAGATGTCACTGGTATTTTGCAACGGAGTATTTTATGTCATCCATATGGATGTCACTGGTATTTTGCAACGGAGTATTTTATGACATCCATATGGATGTCACTGGTATTTTGCAACGGAGTATTTTATGACATCCATATGGATGTCACTGGTATTTTGCAACGGAGTATTTTATGACATCCATATGGATGTCACTGGTATTTTGCAACGGAGTATTTTATGACATCCATATGGATGTCACTGGTATTTTGCAACGGAGTATTTTATGACATCCATATGGATGTCACTGTACCCAAGGGATTAATCTTCATATAGTAAGAAGTGGTAAGAAGCGGCTTCCAGGAATAAGTTCCATTTCTTATCTTATTCCTGTATTACAACTGGAAGTTATAGATCCACTACGACCATTTACAGTATTGAGTACGTATAATGTGTAAGTTTACCGTAGTTTCAAAATGTGATCCGAAGTTCATTTGTTGGTTAAACTTGTTCAGAAAATGGATACTTTGAAAGAATTAGTTGAACTGTATCCTATAAACAAATAACAAATCAAATAAAAGATAGGGGTCACTGTACTAAAATTTTTATTTCCAATTTCTGAAAGTAGTTACGTTGCAGTTACTAACGAAACATTTTCTTACGAAACACGAACTTATAAGACATTTTTCGAAAAACTTCGTCGGAAGAAAATTTATCCCCAAAAGTAAACTAGTCGTCGTGGATTTTTTAAATAATAAAACAAGCATTATGCAGTATACTAGGTGTATAAGCTTAAATCCGCTGTTTGACATAGATGGTCATAGATGGCCAGATAACAACGCACAGTATTCCGTTGGTAAACATGTCAAGTTTTGTGCCAGACAAAGAGCATATGCGGGAAGCTCTATCTTTCTGCTTCCATTTGAAGAACTCGGCTGCCGAATTGGATGGAAAGCTTGTGGAGATCTATGGTGACAGTGCTGTATTGGAAACAACGTGCTGAGGTTGGTTTCGTCGGTTCAAAGGCGGCAACTTTTACTGAGCAACAAGAAGCATGAAAATTAGCCCCGGAAGTTTGAGAACCATTAATTGCAGACTATTTGAACGAGGACGATACCTAATCACAAAAAATGCTTGTCAAGCAATTGATTATTACTCAGGCAGCCATTTCCATGTGTCTACAATGCAATTGCTACTACTTGTCCCTTGTGACAGCTCGCTGCACGCACGTGGTTCTCAATGCTGCGTTGCCAGTTTTTACGTCGGGCATTGAAACTACACGAGTAGTATACACGAAACACGAAGTTATTCACTGCAAATAAATGACAGTTTTATAAAATTACATGACACAAAAGAGAACTAGAAACGATGCTCTCAATAACCAGCATGTCCACTATTCAAGTCAATATTCGACTAAAACAATGTGCATTTGTTTACATTCAAACTGGCAACATGCGGAGAGGGTGGAACGTTTACCACTACAGAGCGAGAGGAATGAGCCACTATAATTGGCTGAACGTGCTGTTGCGATAGAAACAGTCCTTCTTGGCTGATTGTTATGGCCACGTAGAGAAGGGAAAAAACAAGAAAGCAACTGTCACAAGGGACAAGTTGTATCAATTGAATTATAAGTGTCATGAGAAAGGTTCAAAAGATCGGAAAGTGGGTGTCGCATGAATTAACCGATCGGAACCAGGAGAGACGCCAAAACTCGTATGAAATATCACAACATTGCGAGCGGTGATTATATTCAATGAGAAAAAGCAAAAAGGCTACTACTCACCGCAAAAAAATATGTAGGAGAATTTTCTTCTACATGCAACAGGTAGCGCTTTCGGAAAATGCTACTTCCTTCTTCATCCTGTGGTAGACTCGAAAACGGATAAAAAACATGAAAGAAGGTTAAATAAAAATGATTAAAAGGTTAAGATATATAAAAAACAAATCTTTTGTCAAACATTAACACACACGGGAATAGAAACTCACTGACATTGTACACTGCTGTTCACTGTTTTCTGTTCTTGCTTTCCAAATTGTGAAAGTATGTAGTGAAAAGATTACTCATTACTCCAAATGATATTTATTTCTCCTCTATCCAGGTTAAGTGAAGGCCTTTCTTTGTGAATGTAATAAGATTATTTAATTTTTCGTTCCGTTGCTGTTTTTGCTTTTTCAATTAAACATGATTCCACGATATGATGGTTATAATCTCCAAGATGCGTTGTTAGTCCGGATAACTGTTGCGGATTCCGAGATACAAACGTGTTCAGTTATTCTAGTTACAAACGTCTTCAGTTATTCTAGTACAAATGTTCCTTTTTGTTTGACCTATATACACTTATTCACACTCACATTTCACCCGATAGACGCCACTGCTTTGTAAAGGGTCAGTAAAAAATGCTTTAAAATTGGTTATGTACAGTGAATGTAAAAAGTATTCATACACCTCGCAAGATAGTAACATGTGACACATCACGGTGAACAAACACCACTTGAACTGAAAATTTGTATTTTATTTCTTCAACTGTAGGAAGCACAACACAAAAATACACTGATATGAAACAAATTGGGCTTGTTGCAAACAAAGAAGCTAATATTCGTGCAGTAAATTCAAAAAGGTATTGAAAAGAAAGAAATACCAATCAACAAAAAGTATTCATACATTTCACTTAGTGTCTTTGTTTTCGTCATATTGGGCAACTTTTAGTACTTCGTAGGATATCCTTTCGCTGCTATAATAGATTTAGTACGCTTTGTCATTGACGTTACAAAAGTCTTGGTTTTTGATTAGGGAATTTTCAGCCACTCCCCTTGCAGAGTATTTTGCAAGTTTTGTTTATTTGAAATCGGTCGTTTTCTAATCTGTTTGTCAAGGTGGTCCCATAGAAGCTCAATCGGATTAATGTCGGGGAATTGGAGTGGTGTTAGCATGTACTTTGGCGCATTGCACAAGATCTAAAATCGTGTATTTAAAGCGGAATGCTTTGGATCATTGCCCTGCATGAATAAGAAGTTATATCTAATCCCCATTTGTTCAGCAGATGAATGGAGATTCGATTTCAAAATGTCAATGTACTGATGATGGTTCATCGTACCATCTATAAAGTGCAAGAACCCTACACTAGATGCACTCATACACCCCCAAACCATGATAGAATTACCACCATGTTTCACTGTAGATTTTCGGTTTTCTTTTCGAAACTCTGTATTATTTTGCCTGCACACCATGGTTTGTCCATCCGATGCAAAAAAGTTGAATTGTCTTTCATCCACAAGTATCACACGGTTCCACAGTCCCTGTGGTGTATTTCGGTGTGCTTTGGCAAATTTCAAGCGTTTTCTCCTATTGACTTCGCTCACAAAGTATTTTCTTCGGGCTACCCGACCATGAAAGACACTCTTTCTCAAGTATTGCGAATCACAGAATGTCATAGATGCAATTTAAGTTCATTATAAAGCTCAGTTACAAGCTCTAGCACACTCAGACGCGGATGCTTTTTTATTTTTCGAATTATCAATGACTGACAACGCGTATTTAATTTACTGGACGACCTGTTCTACGTACATTTTTCAACGTTTCTCTCTATCCCACTCTATCAATAATATTTTGAATAGTCCCTCTAGGCCTACCAACAGTGCTTGCAATTTCAGAAAGTGACTTACACTGATTATCCAGACGAATTATAATTCTTCGTTCCTCTCTGTAGTTTCACGACCTTTATGCCCCATACTGCCGCACTCCCAAACTCCGCGATAACTTTGTGAACTTGAATGCACTGCAAGGGAATATAGAACAAACTAGAGTGCCTTTATACGTTCGTCATTAGTTTCTGTACATTGAAAGTGAGGTATTTCCATGAGAGTTGTGGTACTGTATGAATACTTTCTGCGCATGGATTTTCGGACCTTTCCCTTTTTTTATCTCTATAAACCAAGGTCTAAATAGCATTTGTTGTTTATACTCCCCCCAAGTCTTCCTTTCGGAACACCTTTTTCTAATGGCCCAGTAAGTTGAATCTACATATAATGGAAACGGGTCAAAATCTAATTCTTTACAAAAATATTGCCTGTATGAATACTTTTTACACTCACTGTATTTATCTATAGATTTTGGAGGAACTTCTGAAATTTTGATGTTGTGTCTTTGCAGAATCTTCTTAATTTTTGCTGAAAAATGTGGAACCAAAGGAACACCAATCCATCTGACAGTTACGGCATCTGCTTTGGTTGATGGCAGGTGCCGGCAATCTTCTGTTGTACCAATTTGTACCATTTTAACAACAAAGATTTTTGGAAACCATTTTCCTGTCCAATTTGTAATAAATACTGTATTTCCTTGTTGAGATTCTAAGAGAGATCTGAAAGTAAAAGAGCTCTCTTAAAAATTGTTGCATGTAGAAGAAAATTCTGCTACATATTTTTTGCAGTGAG
This sequence comes from Thermobia domestica, assembly GCF_964235325.1. Classification (NCBI taxonomy): domain Eukaryota; kingdom Metazoa; phylum Arthropoda; class Insecta; order Zygentoma; family Lepismatidae; genus Thermobia; species Thermobia domestica. The sequence goes on along the minus strand of NC_137458.1, from coordinate 278,216,513 downwards.
TAGTAGTCTTTTTGCTTTTTCTTACATGTGAAATCTTCTCGCCAGACAAAAAAGAAAGTCGTTCCTTCATTGTATTGTGGCAGGCAATGAAAAGTGGATATATTTCGGGAATCCTAAAAGCAAGAAATCGTGGGTTGATCCGGCCAACCCTCAACATCTTCCTCGAGACCAAATCGATTCGCACGGAAGATGATGTATTTTTGGTGGGATCAGCAGTGTATCGTACTTTGAGCTGTTGAAACCTGGTGAAAGTGTCAATGCCTACCGCTCCCACCAACAACTAATCAAATTGCACCATGCTCTGTGTGGAAATAGGCCGGAGTATCAAGAACGACATGACAAGCTGAGTTTCCTCCACGACAACAACTCATCGCATACGTCAACAGCGGTTCAAAATTACCTGGAGACACTTAACTGGGAAGTGCTACCCCAGCACGCTTATTCACCAGACCTGGAACCTTCCGACCACCATTTGTTTGCTTTGATGGGCCACGCCCTCGCTGAGCAGCACTTCGATTCGTATGCAGACATCCGCAAATGGCTTGATGAGTGGTTTACCTCGAAAGAGAAGGACTTTTTTTGGCGTGGTATTCACAAATTGTCCGAGAAATGGGCAAAATATGTAGTTAGTGTGGACAAATACTTTGAATAAATTTCTTTTTGCTTTCTATGAACAAAACACGTGTTTTCCTTACTACAATACAGCGAATTTAAGCTTCTGGTATTAGTGTTATACAATGTGTTTGAAAAAGAACTCCCTAGTTTTAATGTGTCCTAGAATCTGTACAAAGTGACATACACTATTCTACTTTGTGTTGTTTGATTCATCAACTCTCCAAGTTTGACTCCCCTGTAGTTGGCAGGTATGCTTGACCTTGAGACGGCACCAGTGCTGTTTTTTCCTCTGTTTCCTCAGTTCGGGTCCAGGCAGGCGTGCAGTGCAGAGCAACTCAGCAACAATGTGTACTCCACAACAGAAAGCGCAGTGTGTTATTTGGCTTGTGAAAACTGAGTCAGTTGTAACAGTGCAACATAATTTTAGACGTCAGTATGGTAGTGAACCACCCACAGCAAAAACTATCCGTCATTGGCTAAAGTCTTTCAAGGAAACCGGTAGCGTTTTAAAAGCAAAATCACCAGGTAGACCGAGAACTTCTGAAGGTGTTGTTGAACAGATCCGTGTTTCTTGTGTTCGGAGCCCGAAGTAGTCATTGGCCAGACGTAGTCTACAATTAGGAGTGCCTAAAGGTACTGTGTATGATGTTGTACGTAAGAGTTAAGTTGCCCTCCTACAAATTGCAACTGTTACATGAAATTAAATCTACTGATAAAATCGAAAGGTGTGAGTTTGCTGCTGACTTTCTACATAGAATTGATGATGATGTCCATTTTTTTAAAAAAGGTTCTCTTTTCTGATGAGGCTATATTTCATGTCAGTGGAACAGTTAATCGTCATAACTGCAGAATTTGGGGGCAGAGCATCGACATGAAGTTATTCAGTATCAACGTGACTCTCAAAACCTTAATGTCTGGTGCGGTTTGATGGAAGATCGTGTGCCTGGTCCTTTCATTTTTGTAGAAAAAACAATAAACGGGGACGTTTACTATGACATGCTGACAGAGTACGTCTTTCCCCAAATGGACGATATTGAGGCGGAAAAGGGGATTCTTTTTCCAACAAGATGGCGCCCCACCTCATTACAGTAACCATGTGCGTGCTGCTCTTGACACTCGCTTTCCAGGAAGGTGGATAGACAGGGCTGGCCCAATACCTTGATCACCACGAAGCCCAGACTTAACCCCACTGGACTTTTTCTTTTGGGGTCACATAAAAAATGTTGTATACAGTGAAAAGATCAGAGACATCAATCATTTACAGGAAAGAATCGTCGCGGCGGTTGGGACAGTTATACCTGAAATGTTAGTGAATACGTGGCGAGAAGTGGAATATCGTCTCGACGTGTGCAGGGCCACAAATAGATCCCACGTTGAAGTATACCAACATTAAACAAAACTTGAAGGAATTATTTTTCATGATATGTACTCATTGATATAAGTTTTCATTCATTTCCCAATTAAATTTATACTAAAAACTAGGGAGTTCTTTTTCAAACACCCTGTATGTAGTATATCAACAAAATCGCAACAGCCGTATTTGAGAATACTGCCAATAAAAGGAAAAACTCATCCCCAAGACTAGACTACACCTTATAAATATTTTCATGGAAGTGATTTACGGAGCATTATATGGTTGTTAATGAAGTGTTTATTTACGAGATGTAAATACAATCGCGTGAGTCGCTTTTAAGAAAATCGTCCCAAAAGAAACTCAGTCCAAGAGCAAACTTCCGTATGATTATTTTAAACAAGAATTGACTTACCCTGTACCATAATTTATTAATGGAACATTTCACCATGAAATATGAACATGATCGCCTAAGTTATTTATGAGAAAACTGAAAATACTTACCTCCAAGACTAAACTATTTATTGTGGATTTTTTAAGGCAAATGCCATATCATCAAGTTATTAATGATAAAATATACATGAAATGTGCACAAAATCGCCTAAGTTGTTTTCGGGAAAATCGAAAATACTCACCCCCAAGATTAAACTAACTCTTATGGATTTTTAGGGCAATTGAGTTATGTCATATTGTCAAGTCATTAGTAAAAAACATTTACTTATAAAATATGAACAAAATTGCATAATTTGTTTTTGAGAAAGTTGTCCGAAAGGAACTCATCCTAAAGAGTAAACTACGCGCTAATGCACGGATGCAAATAAGCAGCAAGATTTTACTAGCCCAAGAAAAAAGCTACTACCCCACATCCAACAACAGAAATCATGTACTTACCTTCGTATGATATTAAATACTCGCCTGCATAGATGAACTACTCGCCCCGGGCGAGTGGTTATTTGCATCCCTGCGCTAATGGGTTCTTTTCGGACAAATAGGTTGTGTCATATTGTCAGATTGTTAAAGAAATATTTATTTATTAAATATGAACATCGCCTGAGTCATTTTTTGAGAAAATCATCCGAAAAAAAATTACCCCCCAAAATAACTGTTCCTCATGCGTTTTTCTCAGAAAAGTGACATATATCACATTATGGGTTTGTCAGTGAAGTATTGGTATATGAAATACAAACAAAATCATTAGAGTCGTTTTCAATATATATATATATATATATATATATATATATATATATATATATATATATATATATATATATATATATATATATATATATATATATATATATATATATATTTTGACTCTTCAATAAACTCCTCTTAATTTTAGGGGAAGAAAGAAAAAATTGGGAGAATCTGATAAAACAGTCAAATACGTTGAACGGTATGGCCTCTAGGCGAGTAGAACGACCAGGTACATGAGGCGAAAACGAACGGCCATTTTTCAGTTGGGGCCATGAAACATGTAAATTCATTGAATTCTCGAATTTGATTTCTTTTCATGATCACGTACTTTTTTCTCTCTTATCGTCGTTTGAAAGAAAAAAATATGATAGCGATGTTCCAAACCATTCAATTAATCTTGAGGTAAGCGTTGCACTTACACATAGCGTAGCACCACTTTGACTTTTAAAGAAATCTTCCTTGTACTAAAGGCATTTAATTATATTGCCTTAAGTACAAGGGAGATTGTACAATTGAAATTGATACTACAGCACCGGGTTATCAGTACCGATAACCATTTTTTTTTTCATTTCGATACACGCCACGTACAGCGGGAATGATTTCGGTATAACTTTGGGGGATGCCGTTCAATTATATGTTGTTTCGTTGTTATAATTATATTTAAGCAATGAGCCAAGCAAATATATTCAGATCATGGGGCCAGGGTCAGTCTTCTGCTGCCACGTGTCACCAAAACAAGTCAAGAAACGAGCACATGCTCCTTCATGGTTCAACTAACTAGCGCCTTTGTTTTCTGTTCGCATGGTATCAGATTCGATTTCCGATGGGTATGCATATATCGGATACAAATCAGAATAGTGGTTCAGATTCCCTTTAAACAATAAGTCCCGTCAGTCATAACTTCGGTGCTGAAAAGGGAGGGTTAATTCTAAAAGCGGCAGGCAAATACAAACTAGGCCTATGAAGGTAAATACAAGATAATGTAATCTAATTTAACCAACATTAGGCTACAGTTATAAAACAAGAAAAAGAAGAAGAAAAGTAGAAACTCTTAGGAAAAATTCTGATCCCGCGTAATTAGAATTTATCCAAAAGGGATATTAAACTCCAAGCAATGAACCAGCCAAGATTTAAGAAACGAAATATTTTATTTTGGGTACAGATTGAGAGTAGGCCATGTTCAAACTAAAGTTATCAAATTTTTTAGAGAATAAAGAAAGATGTTTACGATTAGGTGACATTCATATATGATTTCACACAGCAAAATGTGCCAGAAAGATTTAGAAAACGCAAAACTTACAAGAAAAATATGAGATCTGGCAACTCTATAAACTAAATCTCAGTCCTATAATAACATTATTACAGACTATGTAACTTTGAAAATATTTATGTTCATAGAAACTTACCGGTCTGTTAAATAAAGTTTTGGTAGAGAAATCTGGGAGTTTGAAGAGCGTGTAATTTGCTGCCCCGGTTGACTTTGATCAAGCTTGGGAAACAACGGCTGCCTGTTATTCTTTCCTGACTCAACCATTCAGTTACGAACAATCATGAACAACTGCCTATCTAAAGCGCGCAACACGTCAACAAAAGCAAGTTAGGAAAGAAAAGGAAGGAAGCTTCCATGCGTGCATACCGTGTGACAAACTATTCGACTTTCGCATGGTTATTTGAGTGCACGAGATGCGCAACAAGCCTATCTGAATTGTTTATTACTATTATTCCCCTGAAATCGAATTTCGCTGCAATATTCAGTAGGTTTCATTTCATTTATTTAGCATACGTTAACTTCCTACAAGACAGCAAACAATAAATTTAACTTTTAAACAATCTTACAACCCATTACAGTAGGGGGCTAAATGCCGAGAGATGTATTTAACCCTTTCTGACCTGAATTATTCTTTGGAAATTAAGGAATTTTTCATTTCGATGAATTACATCTTTAAGTCTAAGGAAGTAAGAAAATCCATTTTTTCCCTCAAAATTCTATATTGCCAGGGCGCTATAACTACAATGTATGAGACAAATTGGAAGTATTCGGCAGGATATATGGGCTATGAAAGAAAAGGAAGTTAGTGATTCCAAATGGAATCACACGTCAGAAAGGTCTAAAAGTTGTTACAATCATTTTTACATACGTACATTTTATTTGAGAATAACCACAATAATATATCAATAAGATATTACACAGATAAATATTGAGGTCCAAAAATGGCGGAAAAAGAAATCAAGTGAGTTGTGTGTAAGGTTTCCAGATTTTAAGCAAAAATAAAGGAAGATTTTACGGGGAAAAAGGGAAGATATTATATATTGAGAATTTACCTAAATATATAGGCCTATATGGTTTCACACAGTAAAATAGAATAATTTTAATTGAAAATTGGACCAGTTTACATTTCCCGGTGAAAGACAATACGGTTCGGAATCCATGTTAAGGTGTAGATCCTTGCCTGCTATAGCCTCGATGCTGAAAGGGACACTAAACTCGAATTCAACCTACCACATAAAGCTTTGTTGCCTTTTAATGGTATTTTAATGAAGAATTTGTCATGCTTTACCGATTTTTATCGAAGAGTATTACAATATCACATACAACGTTATACAAAAGGATAAAGAATTTTTTTATTCCTTAGCAAATTAAAATTACATAAACAAACTGAACTGTACGAAGAGCTAAATTCCACTATGCCCAATACAGTGGTAGCAACAGCCCAAGCGCCTCTCTGGCTTTCGTCTCTATGTTCGTGTCTACTCGGAAGGAAACATCTCTCTCACCACCGACAGCAATTGAATGTAAATCTGAACGGCATTGCAGCCTTGCAGAACAGACGACGACATAGTGCTTTCTTGTAGTAAAGCAGCGAATGGACTTTTTGTCTCTTCAAAACGTAGTTTTTTTTTAAGAATAATTTATATCTTTTGTTTTCACAACCAGTTCGCTCCGTCCTAGTTATAATCGTCATACTTCGGATCAGATCGAAACCCTCCCGGGTTCTATTCCAGCCCCCGCCAAATTAACTTTGTGGTGAACAAACACCGTGTGCGTGGGGTTCCTCGGGGTTCTCCCGTTTCCTCCCACTTTTTTCATTCCGCCATTTCATTCATTACTCATCATCATCGTCTCCTTTAGCCTAACCGGCATAACTGTGGGACGTCAAATTTAAAGATTTTCAGATCGAAACCCTTTTTAGACTTTGGAATTCTTGCAGTCAACATCTTTCTCCTCCACCTTTACATTACTTGATTTTTGAAAATGTTCATTTTAGAGAGGCTGTGTGAATATCAGATCTACATGGAACGAAGATATAAGAACACAAGCTTTCAACCCCACAATGATATGGAGCCTGTTCCCCAAGTTGGTAGGTAAATGTCTTACTGACTACGATACTGTATCTTTCTTAAAGATGTATAGAGTGCGTTTACTTACAAGATAAAAATTACTACAGTTCGCGGGAATGGCCAGTGGTGAACTGCAAGGCGATGCTAGTTTAATGCATTTTTTAAAATATAACATCACATTGTTGAAGCGGAGGTTCATCCTCGATTTCCACTCCAGATTCCTTCACACACACACACACACACACACACACACACACACACACACACACACACACACACACAAAAAAAAAAAAAAAAAAGAACAGGACTTGGTTACAGAACACTCAGTAGAAGAATGTCCAATCATTACAAATGTGTCTAATACGTGCCAAAACCCCCAGTTCCAAACAGAAGATGTTATCAGCTGAGAAAAAAATCACTTGGATTGCTAAAACCCTCGTTTTCAGGAAATGAAAAATTGCAATGCAATTACGTCCTTAACTCAGCAATGCACTCGTGAGTTAATTCTACTTGTTTTTACCACACTTATCAGCAGGATTATGGAGCTTGGGAGTGACAAGAGATATCACTATGAAATCAAGTCGATCAGTCGATGAGAAGGCGAAAATAAAGACACTAAAGAAAACATAATTAAAAAAAAACTTTAAAAAGTTATTCTACCAACCTGATAAACTATTCCTACACTTCATAATGAAAAATTATCGTAATGAAAAATTACAAATATTCGAAAGGAAAAGTTTATGTTCCTCATAGATGTAGCATGTTTCAAATTTCAACGTGAATAAAACAAATTGAATTGTAGGATGAAAACAAATTTTGTGTCGAACTAGTATAAATAAAATTTTGTTTTCAAATAACCAAAGAGGCTACCATTTTCTATTCTTTTCGGAAAATTTATGTTTTGAACATCCAACATCGATTTCCTCGCTTGCGGATATAACGTAATTTGCACAGATAGAAGGAACACGCTAGAACTCAAACGGATCATCGTGTCAGTCGTATGATGTTGGTTAGCTTATAGACCACCACTGGGGCGAAGATTCAAACCCGTAGTAACCCAGTAATTTGACTGAGACTCGGTAATCCAGAGGATAAAAAAGAGATTTTACTTATCCCCTTGCATTTAAACAGTATTTCTGTCAGAGATGACCAGGACTGGAGATGTTATTCCCAGAGCACGAAAAATACGACACCGAAGTTCCCAGTGAATTAGATGTTCTTGCTCCGTTTCAACTTTGGAGCAAGGAAAAAAGTACGTGTGTGAGAGAGAGAGAGCGGGGAGAAGTGAAAGTTGCAAAGACAGAATAGGAACAGAGAGAGGGGACGAATATAAATGTGAAACATACTTATGATGTAGAACGCACACACAGTTTACTCGAATTATCACCAGTGGTGCCTTTTGAGTTCTCCAACAGAAGATGAATATACGTTATATCCGCAAGCGAGGAAATCGATGTTGGATGTTCAAAACAGATAAATTTTCCGAAAAGAATAGAAAATGGTAGCCTCTTCGGTTATTTGAAAACAAAATTTTATGTATACTAGTTCGACACAAAATTTGTTTTCATCCTACAATTCAATTTGTTTTATTCACGTTGAAATTTGAAACATGCTACATCTATGAGGAACATGAACTTTTCCTTTCGAATATTTGTAATTTTTCATTACGATACAGTTTAGAATTTTAATGTAGGATATTTCTGGTAGAAATTTAGAAGTAAAATAGCACTCATTCAATTTTCTTTTTCTTTCTTTCTTTTTCTTTTGGTTTCGTTTGTTTTTTGTCCAGTTTGCATTAGCAGTCTGAAATGGAGGATATGATCTACGCTACCTACTGGAAATTGAGTATGCTATCCTTTATGAAAGTGACTTAATGAATGTTTAAAGCATCCTCTATATATTCGAATAGTGCTGAGAAAATATGTAAAAACAAACATTATTTATATATTACTGTTGGATTTCTGGAAACGGAACTTCATAATGTAAGGCTCTTTTCTTACTACGTTTAAATTCCACATTTTTGTCTGTTCTCCCTTTTCTTCTTCTTCTTCTTCTTCTCTCTCTCTCTTTCTCTCTGCCTCATTTCTGAATCTCTGTATAATGGACATTCATTAGTTTCAATTTTCCATTGCGTATGTGTTTCAGTTTCTCCCTTCATCAACTTATGAATCTAGTATCGTCTCGGTTTTGTTATTTCATTATATCAATACTAATGCATATGTAGTTTGAAATTAGAATTGCGCTCATGTCTTTAGCTAATTTTAGTATGGGAGAGAAGAAAGGAGGAGAGAGAAGGGGTCTCTTTACCAGACACGATTATGGGATAAGAAAGTGTATATTGGGCGGCCTAATTGCACGGCGTTAGCTGTCGCAATTTTTTTGATGCGGAATGTACAAAATGAAGATCTTTAGGCAGCAATTGAGGCGAACAGTGACCAGGCAAGTGAAGAAGTAGGACTAAAATTCAGTGTGAGTGGAGAAACCATTCGGCAGCACCCCATCAACTTGGGAAGCACTACAAGTGCACTACAAGGTCGATGAATCCCACATGATGTGACTCAGGGCCAGAAGGCAACACGGGCAGACACCAATCTTTCTTTACAGTCTCGTCTGAGGAAGGAGCCATTTCTGGACAGGGTGTTGACATGTGATGAGAAGTGGGTCCTGTACGAAGATATACGGCGCCGTCATCATTGGTTACCATCACACTAACCGGTTCCAAAAAAGCTGAAACCAGCACTGCACCAAAAGAAGGTCCTCCTGTGTTTTGGTGGACTTCTCGCGGCATCGTGCATCGGAAACTACTACCAGCTGGTCAGAGAATCGATGCAACTGTTTACTGTCAGCAGTTGAACCGTATTCAAGAAAAACTCAAAACTCTGGAGTCAGTATTTCTGAATCGCAAGGGGGTCATCCTGTTACAGAACAACACTAAGCCCCACATGGGTGGGATGATTCGGGACACCATTCTACGCCTTGGATTGGAAATACTATTACATCCGCCATGTTCCCTGGACATTGCACCATCTTATTATCATCTGTTCCATTTCTCGGACAATCACCTTAGAGGACGCCAGTTCAAATCCCTAGTAGAGGTAGAAAATGCACTTAATACTTTGTTTGCTTCACGGCCCACCAAGTTTAACTGCGATGGAATCCATGGCCTTCTAGAACGTTGGCAGAAAGATCGCCGATGTTGATGGGGACTATTATTGATGTGCCAGTTACGTCTTAGGTAACATATCGATGTTCGAAGATGGTGAATGAACAAGCGGCAGAACTTTCTTGGTTACCTTTATAATTGGAAGCTTTCATTCTGCTGAAATAGAATATTCATTTGTGTATTGTATAGGCCTATATGAAAAAAATACGTTAACTAAAAGGTTGTATCTGTTGTTTGCTTTTTAATGATGACACACACACAATTCTAACAGTGACACACATTACTTGAAATAATCAAAGAATCAGGCAATAAGAGTGACTGAGGTTAAATTAATAAAATGAACTTCTTTTCCCGTTATTGGCGTAATTCGCCTTCATATGCCATTTTGTTATAAATCTCATCTTAGTACATATTCATAAAGCACTTAGGACCATCAGGGAAAGCAACTCTCTTCTTTGAAGAAATAGGGAAGGAACTTTTGGAACTTCATATCATTGAATTCCCTGTAAAAGAGGTACGTTGCTCTTTGAACGTAGTCAAGTGTCTTTCAGATGTGCTTTCTGTGTTGAAATTGTAAGAATTGTTTAAAGCTAAGTTTTCTGATACTATCATTACTTATAATTTTCATCAGGAGTATTTCACAGTTAATTTTAATCTGAAGCTTGTTATACCACAAGTAGGGAACACATTTTGCATGTGCGAGGAACAACTTACCAAAATTCAAAGCAAGAGAAACTCTCTTAAAGAACCTTAAGTTTAATATTTTGTGCTTCAACAATACATGGTGAGTGAACACGATAGATTGGAACGACAAACGGATATTCAAAATCATTTTTTCGGTATATAGAGGCTATGAAACGTGTAAATCCGTTTAAATCTCGAATTCAATATTTTCCACAATCATCATATTTCCTTCTCTCATGTCTCACAGTAGGTTTTGTCAGTCAGACACAACTGAGTTTGCTTCTAATTGGAGGGTTTATAGCTTGCACTTTTGCTCTATGGAAATCAGATCTATGCTCGGCTACACTTTTGCTCTATGGAAATCAGATTTGAAGCCAGAAGTATTAGTAAATAGTAAATCACATCCAGTTTGGGTAGAGTGTTGCGAGTTGTAATATCTTCTTTTGAGCCACTGTATCGGTTGCAGAAAATATTTTTTGCTATTTAGCAGGTCCGTATCCAGGGGGGGTCTAGGGTGTGCGGCCCCTAAATTTTTGCTGGCCCCCTAAAAGTTTCACAGTAGATTTGCAAATGAACTATAATATGGTTGGATCACCCCCCCCCCTAACTTCAGCCCGGCCCCCCTACATTGTTGCGCTGGCTACCGGTCTGCTATTTAGTACTTTTTTTTTCTATGGCGAAAATCCTAAAACGTTGAATGGTTAATTTGAACCACTTCGAGTTTGCATAGAGGATTAACGGAGAGAATGAAACCTATTCTTGGGACAATGAATCGATTACATAAAGCCGCGTTTCGATATCTCTTACTGTTTTTCTTTTATGGAAAATAGTATTGAAACCGAATATAGTATATAATAAATTTCAACCACTTCCAGTTTCGGTAGTGTTGCATTTTATATTAAAAAATCCTTTTTAAAACTTTCTATTTACCTTGTTAGCTTAGGTTCAATAACTTGCAATCACTTCTTAACTCTTAACTTCCTTAACTTCAAAATATGACATAATTTCAACGCGTAAGCTTACATATTTCATTTCCTAAGAGCATTTTACAAGACTCACAACGGTTCATTCAAATTTTAAGTAATTGGATATAAAAAGAAAGATGGAAGGCAATAGTTCCTAACTTTCGCGTTAAAGACGCCACATATAGGTCTCGTATCAGCATCGAATCACCTTGTCGTCTGTTAAAACAATGATTAATTAACTTCATTTTTGAGTTTAACGTCCCACAATTATGCACCGAGGGTAAGGGAAACGGGAAGATAATGGTGGAATGATGAAAATGGGACGAAAAAGGAGAATCCAGAGAACCCACGCACACGGTGTTTATCCACCACAAAGCGGGAATTAAGATCGAACCAGATACACCACGTCCCAAAGCTGAGCGCTCTACCATTTAGCCACCGCCATTGTCTACCCGAATACATAGTCTAAATAACCTAAACTTATAAAATAACGTGTGTGTGTTTGCCCAGAATTCACCTACAAAAAGAAAACAGCTACAGCCACCAAATTTAGTACAAGCATAGCTCTTTACCAGATTTAACCGTGTACGAAGCCTTTCTCGGTTTTTGGCTCAGAGGGAGAGTGCGAGGAGTTCAAATCTCATATTCATGTTTCTTCTCTGGTTATTTCTAAGAACGTGTTGTCTATATGCAACCTGTGTTACTTATTTGTTTTGCGGGCTTACGTAACAGCAGAGGATAAATACTCAGGCAATTTAATAAAGATATTCGTCTTACTCTGTTTTTATCCAGGTTTTGAATTAATATCGGGCAAGGATGGTTACTAGGGTGTATCGAAAAAAGCATTCATTCACATTTCAATTTTGGAGGTCATATAGTTGGCGCGTACCGAACTTGAAGTTTTGATAGTAATTTGGGTATGCAACCCCCACAACAATTTCTCAAAAGTGTCATTATTTTGTTATTTTATATCTCTTGTTCTGTATTATGGTCATTTAATGTCTTGTTTCTGACATTATGGTGATATGTTAAATCCGTGCCTCAGGGGTGGTTTCCTATGCTGTTTACTTATGCTTTTGGTAAAAAATTGTCAATTTTAGGCTAAAAATGTCTTTTTGTATTGATATTTTCCAATTGGTTCTCACTTTGAGTTTTATTAGAAAGGTTTCCGATACAAAAGACTAAATAAAAGATTTGGCTTCCTAATTGCTAATAGTGTAGCTTATTATACTTTCAAAATAACCCAAAATTTACCATTATGAGTAGTAGCCCTATTGCATTCATGGGAACGAAAACACAATAATAATAACTATGCTAAATTACTATAGACTGCCAATTGCCCATTCAGAGAATTTATGAAATTAACTTTATCGCAATAGTTTTATCCAAACTAGATATAGGCTACGGATAATAGTTGTATGCAAACTAGATAATCAATTATTATTTTTATTATTATTATATTTGAAGTACAATCAAATATCACGACATTAATTATTAGTTGTAATTACCTGAATTGAGCTGAAAATTAAATCTTGATCTCGAAAGATTAACTATTAAGTTTATGCGTTCTGTACCTTTCTAAAGTAATAAATGCTGGAATTGGTTTCAAGGCTGTTTCTGAGTGAATACTTTCTTCAAAGTAATATTAAAAAATATAGAAAGATTTTCGAGACTTTGAGGCGAATCGAGATTTTTACGAGCAGTCTCGACTCGACTCGTGTCTCGACTCGAAAATTCGTGTCAAGAAATACATTCGTCTCGACACGTCTCGTATTTTAGAAAGTGTGTCTCGACTCGAATTCGAGTCGAGTCGAGTCGAGATTCAAGACATGTCTCGACTCGTGCGCATCCCTATTTGGCAGGAGATCGAGTATCAGCTTGATGTGTGCCCTGTTACGCGAGGAGCCCACTCTGAACACTTGCGGTATGTTTGAAGAAAACTTTACAGTTTATGTGTCTTACCACACGTCTCACAATAACATACCGTACTTTTATTATGTTCCATTGAACAAATTTCTGAAATTGGGTTCATCATTTTGACTTGACCTGTATTGAAGATTTACATGCATGCTTATATTATTATTATTATTATTATTATTATTATTATTATTATTATTATTATTATTATTATTATTATTATTATTATTAGTGTTTTACTTACGTTAGAACGATTCAGTTTACCATCTGTCTGGATTTTTAGTATTCATCTCAACAGCGTCTCTATTAACGGCGTCGGTGTGTCCCTGAACTTTCGGACTAGTTTCCTTAACGAAATCATTACGAATGTTATTTTAAAAATTAACTTCAAAAATAACATCACTTCTGCAATATAGGTATTAGCTAACAATCAAAATACTTTCTTTCTTTTTTTAACTTTCAAAATTCTTTCTACTATATATACAAAATAGTTTGTTTCCATCGTTGTCCGAAATGTTGGCAGCGGAAGCAGTTTTCCTTTCGTTCAAGGCGCCTAGCCGTTGTTTTATATCACCAAACATATTTTACAGAGGAAATGCGAGCTTATAAAATGTCGACCTAATTTCCTGAAACAAAACTTCCTTAAACACGCAAACACGTGCTCTGTAATATTGCTTTTTCCGTTTCTGTCTGTCTGTCTCTCTCTCTCTCTCTCGCTATATATATATATATATATATATATATATATATATATATATATATATATATATATATATATATATATATATATATATATATATATATATATATATTACTTCTCTCCAGTTTATAAAATTTCATTTCAATGAGAACGACAATTTATTTGTCTGTTTCTTCCAATACCGTAAGTCTTCGCAATAAAATTGCAAAGAATCTTCGTCAAGTATGTTGTTACGATTTTGTTAATTTACAAGCAATCGTAATACGATAGGCATGGTTTAAATTATAATAAACTTTGTAAAGGACGTCAAGCAAAACAAACATTTATTTATATTACTAGAAGTTTCAATTGAAGCTTAAAATATATAAAACGATAATCATGCCTGTTGTTCTGTATGGTTGCGAAACGTGGTCGCTTACTCTGAGGGAAGAACATAGACTGAAAGTATTTGAGAACAAGATCCTGAGACGAATATTCGGACCCAAGAGGAAAGGGAATGGGGAATGGCGGAAACTTCATAACGAGGAACTACATAACTTATACGGTTTACCCAATATTGTTAGGGTCATCAAGTATAGGAGACTTAGGTGGGCAGGTCATGCAGCTAGAATGGAAGAAAGTAGAAACGTTTACAAAATCTTGACTGGAAGACCAATCGGAAAACGACCATTAGGAAGACCTAGGCGCAGATGGGAGGACAATATTAAGATGGATCTCGCAGAGATTGGAATACAAAGTAGAAACTGGATCAAGTTGACTAAGAATAAAAGTCAGTGGAGAGCTTTTGTGAACGTGGCATTGAACCTCCGGGTTCCATAGGCCATAGAGTTAGTTACTAGAAGTTTCAATTTCGTTCGGTAGATGCCAACTGCTAGGGGATCTTACTACCATCTAACGGCGCGAGTTGTAACTTCTGGCATCCTAGGATTACAATCTGTTTCGATAGCACTAAATGGAATATGGATAGCCACAATGCACGCCGACTACGTGGGTGCTCTGGGGCTTCAGCGCCCACACAAATAATCTATTTTTAGGTACAAAAATAGTGCCTTCATTATTCCATTATTTTATTAAAAAAGAACCAATATAGCTTTTTACTTAGTTTTTCTTCTGTTTTCAAGTCTAGAGGCATTGTAAAACATGTTACGTACGGCCTCTCGTCTTTCTGCGTCGAGATATAGGAGGTGACGACGTCATAACTTTAACAAATATTTTTGTTAGGCCTATTTTAATTTTTTGGCGGGTTTACTTTTGCATCTTGAATATTTTTCCTGCCCTTAGTACTCAAGATAGAAGCTTGAAATTTTGTATTCACATTTAGTGCACTCCTTAGTATTTTTCAGTTGATTTTCAGATCTCTTTGTTAAAACAGGGGAGATCCAGGGAGGATCAAAATTTGAAAAAAAATTCAGAGAAAAATCCCGATTTCTCTAAAAATTTCCTGCTTTATGGACACGATACGGAAATGCGAATGGAACCGTTTAAAAGGTTGCTCTATTGTTAAAATATATATATATATATATATATATATATATATATATATATATATATATATATATATATATATATATGAATCATGATCCTACGATAAATAGGGATGATGCTGTAGCCGCTTAACTGAAAGTCTGTAACTTAACTTTAAAAAAAGGCGGAATTTAAAAGGTTAGGGAACAGTTGTGTGTATTGTAGCCGCGCTTATAACGTTTGTAGTCGGAGGACTTAATGACGAGTATAGCAAGAGCGCTCATAATATTCCCAGTCGCTCAGCTTTCATATTTTAAATAGTGTTACGAGGAGTATCGTCACTAACCTCACGTACCACAACAGAAAAAAGAATCAATTTTTAGTTGTCGTATAAGTGTCAAGAGCAAATAGGCCAATTTTAGAGATTAGAAAGTCAACGCGGGTGAAATAAAAATATTGACAATGATAAGTCGGAAATTCTTTGAAATAAGTGGAAACTTTTTAAGCAGGCTTTCTATAATTTCGCAAATAAAAGTTTATATAAAACCTGGCTGCTAGAATACTGCGCAATATAAGATAATAATACTTCTTTTTTAAAACATATTGGTCTCCCCCTTGGTCTAGTGTAGCCTGTGCCTACTGGAGCATTAGGATTTCCAGTGACTTAGTAGGCACTAATAGTGGTTCAGCTCTTTTTTTCTTTTTTGGAAAATAGGTCCCGTCCTCTATAGCCTCTCTGCTGATAGAGGACGTAAATATATGTCAGTAGGTTTAAAAAAAAATCTTAAGTTAGTTAAATTTGTACAATAAATGCTTGTACAAAACATGTCTCCCGAAAACAAACTACTACGCAAAACATACTAGTGAAGTAAAGGGTTGTTCGAAACCTATCCCAAGAATACTGCGCAATATAGCACACAGTAACAGTTGTAAGTGGGCTAGTTTAGTTACTATTCCTAGCATAGATCAACACAAGGACACTCCTTCCTGGTTGGTCAATGTTTACGAACGCAGTTTCTTTGACAGCATTGTTGTGAAAGTGACCTTTCCAACTCCTGAAGCGAACCAAATGAGTCATGGAAACCCAGAGCTTCTGCCAACACAACTGATTGCTGCGTGAAAGCCCCACTACTGCAAGATCATTACGCAATAGTTGGAATGTCAAAAAAATTACAAAGTTAAAAATAAAATCATGTTGAGAGAAAGATTCACGTTCTGCCAACAATGTCACGTGGGGTGACAGATTTGTGTTGTCAAAGTACGTGGTGGTTGTTGCGAATTCTGTCTGTTCTTTAACAGTAAATAACGGTGGTAACATCCTGTCGAGTTGAGGAAAACATACAAATAAATCTTTTTCACTTAAATTTTCCAGATTTATTGTACATAAGAAGTGTGACAAATGCACTTCAGCTTTCCCTACTTAATTAATCTATGTTTACCCGAATTCCTTTGCGCTGAATTTTCTATTAGCCAATTTTATTTTATATAGAATTTTCGTGCAGTTGAACCTATATGAGAAGAGTTTGTATATTTATTTGAGTTGTATTTCCATATAATCATAGTTTATATCAGTCATGTGCAACAGCCGGCCCTCGCGCCGGGTGCGGCATACTGAATCCTTTCATCCGGCCCGCCTGATCTGTTATTGAAAGTGAATTTCTTACATAACCTCTTAACCTGAATTGAATTTCTTTTCCTGGATAACTTATGTCCATCTTGAAAATACCCTTCGCATTGGAACATCCAATTTACCACTGAACATTGAGAGAATATTTCAAAACATGAAGGATCAAATTTCCCACTAAATAGTAAGTAAAGTTTTACTACGTAAGTCAGGCCCGTGCTGGCCCACCGGGACACCGGGACGTGTCCCGGTGCGCCCTCCGAAACATCACAGTATAAATAAAGGTACAAGATTTAGTAATACAAATTCTTACAGTTTTATTGGTAAAGAACCCGTGAAAGGTGCAGTGTGCCCTTTACATTAGGCGCCCTTGCGAGTCCACACCAAAGATGAACGATTTTATTTACTCTTCTGTATACAACAGTTCTGTACATCAATACATACAGTTACTATTGGTAAAGAATCCGTGAAAGGTACAGTGCGCCTTCTACATAAGGCGCCCTACGAAACATCACATTATAGATAAGTGGTTTTATACGATAAGTGGCCAACATTTTGTTCTCCTACGTCCCTGATAGTGGAATTCAATTACTTTGATGTCCTGGTGAAATCTTTCAAAATGTTCTTCACTTTAATCACCGAAGTTAGAAGGAAGGCTGTCTAAATGTGAATACAGAAAATAAATCTTACGACTCATTTTATACCCTGATCTTCTAAACTTCTGGAGCATATTAGACACAATGTACTTGTAATTTTCGTCTCTGTTGCTCCCGAGAAAATTATGACACACGTCCCTGAATGCACTTCATGCTTACTTTTCAACACTTGTAATACAATGTTCAAAGTCTGACTAATCTGAAACTTTCTGATCTGAGGACCGATGAATATTCCTTCTTTTAACTTAGCACTTTAAAGTTCTGGGAATTTTGTCATTAGACACTGGAAGCACTGCCCCATCTTTATTCCGACCCTTGAAAAATTGTTTCATTAGGCACAGTTTAATATGGAAGGTGTTAATATGACTTTTGAAGGGTCTACGAGGCAGATATTTGTCATATTTTTACTTCCTATATTGCGACTTCCCTGATAATGAATTTGAGTCCAGTGTTTATTACGTTCTCTGCTGTTCCATTCGCAAAATGTGGCATGGATATTTGATGTACCCTTATTGCTGTCCAAGAAGAATACATATCACCTTCAGATCGCCGCACAATAACCACTGATGATCCTCGTATTTTATTGTTTTTAAAAACATTTCCATATTTTCGTAAGTCTCCTTTAAATACACAGAATGAATAATGGGTATAGAGAGGGTTGTTGGTTGCTGTTGTGAAGAAGCAGACCTTTTCAAACTTCTCTTATTGGAATCAATGAGAAACCCCTATTCCTCTGCATTATAGTTCTCGCAATCACAGCTTACACAGCGCTGTTATTGCGTTCCCAACGTGTAACGCGTTGTGGTATTATTCAGTACTACCAGATACAGCACATATTTTTCAATGTTAGCAGAATAAGTAACTGCACGTCTTTTATTACAAATTCCAAGATAATCAGAAGGCTATGGCATCGAAAGTATCTTTTTATATTTGTAATTAGAATCAGTACTTCTTCCGAAATATACATTTATACGGTTATTTTCCTCTCCCCCTCCCCTCTATTTTAAGAAAACTGTACGTGATAGAGCAAAACCAACTACATTTTTGGATTTCTCCTCCTGTGTCCATAGGCTATAGAACTATATTAAATTGTTGATACATTTAGCATCTTTTTATTTGACAGAAATGTTATTAGAGGAACTAAAAAGTTTTTTCTCTAGTAAAGAGGATTTCGATTCAAGGTTTCCACAAATTAGCTATTTACGTTAATACTAAATTTGGTGGTGATTTTGATATAGAAAGGCATCCATACTTTCTTTCAAAGTATATATATATATATATTTTCCCGTTTGTATCGGCGCCCTTTTAGTAGACTTGTCCACCGCCCTCATTAGTATTCCAGCACGGCCCTGACGTAAGTAAATATTTTAGTTATAGTTATGGCAGTTTTCCTGTTACTGTGGTGTTGCTGTACTATGAACAAGTTTTTTTTTTTCAATTTTGGCTACTCAATTCTTGTGAAAATGTTATACATTGTCTCGTACGGTCCTCGACATCACTAAACCTTTGTGATTAGCCCATTCTCTGTTCCAACTTGCACATACCTGGTTTATATACATGTAAGCAGGGGCGGACCCAGGACGGACTTCTGGGGGGGGCGGTGGGTTGTAATACTGCTACTTAAAGCTACTTTTAAAGAGCTCCAAACACTGGGTTGGGGTTTATTTATACATAAAATAAAAAAATCTTTCCTTTTCTGGTTGTCAGTTTCACTGGTAACTAAAAGCCGAGAGTGGGGCCTAAGTCGCGCTCACTCTCACATTTTAGAATTTTAGTGAATAACAAAAGACACTGAACAACATCAAAAATATGGAAAATAAGTCAGATGGCAAGTCTAAAATTCTGTAAAATAAGCAAATAACTGTTCCCAGATGGTTATAGGCCAATGACGTCATACATAATTTGCCTGGTACTCAAATTTTTCCACTGTACGAAAGATAGCAAACAACTATTAATTTACAAGTATCGTGTCATTGCTAGGAATATGTCCGTCACCGATAAATGTACATCTATCGCCGTTTATAGAAGACAAGCAATAACAACCTGCTACCTGATATATACTAGGTCTTCCGGAGTGGAAGGAGTGGAAGTCTGATGAAGACACAGTTATTGTGTTGAAACTGTTACGTGATACTGCTTTTTTTTTTTTTTTTTTACATATTATCACATAGCCTTGCTCAGTGTGTTATTATGTATTACTACAAAATGGAAACAAGGCCTGATAGAATAGTTATACTAGGTCTAGATTAACGCCTAGGCTAAATCAACTAGACTTACGGAGGCATGCAACCTTAGGGCGGGATATTTGGCCCGCTCTTCCCTTTTTTATACATATTACAGTATAAATTAGTGTATTGTACTAGAAGTTTTCCATATGAGCATTTCTGCATTATATATTAAAATATGGTTTCCAATGAAACTGTTATAATAAACGAATACTGAACAATAATACTATAACCGCGCTTGAGTGATGGACCCAAAACTTCGATCAAAATATACTCACATTAAAAAAATAAGCTACGGTAATTCCGTAAGTATAAGTATATCTGAAATTACATTACATTTTTTTTTTTCTTCGGAGGCAGTTCCGCAAATATAGTATAGCATAGAAGGGTGTGTTAATGCGGTCCTGAGAACACAAATACAAAAGTTGTCCCTAAACAACTGAGAGAATCCGTATATACGACCGGTTATACGTACAGGGAACGGGTGCTAATTACGAGCAGGGTCGGATTTAGGGGGGTACAAAGGTGCACGTGCATCCCCCCTTCGTTGTAAATATACACTACTAATACAGTCAATTTGTGCTCAAAATGGTCCCTAGCGGAAAAGTTATGAGGTAGTTTTGATTTTTTCATTCTATATGTTTTGGGGGGTGCTGCATCCGAGTCTGAGGTTTGGGTTGTATATTTTGAAATGATGACTTTGATTAAGCATTTCATTGAAGCAGAAAGAAGCAGCAACTGGGATCTACACCTCCGAACCATATATGAAATGCTCCCTTTCTTTCACTCCTGTGGTCATAATCTGTATACTAAATGCAACCATCTTTACCTCCAGGACATGCATAACTTGAAATCTACAATGCCATCTGCAGAATACGAGCGTTTCACTATCCGAGGATGTTTCACCATTCGTAGGAGTGAGAAATTGTGGTGTGGCACCTGGAGTGATATGGCGATTGAACAAACTCTAATGAAGTCAATGAAGACAAATGGTGGTCTCACTCATGGCCGTGGAATAACTGCAGGAGTTGTGGCAAGATGGACACAAGGGATGACAGCACTACATAATGTATGCCAAGAGATTGAGCACTTTACGGGAGTGGAACTCGCAACATCAGATCAACACGTTGACAGCAGCAGAGATACTATGCAAAAGACAGACAACACTGACGCACATAAGTTGCTGAATTGGTTCCACGAGCATCCTCCTTTCCTAGAGACCACTCACCTAATGTCACTAGGTACAGGTGTTGTTGCAGAGGAGAGGATCAACTGCCACTTGTCCAAGGAGATGGGCTTGAAAGGTATGCAGCGCATTCTTGGTGGTGATTTTCAAACTGTAAAATTCAAACGAAGCGAAAGAGTGAAGCTTCTTGAGATCATGAACAGCTCTATTCAGATACAAGACAGAACTGTATTCATCAATCCTACCACACTCTTCCAACGAATGACCATCGTGAAATATTCAGATGAACAGCTGCGAGAATTTTTGCATTACGAACTCAGCCCTTATCCGCTCTCTCTTTTTGATGAGCATGGGATGAGGAAAGGAATAAAATCGAGCTTCTACAGGGCTTTTGCACCGACTGAACAGGGGATTTGAAGGGTACAAAAGACGTCGTCGACGGAGGGTTTTTGTTACATCGGGTCAAGTGGCACCATGGTCAGACATATGCTGCAATTTGCAGCAATCACGTATCATATGTCAAGTCGAACTACAAATCAAATGTCGTTGCCATTTTCGATGGCTATCCTGGCGAAGCTTCTGAAAGCACGAAGTGAACAGAATGATTGAGAAGAGCGCAAATAAAACAATCATCAGCAATATCATTTATAGAATCGATGGTTCCCACTGTCTCGCAGGAGATTTTCCTTGCAAACTCCAAGAGCCGGTTGATATCTATGCTCATTGAAAAAATTGATTATGCAGAAATTGATTCACAGCAAGCTATGGAGGAAGCTGATACCCTAATTATCAGAATATGTTACAG
The DNA here is from genome assembly GCF_964235325.1 of Thermobia domestica. Taxonomy (NCBI): domain Eukaryota; kingdom Metazoa; phylum Arthropoda; class Insecta; order Zygentoma; family Lepismatidae; genus Thermobia; species Thermobia domestica. The sequence continues at coordinate 278,194,622 of NC_137458.1, read as the reverse complement.
TGGTGGGTGAAGATATCGACCTTTTGGTGATTTTGATTGGCCTGTGTAGCCCTGATGTAAAGAATGTTTTCTTTTTGAAACCAGAAAAAGGAAAGGCGCCTGAAACCCTCTACAATCCTCACATTGCCGCTGACAAAACCGTATCAGACCACATATTCCTGCACTCAGTGAGTGGTTGTGACACCACTTCTGCTTTCTATAATGAAGGGAAACTGAAGTTTCTCAAGATCTTGAAGACTAAAAATAACTTGCAACCAGTCGTTGATATTTTCAAAGACCCTCATGCACATCAAGACGAGATTGCCGAAGCGGGAAACGTGTTTCTCATGGCTCTGTATGGGAAAGGACACGAGACTAGCCTGAACGATTTGAGATACAGACAATACGTATATTCATCGTACAAAAGTAAAGCCAACATTGTCTCACTACTCCCCACCGAAATTGCAGCACCACGACAATCATTCAGAGTATACTTTCAGGTGCAGCAGTGGTTATCCAGTCAAACCACACTCGACGAGCACCAAATAAACCCGAACGAGTGGGGGTGGAAAAAGACAAGGCGTGGTCTAGTGCCAGTGCTAACCACTTTGAACCCTGAACCGGACTCGATACTTCGGCACATTTCTTGTAAATGTAAAAAAGGATGCCAACGCAATTGTACTTGCAGGAAATCATGCCTCCATTGCTCCCCATCTGCACATCGTGCGAAGGGGTGTGTGAAAACGTCGAGCACCCAGAAGGCAGCATCGACATAGACTAAGAACAGACCGAAGAAGGAGACCGAGAACAGGCTGAAGACCTCTTTCATTTTCCAGATGAAGAAGCCCAGACGCTGACGACAGAACAACTCGAATGTGTGACAGAACCAGCCAGCCACCTTCGAAGAATCTCAGCCAGGGCCATCTAAACGACAACGGCTTATATAATTTTTGCTCATATAATAATGTAATGCATAATCATGTGTAAAATAACAATATGTAATAATTTTTCGTTGGAATTTCAACTTTTTTGAAACTGAATTTGTACAATTTCGGAGTTCATTTAATAAGTTGAACAATATGTAACTGTATTTTATACAATATATAATAATAGTAATTTTAATAAAATACTCTGTACCTTCACACATATACGATCTAAATCAGGTCATCGGTAAAAGAAAAACAAAATAGTAAAATTTGTACGAAATTTTATGTACTTTCAGTTTTAATAGAGAGGTAATTTATGGAAAGTTCATAGTTTTCGATTTATAAGCAAAAAATCGCCAAAACTGAGATTTTTTACTTGTTTTTTGCATTTTTTCGATGTTGTGTCACGAAATTTTGTTAGAAAACCTCAGATTCGGATTCAACACCCCAAAAAACATATATAATGAACAAATAAAAACTACCTCACAACTTACCAGATAGTTGTAAGCAAAAAACCGCCAAAACAGATATTTTACACTGTTTTTTTGTAATTTTTCTTTGTTGCGTCACGAAATTTTGTTAGAAAACCTCAGATTCGGATTCAGCACCCCAAAAACATATAGAATGAACAAATAAAAACTACCTCACAACTTTCCAGATAGTTGTAAGCAAAAAACCGCCAAAACTGATATTTTTCACTTGTTTTTGTAATTTTTCTATGTTGCGTCACGAAATTTTGTTAGAAAACCTCAGTTTCGGATTCAGCACACCAAAAACATATAGAATGAAAAAATCAAAACTATCTCACAACTTTCCAGATAGTTTTAGAGTTGTAAGCAAAAAAAAAAAAAAAAAGCCAAAACATATTTTTCACTTATCTTTGCATTTTTTCGATGTTGCGTCACGAAATTTTGTTAACAAACCTCAAATTCGGATGTAGCACTCCAAAAAAACATATAGAATGAAAAATCAAAACTACCCCGCGACTTTTCAGATAATTTCAGAGTTGTAAGCAAAACCCGCCAAAACTGATATTTTACACTTGTTTTTGCATTTTCTTCGATGTTGCGTCACGATATTTTGTTAGTAAACCTCAGATTCGGATTCAGCACCCCAAAAACATATAGAATGAACAAATCAAAACTACCTCACAACTTTCCAGATAGTTGTAAGCAAAAAACCGCCAAAACTGATATTTTTCACTTGTTTTTTTAATTTTTTCTATGTTGCGTCACGAAATTTTGTTAGCAAACCTCAGATTCGGATTCAGCACCCTAAAAAACATATAGGATGAAAAAAAATCAAAACTACCCCACAACTTTCCTGGTAAAAACACAATTTGACTGAATTATACCTAAAGTGAGAAGCTAGCAGTGAAAATAACAATATTTTCCAAAAATTTCCGCTGTCATGTTTCCGTTTGGGCTTAAAACAAAGGTAAAACAAAGGGAAGTTTTGCAAAATCGATAATTTAAGTCAATTTCCTAAAAGTTGAAACAAAAGAATTCACCGAGAACAGACTTTTAGCATTTCCAAACATTTCCTCATTTACACCTCAGGTGCCTAAAGACATTTAAAAAATTCCAATTCAGTTCAAATGTATTGGTAGTTATTGGTGCACCTCCCTCAGAAAATTCTGGATCCGACCCTGATCACGAGTATTCTTATTGTTAGGTGATTTGAGTAAACGTTGTTTTCTGTACCCGTACAGGTTTTATGGTTTATATTTCCAGGAAGAAATTGGTATCAAGAAAGAGCAAAGCCGTGTTGTTTTTGGTTTAAGAAACTTGAAGGAGAAACCTTATGTCTTCTGTTGGAAGCTTACAGCGAAGAATGCCTGAGAAAGTCAACATATTGGTGATTCAAAGAATTGATGGATGGTCGTGAATCTGTCGCTTTAAGCCCACATGGAGAAAGGCCTGCAATGTTTGTAACTGGTGAAATAGTAGGCCTTGTCCTGTCCTTTCAGGTGTTGCCTAAAGATCTTACACAGAAACTCGAGTGGAGTTAAGTGAGCATTCCAGCTTTGTATCCCACGTTTATGCCCTTTACGCTAAAGGAGATGAGTGGTTAAGAGAAGTGAATGAAGGTATAATTGATGGAATTTCAATGTCGGGGAAACGGGATAACCCGGAGATATCGTGTCGTCGAGATCGAAACAGGGACCTCTACCAGTATCTTCATTATTTCTCAATTTCTGTATACGTGGAATCCCTGATCCTAATTTCTAAGCTAGCCTTGACTTGAGATACTAACTTCTACATTCTCACGGAATCAAATTACTTAGAAACAGTCTACATTACCCATTTTGTACTTTCCTAGTGCCCCGCCCGTCCCTACTCGGAGAAATGTTATAAAATTTTCTCTCAAGCAGAACACTCATATACAAACGTATACGTACATTCATTAAGGTCAACAATGTTGTGTTGATCTGTCTACAGTATGTCAATATTGTTAGTTGTCAAAAATGTCACCAACCCGAAGCTCATTTTTTCGAATTTAAAAGAAATTAAAAAAAAAGCAGTGTTAATTTCAAACTTTATTAGCCAAGCCTCGTGTATATATATAAAAACAATCTCAAAGCCTTCTTCACTAGTTTGGTATTTTGTGCATTTGTGTTGGTAAGCCTTACTTCAATTTTACGGCCATATATGGTCGAAAAACAGGAACTCTGTTCGCATGATAGTAAAGTGCCTGGTAACTGTTTCCTTTTATCTAACTTTCGGAACTCTTGCTTTTCCGCCCACGCATTGTAGTAATTAAGCGCTAATTGGTCAATGACCCTGCTCCTAAAAAAAACTAGTAATATGTAAGTTATGTTTGGCCAAGGGAAAATCCAGTCGTGTTATTGCCTGTGAAAACGCACGACCTAAGCAGGTCGTTGCTTAGTTTGCCACCCTTAAAGGTAAGCTCAGTGTGCTACTTTAAGTTAATTCGCGCGCTTATGTTATTGAAAGCTAGTTCCTCTTGTTTTTGGGTCAAGCATTAAAAGCAATCTTAAATTAAGTGTTATACCACCAGTGTATTGAAACTCTTAGTTTTATGTAATAAGTGAGCTCCAGGTTGTTAAAGCGTAAAAAGAATTACACCATCGTGGACAATTGTTAAGCACTATCAGCAGAAGGTTATAGTGGTATCTTAGGGTTACCCGACGTACTCCTAAAACTATCCAGACCCCAGTATAGGAACTCTTCTGTGGACCTCTTTTGTATCTAGTTTGGATTCGACGCCAGGACCCAAGTGGCATCAGCAGCGAACCAACTGATCGGTCGAAGATTATTGTAAGTGAAACCTTAATTTATCAATTGTGCCACACAGCCACCTTTATTAAAAGAAAGTAAAAAATAAAAAACGAAATAAGGTAAAGAGAGAAATAAAAGTAGTTAGAACGGCCGTGAACATAATTAGTAAAAGTTGCTTGTTCATTTGTAATCCTTTGATGTTATTTTTATTTGTATGAATTACATTCAGCATTATTACATTTTCTATACAGTTTAACCAGGTTTTGTGATTTGCACCACAGAATGATTTTAGTTTGTTAATATCTGTGATTAATTTAATCATTTGCACAATTTTTTTTTTATTTTTACGGTATCTATGTTTTTTGTCTACCGCCCTCCCCAACTTCGGTCATGACAAAAACGTAGATATGGAAGAAATCGTAATTCGCCGTGGTAAAGCTAGGACAGACACACTAAATGAGAGACAGAGAGAGGGAGAGAGAGAGAGAGAGAGAGGTGTAAACCTTCGAGCGGAGGAAAAATCAATGTAAATGTTACAGTTGTATTTACAAAACTTTAACCACGACAAAAAAACACGATTTCATTATTCTCTATATTATGCTTAATATAAATATTATTGTAAATCACTGTTAATAGAATTAAAAGTTTGTTATCTTGAACTCACTACTATCGTTACTAAAAGTTGCAAAATTCAGTGCAGCGCCTTAGAGCTTAAAGGAAAACGTGTGTGATACTTGATCCTTTAAAGCGACAAAATCAAGGATGTTATAAAATAGAGGATCTGCCCATAGAACAAAATCGTGAAGCCATACGTCACAGTTTCGCCACACCTACTCTGCCCACTCCGCGCCACTAAGATCGCACTGTTTCGAGCCAACAATCATGGCGGAAACAAGAGTAGCCAATCAGATTTGCCGGCTCAGACGATGCTCAGTTGTTTTTTGACTTCACTGAGTTCATATGATAAAGATACGTATGGGCAGATCCTCTATTTGGTAACATCCTTGGACAAAATGCTCTTTAAACGAAAAAAAAAAAAAGACCTCATGTGGAAAGTGGAAGAAGTGGGAAAAGACCTCTTTTCTTCATAAGTATAAGCAGAAGTTTCTCTTTATAGACAATCCTTCAATTACAATCAGTTGCGAGCGGAGGTGTAGAGAGTATCAGAGTCGTGATACTAATGGTAATATGGTGTATACGTATAGATTTGATGAAGAAGTAGTAAGAATAGCTTTCATTTACACTTTACAAGGATTCGCTGTATTTTGGTACTCACTTGAGGAAAGGCGTCTGAAAGGATTACTTCCTTATGTCAGTGTCAGGACTGATCTACGGGTCTTTAGGGAGATTCAAAAGGATCCATCACTTCAATTACTGGCATTAGAAGAGTACCTGAATTCTCTCGACAGCGAAAACAGTGATACATCGAGTCGCTCTTGTTGCCTAAATACAGAAAAAGAAGGGGAAGAATTTTATATGTTCGACTTACAAAACCAGATGTTTAAAGGAATACATACACACAACTCTTGCACGCTTGGATCCGATTATGATGCTCGAAGCGAACTATCAAAGCATGTTGTCCTTGAGAACATTACAGTGTCCGAATTAGACCGAATCTTCCTTACCAGCAGCACAGGAAGTTTAGCAAAACCACAACCGCCAAAGAGATCTTGGTGGAAAAAGTTGGATTGTTGCAGCTTCATCGGTGAAGACGACGCTAGAAGCGAAATATTCGAGTATGACGTCCTCGAGGACATTTCAGAGTCCGAGTTGGACAAATCCTTCTCAACGGCAGCATAGATAGTTGAGCAAAGTCACAAGCTCTAAAGAGAACTTGGTGGAAAAAGTTATTGTGTTGCTGCTTCGACAGTAATTAAATAAAGAGAAATTCTGCGAGTATATTTAGAGCCGTCTACACAAACTACAGACGCCTACAACAAGGAACACTTTTGGCTATCTAACAGCAATGCCGACACTGAGAAAGAGTTAATTTCCCTGATGTTTCAGATCTTTATTGCACTATAAACTCCTTTTGGAACTTAAAAAAAATTGAATTGTAGTTGAATTGTAGAAGAAGAAAATTTGAATTGTAGTTGTCGAGCCTTGGCACATAAAAAGAAGTTTGTGAAATAATAGAAAAAATATAAACTAACATATATAATATGCAGTGGCGTATTTAGGGGGGTGGCTTCCGGGCTTAAGCCCCACAAGCCCCACCCCGAAATCTTACTTGGAATAGTAAAGTAAATGAAATATCTTGCAGAATTTTCACATTTCCAGGCAAAGCCCCTCCCCGAAAGTTAGCAAAGCCCCTCCCGAAACCAAATCGTAAATACGCCACTGATAATATGTGTATATGATTATGTTTAACTTGCAGTAATAAAAATAATATGATGATCCGCTGGGGAAGGTGATAACGAATGAAGTAGAGAATTATCAGGCATCGTCTTGGAAATTACTGAGTTAGGTTTATCAGAAATGATTTAAAACATTACTTCTTCATGAACTGACCATCACACGTGTATGTTATAATATGCATTGTATTAATTTATTGTACTACTCTGTATATAAAGAATTTGTAAAAATTCTATTTCGTTTATTGTATTTAAAGAATATACTATTGTCAATGCATCGTAAAACAAATTGTAAACATTTGTGAAAGCCCAGGCAATGGAGAAATAATTATTTTTAAAAAAGTGAAATGATCTTTGGAAGAGAATCTGAAGCAAAAGATGGGACGATACTGATAGAGAAACGAGCGTTGGCATGAATGTTACCTGAAAATACATGCGATAAATTTGTAATTATTTATTTTGGTTGAAAAAAAAAACTATTAAAAACCATACGTTGCCTTAACCTGACTTAATATTGTCCATATTACTTTTAAAACTGTAAGAACAAGGGACATATACTTTGCCATTTCACAGTATAACAGCGGTTTCCAACCTGGGGTTCTCAGTCTTTGTTTATAGTATGAACAGTGTATAATCATTAGAATTTGTTTAAAAGTTTTAATCGCAAATGACAGACAAAAGTTTTGATATACCAACAGCTCTCAACCTACTTACGTAAATAGGTTGATCTAGGGCTCTTTCCACACGTCGAAATTTACTAAAAATCGAATTTTTGCAATAAACATTTTCGTAATCAAGTATGAAAAATTAAAACAAAAGCAACAAATTATTCCAAATTACCAGTAGTTCGTGCCTCAGTCAGTAGATGGTTCGCAAGATAGAATTTAGAAATTTAATACTACAGGATGGTCCAAAAGTGTGTAAACATCCAAATAATATCCAAACCGTTCAAAATTGGGAAAAAACGAAAACGTGATGATAACAGATGAAAGGGAAAGTATTTTGAGACATAATGGCACCATCGGCCGCCGTCTTGAAATACGCCATCTTGAAATGTCGGAAACATTTTAAAATGAGAACCCTATCGTGTGAAAAATCAAATAGGACTGAAATTTTTCCAACAAGCCAGTGGTGAAATGTTTTGGCTCTACGACCAACCGTTGTAAAGTTTTAACTAGTCTTCTTTTATTTCAGGTGGCGTAACACGGAATTTCACTAACAAGGGATGAGTGGGTAAAAATCATGTTAATGTCAGGAAAGTGCAGCAGCGGACAGATCGCAGACGATTTCAACGCTCGTCACCCAGACCTGGAACCCATTTCCCATAGTACATTGTGGAAAGTTACAGCGACATTTATAGAAACCAATCAGTGGAAAACAAACCAAGATCAGGGATGCCTCGCACAGCTACTGAGGAAGCTACATCCACTGCTATATTGGCATCATTCGCGAAAAGTCCCACCCGCAGTATCCGTCGTCTAGCCCACTAATGTGGTGTATCAAGTACGTCCATCCTGCGAATCGTATCTGTGCATAAGAGGGACCCATACAAGATACAGCTATTCCAATATATAACCGAGGATGATCCAGACCGTTGAGTCGAATTCTGAGTGGACCGCGGAACAAATCAGACAGAATCTTTGATTCGCATATCACGTGCTGTTCTCGGATGAGGCCATTATGTGTGTATGTGTGTGTGTGTGTGTCGGGCGAGGTGAAAAGCAAAATCACCGATATTGGTTTGACAACAATCCACACTGGTACGACGATTCTCGGGTCGTTGGCTCTGACAAAGTGCTGGTGTGATGTGGTGTCTGGGGTGCCCTATGGTGGGCCCATTCTTCATTGAGGACAATTTAAATGCAATTACCTACAATAATATGCTTTAGGAGGGGATCCTGATGTCCGTCGCATTAGAGGATGGCTCTTTCCTTTTGTTCTATCAACATGACGGGTCACAACCTCATTTCGAATTATATGCACATGAGTACCTCGATGAGCAATTTCTACAGAGATGGATAGGCCGGCGAGGACCTGTGGAATGGCCATGGCGTTCAACAGACCTCATTCCATTGGATTTTTTTCTGTGGGGCAACGTGAAATCCGTTGTGCATGCTACTAAGATCAGGGACATTAACAACCTTCAACGCAAGATAATTGGCGCGTGTGCCAGCATTCCTGGGGACATGTTAGGCAGAGTAATGGATGACTGGCAGCAACGGATACATTTAACGATTGTTCAGGAGGACAGCACATTGAACAATGGTTGTAATATTGGTCAGTTGCAAACACATTGCCCGCAGTGTTATCTTCAGGTAAGTGCAAAAAATTGGTTAAAACTTTGCAACGGTTGGTCGTAGAGCCAAAAACACTTCATCATTGGCTTTCTGGAAAAATGTCAATTCTATTTGTTGCATCACAGATGTGAGGATAGGATTCCCATTTAAAACAGTTCCCGGCATTTTAAGATGGTGAATTTCAAGACGGTGGCCGATGGTGGCATTCTAACTGTTGATAAATATTTCCCGCCGGGCCACTTCAGACACTTTACTATTAAATTATATCCACCATCATCCTCATCTTTTAAGAAAAAGTATTCTTTCAAATGTTCGAATAGTAAAATATTTTCGTTCTCTATCTTCATAAAAACAACACTAATCAAAGTAAAATAGACTACCGGTACCGTTGCACCCGTATTCACTCACTGAATGTATTGATTTGAGCCGTCTAAATCTATGACAAAATCTTCCAGGTGCTTCTAATCAGTACACATAATTTTTCTGGGGCTGTCCTCATCTTCCAAAAATAGCAAGTGGCCCTATGATCTTATCTGTTTCTCTGTGTGTCGGTGACTGTCGGTCACTGACATAAGTAGTTCATGCTCCATTGTTCCATTCTGAGAAATTCACTTACAGGAAAGAAATATTTGTTTCTGAAAAAATATACGTATATTATAGTTACTCATCCCAAATGTAACGCGAAAAAAAAGTAATTCAAACTAGGTACGTTACTTAAAAATTTGTAACACGTTACCGTTACAGTTACTTTGGAAAAAATGTAACGCATTACTGGGAAACGTTACTTAAAAAGTAACGCGTTACTTCCGTTACGTCACTTCCCAAAACTGCTGGTGATTAAAATTCACTGAATATAATATTAGAACCGTTATCATAGGGAATGATGTACAATTACAGGGCGATAGAACAGTGATGCAGACATTGAGGAACTATGTGACACGAGTACGATCAAATATGAAAAGCAATTAAGCGTTGCACCATGATAACGCCACACCATATATGGTCAATCAGTTATTTCTTACATACAAGAAAGAGAAGAATGTCACAGCTTTCATATAGTACAGATTTGTCACCATGTGACTTTTCGTTATTTTAAAATAAAAAAAGCAGTTATTTGGAAAAAATTTGAGAAGATCAACAATTCATAACAGCTTGTCAGGGGTATTTAGATAACATTCTACAAGAATAAATTCCAGAAGATGTTTGAAGAATAGCAGAAATGCTGGGACATTTGCATTCAACCCAATGGACAGTATTTCGAAAAACATAACTTCCTTAATGATTTTTAGCGTAGCCACCTTTCTTCTCTAAACACTTTCTGAATTGTTCGTAAACAAATACAATAATACGTGCCACCAAAATAAAAAAAAGTATTAGTTAATACAGGTAATAAAAAATATACAATTTACTACCGTTAAAAATTCGTCTTTTTTTTAATAGCTAACGAAAACTTACCTTCAAGCACTTTATTTTGTTTAGTTCTCTATGGCCTATCGATTGATATAGATAATAACTTTGGACATAATTATAAGTAAACAAAAACATTAAATTTAAGGATTTTCACTACAGCGAAATAAAACTACCGCTAATTTTAGAATTTTTCTGTACTATGTTCAAAACAAATAAAAAAAATATTCGAAAAGCAGAAACGTAGTGAACTAGACAATACGATTTTTAGGCAGAACTGTAATTCCTGTACTGCCTAATCTTTTGAGATAGCGAACTTTATGTAGGAAGGGACTTTTTGAGAGAAATACAGCTCAGAACTGCACGCTTCTTAGCGCGGTTTCATGGAAATCGGAACCCATGTTCTTTTCTTTACCTAATGTATGTTATAAGCTGTTCACAGAGGCGGATCTAGGCCAAGGGCGGGTGACCTAGTCTTCCCCAGTTTTGTGAGTGTCAAAAATAATTTAAGCTAGTATTTATATATTTTTGAATGTTTATAGTAAACTCTTGGTATACCTATCATAGTCTGGGTTCTGGTTGGCCCCAGTTTTACTTTCTAGATCCACCACTGCCTGTTTAGTAATTTTAAGAGATTCTGTAAGAAGAATGACTATTTTTCCAAGTTTCATATTAAATTTTGGATGTTATTCTACTTGTTCTCGGAAAGATGACTAGGATACAGTATGATTCGCATGTGCTTTTGTAAAGATGAATGTCATCTTTTAAATACTTGCAGAGAAATGGAAAACTGATTGACTCAGTTGCAAGAAAGCCTTTTGACACATTTCCATTAGTTTCCTCAAGATATATTGGGTCATATAATAAACAAGCAATGCAAAAGGATGAGTAAGGCGGCCCTTAAAGTGGAGCCTTTGTATTCTACATCACATCTCCTTTCTCGGCATCTCCTTATCAGGTGAGTTGTCTTCTATACATTATTCTATTTACATGCAAACAGAAACGTTTTTGTAAATTGAGTAACAAAAACGGAAATCGAATCTATCTTGGAACGTTAAATGCATGTCAAAAAAAGAGTTTCTTGTAACTTCTTATTGATTTATCTCGGATACCTGTCGACAGATGGACAGACAGGTGAACACAGCCATTCTAAAAGACTTGCCGTAACAGTGGGCCATATTTTGAAATTTTATTTTTGATATTTTAACAGTAATTGCACACAATAATGACCAAGCACACATTAATGAATAAAGATAGGTCCCATTAAGAGAGATTTTGGAGGGTAGCGGAATACGGAATTGGTTAAGGTGGATCACCACCCGGAAGTCAGTCCATATTTTTAGCTCATTCCCTTAACTACTGCGCAATGAAACGTTACATATTATAAATATTGTATTATATGATTAAGTTATGTTTCTGCTACAACACAAGACACTGATTCATTTGGTTATGTATTCTGATATCGAAAAAGGTAACAAATAGGAGAAAAAAACTTGATTCATTTTAAAATGAGAACACAAGATGGCACTTGCTGTTAGATCTTACTAGAAGTGCCTCGTTTCGTAAAATATTTATTTGTGTGTGTAAAGTATTTTAAAGTAACAATCTTGTCACGAAATAGATATATTGTTGACCGTTTCTCGTGTTATGTTTCATATTTTATTTAAATATTAATTTACATTTAAGGAAATAGATTTTGAGACTTAACTTGCGCAGAACGCCATAATGCTTTGTTGCCAAATTTGTACATTTACTGTGGTAGTCACAATAAGAAAATTCCTGGATTCTAGCGTTGCAATTCCAGAAGAGGAATCGCGATAAGAGTCGGAAAATAATTTCTCCAGTAAGTATCTAAGCAGAATTCCAAAATTACTTCCTTTATTATCTGGCATCAGTAAACACTCGACACAATCTGGCAATGCCGCACTATTCAAGCAGCGTTTATCATAGTACCGAGAACACCTAGTGATCCACCGTAGAAATTTTTGTTATAGAAAGGCAACCACGCAATGCATAAGTGTACTGATGGGTTGCATAGTAGAATGGGTGAAAATAAAATTAACAAGTATGTTTTGTAAGGCTTTCAACTTTGTTTTCTGGCATTTCATTCTCAACATAGTCACTTTGTTATTGATCTTATATTAATTATTAGAAAAATATTTTGTACAATTAATTAATAAAATTGTTAAAGCATTATTACTGTTTTGTAGGTTTTATTGTTACATATCGTTCGGTCTACAGCATTTTCAGAGCTACAAACCCAACATAAATAATAATTTGTAGCATTGTGTTAATTCAGGGATGCAAATAAGTACTCGCCCAATCGCCCGGGGCGAGTGGTTCATCGTTGCGGGCGAGTCAATATTATTTATTTCAAACTGTAAAGACTGGGATATGGGCTAGTAGCTTTTTCCTTGGGCGAGTAAAATTTTGTTGCTTATTTGCATCCCTGTGTTAATTAATAAAATACTTTTAACTGTTATTTCCAGTTTGACCAGCTAAGCCTATTGTAACAATAAAACAATTAAGCTGTTTTAACTTCCAGAAACTAAATGAGTACAACTGGGTACTCAATAGATACCCAGTTTCACTCCACTTCTACTTGTTAAACAAAACATGACGTCAGCACATCTAGCAAAAGACTAAATATGATAACTTGATGTCAAAACAATCCTTATTAAATGCTCTCGTATGAATAATGCTATTTATCTGTTTATTCTCTGCAGTGGACGTAGGAGCCACGGTGGCTCAGTGGTAGAGCGCTTACCTCTGATGTGTGGGGTTTCTGGTTCAATCCCCACCCAGTAACTTTATGGTGGACAACATTGTGCTCGTGAATTTTCTCTGAGTGCTCCCGTTTCTTTCCACATTCCCATTCCACAAATTCTTCCATCATCATTTACTTGCCTTAATTATCTGTCTCCCTTAGCCTAAAGGGCATAAACGTAGGACTTTAAACTGAAAGATTTCATTTCATTTTTGCAGTGCACATTGAAGGAACTAGAAGATCTAATGTGAAGAACTCAAAACACAAATACATGGAATTACTGACGACACATTCGCAGGCTGTAATAGCCGATATTTCTTTCTCAGTAGTTATACCTAGTTGAAAGAAATACATTTGTCAATCTTTGTGTCCATTCATGAACCTACTACAATTCCCAGTCATTCTTATCATCCAAACATTTATTTCCTTCTCCACAGAAGAAGATCTTGCATATCACACAGAGTATGGATTGAAATTGAAATTGAAGCACGTTTAAAAAAAAAAAAAAGAAAAGAAAAGAAAGAAATTCGGACCTGCGGGGCCTTGGTAGAAAACCGATGCGGTTACCACTTAGCTACGATGACCACTTACTTGGTGTTACACAAAAACTGTTAGTTTGCTGAAAACCTTTGATGTAAGACTAGTCCAGATACTAAGGGCTGTATGAAGATACAATCATTAGTTAAGTTACTCATCATTTCATTCACCAACTCAGAAACAAATCAAATTGACCTTTGTCAATGAGGAACATGTCTCGAAACGTTCCTCAAGTTGAGGTTGAAGTTTTAAAGTTGATCCTGCAACCTTGGAGAAAAGAAAAGATGACAGACGTTATTCTATAATTATTTAAATTGTATCAAGACGTCCAGGAATATTAGTTAGGTTTCGAGATATTTTAAAGCAAAATATGTTTAACAAATGCATTAACTCCGTAACTAGTACTTTATTTGTTATCTTTAGGCAAAGGGCTTGTAACGTAGTGATATCGTACGAAACTACCAAGCGGTAGACGCGGGTTCGATATGTTTTCGTTCTATATAGAGATTTGAAATGTGTAATAACCTGACGTAGTGGAATTTGAAAAAAATAACTTTATGTTAGGTTTAGCAACACTGTAAACTTAATGGTGTCTTAGAGTATGTCAAACGATGTCCCCCTTGCTGATAGTTGTAAACGTAACAAAATTTAAACTGCCCGACCGATCTCGATCAATTTTTTAAGATAGAAGAGATTCGGATCTGGGATAGTTTTTATCATTTCACTTTGACGGTGCTACTTACGGAATGGGAGATATTTAAAAACGATCGAAACTAACCGATATTAGTGTCGAAACCATAGTTTTCGAGATCGCTGAGATAAACAGTGACACCTCCGATGCTGTTTAAATCCAAATTCAGACCTATATAAATGATCAAAAATGACCGATGTCAGAGAGCGCTTCAGTAATTAAAAACAATTGTCTGACTAACGGAAAATATTGGGTCTACTATTTTTTCTTATTTTAATACAGCTAAGCGGGTGATTGATACTAATATTTTAAATAAAGGCTGAGTAACGGAACACATTATTCTTCTTATTTTAATCAATCGAAGTGGACAATTAACGCTAGTATTTCATAAATAGAAATAACACAGCCCGTGAGTAAATCACAATGTTTTTTAATTAAAGTATCTATGAGTTAGAAATCGATAAAATATCAATATTTTAATAAAAACATTGCGCTTTCCTCAGAGGCTGTGTTATTTCTATTTTGAGTAACGTTTAGTTTAAAAGTTACAAGCACATATCAAGATAAATGGTCCACCCTATATATTAGATTTCAAGGTTGGAGGGAAGATTCTTGCCGGCATCCTATTTCAAAGAACTTACATAGGATACCAGCAAAAATCGCCCTACACCCTCCCACCTAGAATCCTGTCTGGATAGACGGAGTATTGCCAGATTAGGCTATAAACAGCGGATTGAGCGATTTTTTTTTTACGCGCCTTCGCTACCAAAACTTCCAATTGGGCGACACACTACTTTTGGGCTACTTTTAATTATCTGCAGCCTGTAACTCTTAAGAATGAGCTACTTTTTTCATTCTCATATATTAAGTCACAAATTATTAGTTTTATATAAGGCTAATTCTATACACAACGAACAATAGTTTTAGTAAAAAAATCTTCGGTACTAGTTTAATTGTTGTTTTAGTACTTTTTAATCTCCAGATCTAACAACACTAGACTTTTGTTGAGTTGGTGCTGTTGCAGTATCATTGTCCTCGTTTATGTCTCAGTTAATGATTAGGCCTACTAATTGTATGGAGTTGTGTAAACGTGAACATCACAAATTTAATTGTGTTATTGTATTATCCATATTAACATAATGAGTAAGTGAAGCTACAATAAAAACTTCCAAAACTTCATGGCTCTCAGATAAAGAATTAAAGAAGTAAGGAATATCAGTGAAAAATTATACTATAAACGTTGTAAAGTGTATTTAAGAACTTATAAAACTAACTTAAGGTTGGTTTAAAGGGACAAGTTTTGCCGATAGATGGCTCTACGGTCTTCGTATCTCTCACATGTATTTTTTATCTTTCACGAAAATTCACGATTTCTCTTACAAATTTCAACCTACCAACTTCAAATTTTTAGGGAAGGAACTTCATAACCTATCGAAGACAACGATCCGTGCCGATTTTTTTATTTAGTATTTTCTTCATTGTTAAAATGACTTGATTGTTGAAATGGATATCCAAACCTCTAACAATCGAACTGTTTCAACCATAAAGAAAATTCTAAATAAAAAATCGGCAGGGATTGTTCTCTTTAATAGGTTACGAAGTCCCTTCTTTAAAAATTTGAAGTCTCTAGGTTGAAATTTGTAAAAGAAATTGTAAATTTTCGTGAAAGGTAAAAAATACACGGGAGAGATACGAAGACTATAGTGACATCTATCGGCAAAACTTGTCCCTTTACACTAACCTTAAGCTAACATGTCTTCTTGAAACGTAGAAAGGTCGCCCATTGTATAGGCCTACTATCACCGTCTACCCAGTTCGTTCCACACTACAATCCTACTGCTCTTGATGGGGGAAGGAGTTTACCCTAGCACATCACCACCAACAGTCCGAAACTTGTCGCCGTCTGACCCTTGCCAACCCAGACATCTGACGTATTTTCAACTGCAAGTGTTTCTATTAAATTGGTGTACTCGTATATGATTAGTAAAACTGCATAGTTGCAAAATAATTAATTTCTATGTTTGGGCTACAAATAGTTAAGATCCGGTACTTTTAGAGTACAACCTCGCTATTTTTTGATCTCCGGATCAAGCAACATTGGATAAACACTCAGGTTTGTGTCTTTTTCTTTTCAGTTGAATACTTCTTAATGTCTTTATCCGCAATTCAAAGCAGTGCATATGCATGCATAATTTTAATAGTTTTTACATAAAAGATTAAACTCTGCAAATTATTACCCAATTTGAATAATTAACATGAAAGTATTAAGACTGAGGTTATTTGCTGTTTATACAAACAGTTCTCAAGATGGTGAATTATTCATTTTGATTTTCCGTACGTTGTAAATCACAGTACCCAAGCATCACACCTCATGGTAACAACTTTTTAACCAATCACGCAGCCCATAAGACACGGACTGGTTTGTCAACAGACGCTTACTGTCTGTTCATTGCCAAGTTTACACGCAAAAATCTTCAGGTATTTGTTACGTAACACGATTGTGCTTCTAAGAAGTGCGTCACAGAAGTGTGCCGTTGAAAATATTTTTAAAGGCACGTGTATTAAGTAGTAGTAGAAGTGTTTTCTAAACATTCTTCTTTCTTCCTACCTTAAAAAGGTCACTCTACTTTGTTTCCTTAAGATTTTCCTACTAACATGATTCACTTTTGATTTGAGTAGTGGGGCCTTGATTTTTAAAAAAAGAAAATGCATGTCAACAAACCAGGAAACTTGAAAACATTAGAGGCGCCATTCTTGGTAATGTCAGCCAAAAATGTAAATACTTCCAATGTGGATTCACTATAGTCATCAGAGAAATAGGGGACACGTGCTCTCTCAATGTTATCTACAGAAATATTTCTACCTGGTATATGTTAAATTTGCTTCAGTAACTCAAAATAGAAATAACGCAGCCTCTGAGCAAAGCACAATGTTTTATTTTTTTTAATATTGATGTTTTATTGATGTCGAACTCAGATATTTTAATTTTAAAAAACTTTGTGGTTTATTCACGGATTATGTTATTTCTAATTATGAAATACTAGCGTCAATTACTCGCTTCGGTGATAAAATAAGAACAATTAGTAATGCGTTCCGTTACTCAGTCTTTTTTAATATTATACTATTTTTCAATATTATAATATATTCTTAATATATATATATACTTTCCTCCCCCAAGTTTCAGGACTGAATTTGGATTTAAGAGGCTTCATCACTGCGAAATTAAAGTACCGCTAGTTTTACAGTAATATACGATATCTTCAAATAGATAAAAGATAATCGAAAAGTGGAACAAGACCTCCCTGGATAAAAGATAATCGAAAAGTGGAACAAGACCTCCCTAGACAATATTATTTTGCGTGAGACACTGTTATCACGACTCATTCATCTGCTTTCGATTTCCAGCCATTTAGAAAATCAGCATTTATTTTCGCGTTTCTAAATAACTGCAAACGGAAAGCTACTAGGTGTAGGCATGGGCGCGAGACCAAACGAGACGAGAACTGAAACAAGTCTCGTCTCATCTCGCAAAATCAAAAGCTGTTTTCGTCTCGCGTCTCGTCTCGTCTCGCAGACCTAAGTTCTCGTCTCGCGTCTCGCAAAATTTTGGAAGTCTCGTCTCGCGGTCTCGCGCGAGACTTCTCGCGTTGGTCTCGCGGTCTCGCAAATCAATACTGGAATAATGTAGTCTTCATTCGACCCTTTTAAAATAATGTATACTCAAAGTTTACATAGTTTTGTTTCATAGTTGCATTGTTACACAATGCTTATCCATTCATTCCGATTCACAATGCATGATTTTACACCCCACATTCTCGGTATTAAAAAATGCCAGTTTTCTGTAGTCTCTGTCTATGTAAAGTATGAATGAAATCGGCATGTTACATTTGAGTAATCTTACTTGCAAGATAAACTTTCAAATAACTTGGTAAGAACGCTAACTCAAATAGCCGTGTTTATAGTAAACACGCAGCATTAGTAATATATATTTCACAACTTAAATGCACTTTCATCTAAACATTTTCTTAACAATTGAGAGTTAAGAGATTAATCTTTAATAACTACAAGAAAGACTACAATGAGCTTAAATAAAAATTTATTCAGATCATGTGTGTTTTTTTAGACAAATACCCTTCCATCACAAAAACAGAATTTCATTAGCACCACTTATACTCAATACAAACCGTCTTTCGCAAACTGAGGAATGGAATGAAATTCACGCAACGAACCAAGCTCATCTGAAATAATATTTCAAACTGTTTGCAATCTGAAACACTAGTTTTTTCCTCAAAATCAAAACAAAACCATAAAAAAGTAGTGGAGTACCGACAGCATTTTTCTCGCCAGTGACGATGCCAGCTTTAAGTTCTTAGGGGGCAGATACATTTTCAGGGGGGCGGCTATTTGCCATGCCAAATATGACATATTTATTACGTTTGACTTATTTTACATTACATTGTGTAATTTCGTTGCTGTTTTTATGTTAGACCGATATGATTATAACTTAAACTTATTTCAGGTAAAGTTTGTAACTAACAAATAAGTAACGTCTGCATATGAAATATTTTTCAATGAAACTTTTGAAATCCAAACATAAATTGAATTACTTTCGCGTATGCTAAGAGTAACACATTCGTCCAGTACTATATGCTACGCATCTCTCTCTCTCTCTCTCTCTCTCTCTCTCTATATATATATATATATATATATATATATATATATATATATATATATATATATATATATATATATATATATATATATATATATATATATATATATATATATATATATATATATATATATATATATATGGAGAGAGAGAGAGAATTTACGAGGAGTTGCTGAAAATATCCTAGTCCAATCCAGAAGGAGTGTAGGTACAAGGTAGAAAAATGAAACCGCAGTTTAGAAAAACATATCTCTGTATGTACAAATACAAATTTGCATATTAATAATGAAATTCCTATTGTTTCTCAGGTTTATGAAGTGATTATGTGTGCCCAAACAGATAACTTCACGAACATTCAGATCCTAACTGTTATACCATTTTTATTCCACCAAGGAAAGTCACCGAAGTAAATTAATTAGGAAATCAGTACCACCAAGGGTCTCTCCTCCGTTATATACAGTGGTGAAGAAGTAAGTGGCTCAGTATGAACGTGGTGATTTCTCAACAAATTATGTTTTACATCCAGGATGATTAAAAGCAATGACTCTTTCCGAAATCATGGATGTAATATGTGACATTGTTCTTGAAAATTGCAGTATTTCAGTCAGTGGTGGATATAGCCCGGGGCCGGAGGGCCTAGGCCACCCCAATTTTTGAGTGACAAAAATAATTTAAGCTATTGTTTATATAGTTTTTAAAGTGTATAGTAAACTCACGATATACATATTATAGTCTGAAGTCTGGCTGCACCCCACTTTCTCAGTTTTTACCTTCTCAGCAAAACTTGTGTCAGAGATTCTGGGCATTTCTTTGGAACTCGTCGGTAGCATAATTCAGAATGGCTTGGGTATGCTCAAGTTCTCGACATAATGGGTTCCCAAAATATCTGTCAGGAGAATAAAAGAGTGACGGCATTAAGAGAAATCTTCTTTCAATTTGACCGTAATGCTGATCAATTTCGCTCACGAATAGTAACCATAGATGAAATATGGTTGTACCATTATGATCCTGAATCGAAACAACAGTCAATGGAGTAGTAGCGCACATTTCTCCAACGCTCCAAGAAGTTCAAGACACAGAAGTAGGTTGAGAAACTGTTTGCAACATTCTTCTGGGATAAGTATGAAGTCGTACTCAGAGACTAC
This sequence comes from Thermobia domestica, assembly GCF_964235325.1. NCBI lineage: Eukaryota > Metazoa > Arthropoda > Insecta > Zygentoma > Lepismatidae > Thermobia > Thermobia domestica. The sequence goes on along the minus strand of NC_137458.1, from coordinate 278,174,605 downwards.
CTCCGCAATGGTCAAATAATTAATCCAGAATCTCTACATTACTTACAAAACTGAAAGAAAAATTCAAATTTCAACGCACTGGAAAATGAAAAGAAAGGAATTCTGTTTTTTTTTTTTTTTTTTTTTTTTTTTCAGGAGAATACATCTGTCCATCAAGCCCCTGCGAACACAACTGACATTGCATAATCTATGATTTCAATGTCTAGATCATCATTATTATTCCGCAGATTTAGCTCCATCTAACTATTACGTATACTTATTTCCCAAACTTAAATAACACTTGAAAGAACGCAATTTTAGATCTGATAGGGATAGTGCTACGAACAATGGTGCGAGGAAATCTTCAAATTTTTTAACTTTTCTGCAAAAACTAGAGCAGTGTACAAGGTAGTATATTGACTTTCGGGGAAAGTGTAGAAGAAGTAAAACTTTACCATTCCGTGCACTCCTGGGTTGGGCTACGAATTTTTCAGCAGCTCCTACTCAATATGGTAGACGTCACGTCAGTACTTTAAAACAAAATAAGTAAGGGAGCACTAGTATATACCAATTACTAACTAAAGATCAGCACCCTGACAATACGTTTTATTTGGAATCAATTTAATTCCATAAATTTATTATTATCATTTGCAGGAAGGGAAAACACAACTCATTTTATCCCCTTCAAAAAATTAAGCCCTGGTAGTTGCAAACTAAGCTGTTATAAGCACATCCTTTGAATATTGAAAGCTGTGAATAATGTTTCAGAAAAAATAAGTATAGAACCTTTAAATAAAACAAAATATGAAACTGAAAACTTCAAACCTGGATAAATACAAATAAGTTACGTAACTGGTTTTACCTTTCTTTTGTTTCCAATCGAAGTTGATCCAATGAGAAGAAAACAAGTCGACCAAATCTACTATTGCTCGCTAGGCACAATAATTAAAAATCATAAGAAGTATAACTAAAATTTACCTCAAAAGGCGCTAAATTAGAAAACAGAAATACTCAGCCGCTCAAAGAAGAAAGCTTGAGGACTTATGTACCACATAGTAAATGCATGGAAAGTACAGTAGACTACAATTTGACAATGAGATTGGTTATGATACTGATATAAAATACTACATGTAGAATGTTTAAAGATTGTAGGAATCTTGGGGGGGGCAGTCTAGGTAGCAGTCAGGGGGGCAGAAGTAGCTACTAGGGGGTGCTCGCCCCCTTGCCCCCCTCTGGCGTCGTCACTGTTTCTCCCCCTCCTTTTCTGACGAATAAAAGCTAAGCAGATATCAGTTCTGGTTTTGGTGAGAGGATCCGTCTTGCAGCCATAAATCCATTTATCCTAAATTTATGTTTACAGAAAGAAACAACTGCTTTATTTTGACTAAAAAAATTTCCTTCTTAGACAAGCCAATAGGCCCTTTTTCTGCCTTCATAAAACAAGTTACCGTAAGAAAACAATTTGGTGGGCAGGGGGAACAATATATATAATGCATTGAAAATAGGAAGAAGAAAGTCAGAGTGTCAGAGACAGACAGAAACAGAGAGAGAGAGAGAGAGAGAGAGAGAGAGAGAGAAGATATGGTATCCTCTGACCGAAGCCTTGAATTTCTGCACTGAAGGAAAAATCAAAGCGAGCCGTATATTTTTGAACTAGGATATTTTTACCGAGGGTGCAATAACAGAAGACCGGAAACCGCAGCCACGAATATGCAATGTTACCTAAGTTCATTGTTTCGACAAAATTTTCCGAAAAGACAGCTTCCAAATATGTCCTCAATAAAGAAATAAAAAAAAATGCATTGTACTGGTGTTTGCTATCCTGCTTTTATGATTTGTCAAGATGTTGTCTCATCATCAGAAGGAGGGTGGATACACAAGACAAAACGTGTCGTTTTTTCCCCTATTTTCCTCCCCCTCCTCAAGAACTTTATGACCAAAGATCTTGGCTCACGACTCCAAAGAGAAAATAAAGAAAACAGTGTAGATAATGGAAGAATCTATTTTATTACATTTTGGGAAAGTAATGACAAAGAAAAACTAACACAATCTTTATTTCTTGAATCTTTTGTCATGAGGAAATCTCCTAAAATAACTAGATTTTGACTAACCTTGTTAACTTAAACCTATCATGAAATCAGTAATTGTGACAACCTGACCAAACCATTTCAAGAAACAAGAACAGCTAACTAAGCAACTATCAGTGTTGCCGAAAAGTCACAACACTTACTCCGTTAACTAGATACTTTGAAACTACCAAACTAACAGTAAAACATAAAAAAAAAATCAATACAAATTTCATAATACAAAGGAAAATTGTATTTTTTTTTTTTTTATTTCCACTAGTCGACATAATTTATAGTAAATGTTCAAATAAATGCTAGCCCAAAAGTTTAGAAATAAACTATTAGTTACTGACTTGCCTTCGTCTGCGATTGTCTCTACGATTTCAGGTGATGATGTGTGGAAGGGATGTTTCGATGAGAACCATGCACTTCTAAGGTATCAATTTTGTAGAACATTAACATCTTTAGGGAGTTCATAATTATGACAGCATTGTTCCTTACTGCAAAGTACAGCACGAACGCACAATATTGATTTACCTTTTCTGGACCCATTCTGTTCGAGGATTGGGGACGAGCAAGTTCAAAAAAATTTTCTTTAAATTTGGCTTCACTCGAAATAAAAATATTTTATATCCACTCGAGAACTCGGCTCAAAAAATCTCCAATTCGACTCGATATTTGCTCAAGTTTCGAGTAGTGTCGGGTCCAAACAAGTTTAATTCTATAGTATTAGTAGTTTTTATATTAACTAGTGATGCTCACGAGATGCGACAAGAGGAAAAATTAGTCTATCTTGAGACGTCGTTAATGTATTATCTCGAAACAAATGTGAACTGTTTCTTGAATATCACCAGTCCTGGTCACGAGGCGAGACAGATTTGATTTTGTCTCGCCCAGTCTCTATCTCTCGCCTCAAAAACAAGATTAAACAAAACAAAATACGGAAATTTAGCTGTTTGTTTAGGCTAATAGTAAACATTTTCACTTTCGGTATGACCAGGCCTGAATTCAATTCATTTTTGGTGTTTATTTAGCGTGGTAATGGTACAGGAGGAGTTATATAAAGAATAAATACGCGAAATCAGTGGACAATTTACTGAAGATATTTTCATCGAAACAATTGTTGTTGTTCTCCTTCTTTTGCGAAAGCTTCATCCTCAACCATATAATTGTCTACACGTTCAGCCGAATCTTTATCGAATTCATCGTTTGAACCGTCTGAATTCTTGTCAGCTTGTCAGAATTTTTCTCGAAACTGTTTTCGTATTGAAAACATAGAGGATAAGTTCCAAAGGCTTTTGGCAACAACAGATCCTTTCATTTCTTCTTTGGTCAAATCATTTCATAAGAAAATGAAGAATTTGTCATCTGAAGGTGTAAACCTTTTAATTATTTCCAACACGGAAGCTGACAAAAATTTAGACGACTCAAACGAAGGTGATGAAGGGAATAACTTCCATGGAGATTCGGCTGAACATGTAGACAATACCTATAGAGTTATTCCGTGTGGAAACGACAAATTATGCCAAAATCTTCGCGCGGTCGCATTCGAGATTTGAGTGTTTGTCTGAACACTTATCAATATGTGATAGGAAGGAAAATGGAATGGTTTGTAATGCACGCCATTCATGTTGAAGATACGACCATAGTTGAATCTTAAGTTACAGGGTGTCCGAGAAGTCCTTCCCTGATTACAGAAATTGATAACTCAGGCTAGAAATAAGATAGAAATATGAAACTGGTGCTGAATTGTTTACAAACTATAAAAGTTTTTGTCTGTGTTAGGTTTGTTCTGTTTTACCAAGTCTCAATTTTGTTTGTTTTAGGTTTGTAGTACGTAAGTAAGAAGCCCAAGAAGCCATGAAAACCAACCAGGAGAAGGCACAGTGTGTTCTGTGGTACCATGAGACACGATCACCAACCACGGTGCAGAGACAGTTCCAGACAACATTTGGGAGGACTCCACCTGATGTCAAGAGCATTAAAGCCTGGTATGAGAAGTTCAAAAACACAGGGTCGGTTGCTGACCTTCCGAGGTCTGGTCGACCAAGAACCTCAGCAGACACGGTGGAGGCTGTGCGGCAGTCTTTTCTGAGAAGTCCTAAGAAATCGGTGCGCAGGGCTTCACGTGAATTACAGATGCCAAAAAGCTCTATCCATGACATTTTACACAAACGTCATGGTACCAAGACGGTGCACCACCTCATTGGGGTTTGGACGTCCGTGCCTATCTCGATAGGACATTTCCTGGGCGATGGATTGGTCGTGATGGACCAACATCTTGGCCTCCACGCTCTCCTGACATAACCCCATTAGACTTCTTTTTATGGGGTTATGTCAAAGATGAGGTCTACCGAACACGTGTACCAGATCTTGAAACCCTGCAGCAACGAATAACCACAGTCGTTGCATCGATCCCTCCAGTGATGTTGGCTAATGTGTGGATGGAAATTGAATATCGCCTAGATGTGCTACGTGCTACCAAGGGTGCTCATGTGGAAGTGTACTGATGTGACCAAAACTTTTATAGTTTGTAAACAATTCAACACCAGTTTCATATTTCTATCTTATTTCTAGCCTGAGTTATCAATTTCTGTAATCAGGGAAGGACTTCTCGGACACCCTGTATGTTCATTTTCTTGGAGCTCTATCGAAAATGAAATAAATAAATAAATTCAAAATTGCACTATAGGTATGTGGACAGTCCTTTTTTTTTTTTTTTTTTACCACGTAGTAGTGACGACGCAAATACACATTTTGGGTTACGAAATATTTGGATCTTTTTAGTCCAAGTCGATGAATTAAACCAAAATTATATTTTCGGAAGAAATATTGAAAAATTTGTTGTGTCAAAGGGAAGGCAATTTTGAGAGAATAATAAGTATCATCTGTACTTTCTATAGAAAAAAATCATCTTTTGTGTTTCTAATTCCTATTAGTGCTAGTGGTATATAGTGCATAGAGAACGGATGCTGAGCTATGCCCCCTCTAACTTCTTATCGGAAATGACTAAAACACTCAAATTTGTGTTTCTGAGCCTCACTAAAGTATCTGTTTTCATGTTGTCACTTTATATTGTTGTTGTTGCTCCAAAATTCAAAAAAAAAAAAAAAAGAAAGAAAGAAAGAAAGAAAGAAAGAAAGAAAAGAAAGCAATACATATCAATCTGTAAAACAGATGTGACCATTACAGCCTTTTGAAGCTCCAACGCTACATCAAGATTGTTGTGTTGTCTGCATTCCAGGGTCTGAAACGCTACAAACAAAATCAAATTTTGCAAATAATTACAAACAATCGTGAACTGAGTCTACTAAAAGGAGTGAAAACAGAAAAGCACGACTCTCGTTTGTGATTGCATTCCTTTCTACACCCGGACTTTGTTTACAAGAATGTTTTTGTGGAATTTTACAGCTGCTAAGAAACGTGAAGCCACGTAAACACATGCCGGGACAGAAGTAAGTTGAAATACAAATTGAAATTTTCACCACTTGTGGAGGAAGCATATTTCTTGCTGGAATCAAAATATTGTTAGTATTCCACTGTGCGTTTTTGTTCCACACGGTTTAGAACTTTATATATATATATATTTCTGGTTATTATCATTCACATAACCGACCGTCTTGCTCGATTTTTCGCTTTCAGGTGGAATGACTCTATATGGTTGAGGACTAAGCTTTCGATAAATAAGGGGGAGAAGAACAATTGTTTAACTGAAAAATTAAAATGACTTCATTAAGTTATATTTTAATTAATAAATGACTGGTAGATTGACTCTGTCCTAGCTACTGAAGTAGACAAAGTATCTTTCCCTCTCGAATCTCAAACTTTTTCAGACGCAGTCCGCTATATGGATCCGCAATTTCGAATTTTTAAATTTTAATGTCAAATTAGTAAGTTTGTAATCAATAAAGTCAAATGCATCAATGTACCAAGTCCAGTTCCCCAATTTTACTTTTTCCAAATTTGGTCCTCCATTTTTTTTAACTTGATGTCAAATTGATAATTAACAAGATCAAAAGCCTCATTATAGCACTTTTTGTCCATTTTTACTGATTTTGAATTATGACCACGTTTCAAGCATTTGGTCCATAGTTTATCGATCTCTGTGCGTCGCCCTTTTGGACCGTCGCTCTCCTTGCTGTCGCTTTCTTTGTGCGTCGCCTTTTGACCCGTCGATCTCTTGGCTAACGCTCTCCTGGTCGTCCTCCTTTGCCATCACTCTCTTTGCTGGGGCACTACCGTCGGTACACCCATGTTTATTACAAAACTCGATCCTGACATTATTAACTATCTTCTTTTCAATATGTATGATGGTACTTGCAAAAGAATACCATATCAATATCACAAATGTAAACTATGCGAGACCGCGAGAAGTCTCGCGAGACTTCTCACGCGAGACTTGCTGAAGTCTCGTCTCGCGTTCTCGTCTCGCAAAATATATCAGGTCTCGTCTCGCGTTCTCGTCTCGCAAAATATTATAAGTCTCGTCTCGCGTTCTCGTCTCGTTTGCGAGACGAGACGAGACGAGACTTCTCGCGTTCTCGCGTCTCGCGCCCATGCCTAACTAGGTGACTCGTGATAACGGTACATCATGCAAAATAATATTGTCTAGGGAGGTCTTGATCCAATTTTTGATTATCTTTTATCTATTTGATGATATCACATAATTACTGTAAAGTTAGCGGTATTTTAATTTCGCAGTGATAGGGACTCTTAAACAGCTTCGGAGGTTTCACTGTTCATCTCAGCGATCCCGAAAACTATGGATTCGACACTAATATCGGCCATTTTCGATCATTTTTAAATATCTCTCATTCCCTAAGTAGCACTGTCAAAGTGAAATTATAAACCATTACAGACCCGAATTTCATCTATCTTGAAAATTTGATCGAGATCGGTCGGGTAGTTTAAGAGTTATTAACCCCTTTCGAGACAGGGTAATTTTTTGGCGTTTTCGTAGACTTTCAGTTAATTAATTCAGAAGGGTCAGACCTTGTTTTTTAGAACAAGAATGTAGGAATTTTATGGCTTAATTTTGATTGCAGTGTTGCATACGGGAGGGAAATGTAGGGGTGAAAATTCATAAATAATTCCCTGATCGAAATTTAAGATGTTTTGGAGCCGGCACCATTGTTGTCACGTGGGTCCAAGTCACCTTGAAAATTATTTTGTGTGTCGACAACACAGTGAAAACCTGAAGTCTTTGTCTGCCATACAAAGGCAGAAAGAAATAATCTCTCTCATCGTACACACGAAATTTTGACACTTTTTCTGCCTCAGAAGCAAAAACCACCAGTTATGCAGGTGCTGCAGCTTCCCTAATTATAATATTGAAACTTTCTATAGTGCATTGGGTTGGATACTGGTACGCTGGTTCCAGTGTAGCCGACAAGAGGGAAATGATAAAGGGAAAGTGGGATATTTTCCGAATATTTCACCTAAAGTCGGGAATTAATTTTTGTGGTTGGAAGCACTTCTAACAGACAGAAGCAAACTACATTAAAATCAACTTTGGTACCCCAGTAATATATCCTAGAAGTATCATGTCGATATCTAATAAACGAAGCATGTAATTAAAAAATATCGTTATATCTTTAAAAAAAAGTCAAAATTATCGTTCCACTTAGAGAACAAGGTCTAATGTAAACCTCAACTGTACCGCCCCTAATCATCCAATTGAAATTTTCTCTGATGCGTTCTGTAAGCCATAGATGAGGCTTTCAGTTGCTGGTACGTTTGTTTGAATGTAGCCAATAAGATGAAAATTATAGAGGAAAAATGGGACTTTACTTAATTTTCCCCCTAAAATTAAGTATTAAAGTTTAGTGGCTGGAAAGACTGATACTATATAAAAGCAAACCATCTTAAAATAAACTTTCGAACACCACTAATAATCCTAGAAGTATCATGTCGATATCTAAGAAATGAAGTTTGTAATTAAATAGATTACAGAAAACAGAAAAGTAAAAAATAAAGGTTTAGAAGCTAAATTCGAATTTTTCGTGCGCACCCTAATTACTCAATTGTAACGATCTGTTCCAATTGGTCTAAAAGGAATAGGTATCCATATGAGGTATATGTCTGACAAGTTCTAAGTAGATCTCTCTAAAACCTGAAGGAAGTTATACTGAAAAAAAATTAGAAAAGAAATTTCGAAATTCGAAAATTCTCGAATTTTTGACTTTGGCCTCATATTTGAGAAGGAAATTCGACACTGAAGAAAAAATACCATCAGGATGAAGTATGGTCCAACCATATTTGGCATTGACAAAATCATCCCGATATCTTAATTAGTGTTCACACAGCAGAGAATTAAGAAGGGGACGCACAGCAACCCGTGTGCGTCACTTTTCCGACCCTGTCTCGAAGGTGACGTGCAGTTTCTCACGGTGCAGTTTCACACGGTGCTCATTATCGAGCAATTTCACACGGTACTGTTTATCGGATTAATCATTCTGCAGGTGTTGTACACTTTCACATGATCCACCTGTCAGTCTCTTTATTCATCCTGAAAACCTTTCACTATAGGAGGAGGAAGGACACAGAACAAGTATCAACTGAGTAAGAACAAAAAAAGAGTAAATTCAAGTTAAAATAAATACGAACTAGAGGAGGAGAGCTGAGGAAATATTTCACAGAAACAATAATGAAAATAACCGGAAATTAAAATAAATAAGAACAACACAGAACAAAAGATATGCAAACAAAAGTTATAGTAAAGAAGGAGAGAAAATAATAACATAAACAATATGAGATTGAAGTAAATAAGAAAAATAATAACAAAACCTATTGCAATTTCAAATAGATGAAAACATAAAAGAATAGCAAAATAAATAAGCATAGAAAAGAAACAATCAAAAATTGTAATCATTAGGAATAGAAGACAGAACAATCACAAATTAAAATAAATAAATATAATAAGCAGCACATCAGAGAATTCAGTCAAGAAGTTCAAAATCAAAGAAAGATGTGCTCGCTCCAGAGCATAGTAAAACGTGATTTGTGAAATACAAAATATTAGCTCCATACTCCAAGTCAGTTTGAAGAAGAACCTTGTCATCTGGTTATTTTCCGAGCGAATAACAAATCGTTAAGGTGGAACTTTCATACTTCTGTACATCGTCAATTCATTTTGTATAATTCCTAATTCATTATTCCAGCTTTTGGAGATGGGCAGGAGCGAGTTCGAGCCAGTTTTTTTAAAACTCGACTCGAAACAGAAATCTTTGAGCTCGACTCGAGAACTCGGCTCGAAAAATTTCCTCCAACTCGACCCGAATTAAGGTCGAGTTTCGAGTCGTGTTGAGTCAAACCCTATGTGTAGTTTCAAGTAGTCTCTTCAAGTATCCTACATAGACAATATAATTATTATCAATGAGTTAGTACAGCTACAACTTTATTATTATCAACTTCAGTCCCAGGCGTATATGAGTAAAGTTTACCTCGAAACCAAAACACACTTCACTCTGGGACCAGCCTAGATATGTTTAAAAAAAAGTCACAGGGCTGCCACCTGTTGAAATTTTCATGACCCAAGTCAAAATTTCTTTTCCCAGGGATCAAAGCTTTCAATTGAACCATTTAGTCAAATGAAAACTGTGAGTCTAGCAGACACACAGGTCCTAGAAGACAAGCAATATGTGTGAGGAAAATAGATACACGTGGTCCACCTGCAAACATTACTGTGAATCAAATAGATACACATGGGACTTATTATTATTATTATAACAACACAGCGTATAAACATGAAATACAGCAGGTTAATATCTGAGTATCAAAAACTAGTTGACTACCGACCTCGGTAGTCGTAAAGTCTAAGAGGCAAGGACATCGTTCACGAGGTTCTCGGTTTAAGTTCCGGAGTCACCTGCGCCGAACCGAACCAAGCTGATGGCTAACCCCAACCGAACCGATGGACTCGTTCGGCAGAATTGAGCCGAGTCGATGATTTATCCTAACCGAGCCGACTCGAGTTGTTCGCTTAGTTGCACCGAGCAGAGCCGGTTGACATCACTACCCGCGTTGGGCTTCTGCTTGGGCTCAAAAATTCGACCGTGCAGATCTCAGCATTGATCGTAAGAACTACTGTATATACTTATATTGGTGCTCACGACATTTGAGGCTGTCTCGTTATAAAAATCTATTGTCATCTCGTTATCGCGACGAGACGAGATGCGAGCAGTGTCCCCTCTCGTGAGCAACACTAAAAGTATTCGACAGTACTGCTTCTAATCTTATGGTTTCTTTTTCCAGTCTAATCAATTCATGATTTCAAAACGAGTTAAAACGAGCTGAGCAAGCGAACTATTTATCAAACTCGACTCGAGAGAATTACCTGTGACTGGAAACTTGATTTGAATTCGAGTCGAGTTTTTAGCTCGACTCGTGCCTATCCTTAAGCTCAAGCTTTTCAAGCATTTTTTAAAAGTTCATGCCATTTTCTAGCTTCTTCAGGACTAATTGCAATCTGTGGTCATGATGGATGTAAGTTGATTTTCCATGCTTCTCCGGATTACAATTGAAGCCCTGTCTCGCAAAAGCATAAAAACTAGACGTCGCAACTATTTTAAGTACACTCGGATGCTTCAAGATACGTGGTATACTCTTAGAAATGCTGCAGTTTAATTTATTATGCCAATCCTTCACTGGAGTGTGTCTTTGACTATTGCAGTTCTACATTTCTCTGAATGTTTGGAATGTTCACACATTGTTCAATGAAATGATCGTTTAACTCTTCGATTTTCTGGCCAGACGGACAGTCCTCCATGACGTTGAGTCAAGCTTCATCGATCCTGCTCGATGATATTAATGTTAACGCACTACACATAGGAACATGATGACGTACATCTTCATTGTTGAGGTATTCTTCGACGAGACCTAAAAAACTTCCATCAGATGCTCTGGTTAAAATGATAATTGCAGCCAGAAACCTGTAAGTTAGGAAACACCACATGCTATGCATTGATTGCAGCAAGCTCAAAATCAACTTTCAATACTCGACATAAATTCTAGCCAGACTATATTTTAAGAAATGTAAACAGTTCCTTGTATGTTCGCTCTATTTTACCTGGCATCGATGCATACGAAACTGGTATAGCCAATGTCTTATAATATGTAGGTCCTACATCTGCATGTATGGTGTACAATTGGGAAAAATACTTGAAGCTAGTATTAGTTCAATTGTTCGTATTTATTTTAATTTGTGTTTGCTTCTTTTCTGTTCTTACTTAGTTGATATTTGTTTTGTCCTCACACCCCCTACAGTGAAAGCGGTTTTAGGATGAATCACATGATTGACAGGTGGACCGTGTGAAACTGCACGACACCTGCAGAATGATTAATCCGATAAGAAAAACAGTGCGAAATTGCTCGATAATGAGCATCGTGTGAAACTGCACCGTGCGAAATTGCACGGAATCGTCTCGAAAGGGTTAAGCCCCGAACATAGTGATTTTCATCTTTATTTATATATATTTCGTGTGTGTGTGTCTATCTTTGTACTTTGGAAATTGAAACGTCCTGGCAGAAGTTCGCCTCCCATCACATTTGTTTCTGGTTATCAAGATTGGAGTGTATTCTTACTAATCAGTGTTGAGTAGCTACATCATTTTTATTCTTTTTTTTTAAAAAAATCCATTTCTTTTTAAGGGATTTAGTTTACCAAAGCTCCTTTATACATTTATTCTCTCTGAATGTTTGAGAGACAAAAACCTCAAGAACTACTCGATGGATCACCACCAAATTTGGTCAGGATATAGATGAATAATAGCTAGGAACCGAGTTCGTTGCTGGAGGCGATATTCAAACCGGAAGTGGTAGACATAAACCATCATCGATTTTTATGTTGATTGCTATAGTGTAGAAACGGTAACAGATATAGACAAGTAGTATTCTGCAATCGATTTAAGCGTCCCAAGAACACATTTAGTTTCAATCCTTAACTCTTTACTAGAAGCAAAACTGATAGAATTCCACTGCAACTTCCGGTTTCAATATTGATCTATACTGAGCAGAAAGATAAGAGATAGCGAGAAGCTATATTTTGTAATTTAGTTAACATTCTAAGGTATCATCTTCCCTCTTAAGCCTCTATTCAAACCGGAAGTGGCATAAATCAACCATTTCCGGTTTGGTGTTAATATGTACATATTCCATTTCCACTAAAACTGGAAGTGGTAGAATTCTTACATCCTCCTAGTGCTCTGCCCTCTTTGTGGAGAATTGGTACTACTTCCAGTTTCAATAATAATTGAGAAAATATCACACCGTATAAACCAAACTCTCTCACGGAGTGTACACATATCACTACTACTTGTTAACCAATAAGAAGAATGATATTTGTGTTTTCTTTGAAATTAATATAAATTTTAATCATATGATTTTACTGATTTCATCTTCCAATCTAGTTAAATGTTCTTTGCTTGATTAAAATGGATTTGCAATATATATATAATTTTAATGTTGCTAAAATTAGATCAGATTATTACATATTAAAATTATACATAAACAAATATAATTGTAATAAAGTGAGAGAGTTAAATAGATTTAAAGAAGAACAAACCAGTAAAATTCCACTCCATTTCAAAGAAAACACAGAAATGAATAAATCAACGGGCTAAAATGAAAATGAAATGAAATCTTTAAGTTTTACGTCCCACGCTTATGTCGGTTAGGCTAAAGGAGACGGTGATGATGAGAGATGAATGAAATGAAGAAAGTGAGAGGAAACGGGAGAACCCCGAGAAAACCCACGAGCACGGTGTTTGTCCACCACAAAGTCCACACGGCGCGAGCTGGGATCGAACTAGGGGCCCCAAGCACCGGAGGTGAACGCTCTAGCACTGAGCCACCGCGCCCCCACGGGCTAAAAGACAAAGATGGCACATATACTCCACACAGTTAAGTCAATTACTTTTTCAGTTGCTTCGCAATTCTGTGTTGCGCTCAAAATAATGTACTTCATTGGAAGTCGAACCCAGGAACATACGCTCGCACTACTAACCAATGACAAGAAAGTGCCGTACTTATGAAATTTCACGTGAAGTACAAAGAGAAGTGGTTAAATACAAGGTTAAATCATAAGTCTTGCAATATTGTGGAATACAACATACCTGCACTTATTATAGTACAATGAAAGTGGGTTAATGTTTTAAATATAGGTCCTTATATTGGACTTTTTTGCAGCCACCTTCTTACCAGTTACCCGATTCCACGCAGGAACAAAAAAGTCTGTCACTGCAGTTTTCATCTCCTGCTGGTTGGTGAAGCATCGTGATTACAGGAAATACACCATGAACCGAAACAGGTAGTAATCCGAAGGGGCAAGGTCAAGACTATATACTGGATATGGATCAGTTTGATGCCGTCAAGTTTTCTTGGATTTTTTGTTATGTTTTTCGAGCCGAATGGGGTTTTGTGTTATCCTATTGCAGCAGGTCGCGCTTTTGTTTCACCAATGCAGGAAACTTTTTGCTTAGTGCAGCATACATCCGATCCAATTGTTCGGAATAAAGGTCACTATCAATGGTATGACAGTTAGACATAAATTTGAAGTGAATTACCCCCTCATAGTGCAACCATACACAGAGCATGACTTTATACTCGAAACGGACGTTTTTGACGAGCAGTTTTGGATGTTAGCCCTTGCTCAACTACTGTTTTTGCACATTTGGACTTCGGAATACTTCACTTTTCATCTTACGCAACAATCCATTTAAGGAAACGCACATTACGCGGAGTTTGCAAAAGTTGTCGGTACACATCCACTATCCTCTGGGTCTGAACTGGGGTCAATTCATGTGGCACAATGCGACAGCTGCTGATGGTTTTCCCGAGTTCATGAAGGAGACACACTATAGTGGACTGGGACATACCGATTTGTGTTTGATAATTGTCGTGTGCTGGTGGATGGATTTTCCTCAATGACGTATAGTATGACTTCAGAATCTGTTACACTGGGGCGGTCAGACCTTCGCTGATCTTCGACATTTTTACAACCTACACGAACTTTGTGGAACCAACAAGTTGCTGTGAAGTGGTTCACTGTACCTGTGCTATCACATGACAGGTATTTTGGGTCACTACCGCAGCATTATGCCCAAGTTTTAACTAATACAATTACAGTTCACGTATCAAATAGCCTGCTGATGAGCACTCATCATCATCGCCACTAAAAACTGATTGAATATACAAAGTGGCGGCCTCCGTGTTAAATAGTTAGCTTGCCACACTACCTCTAGGGTTAATTTGACCTTGTACTTACGATCGACCACAGCGTATACCCGTCTACTGTTTGGGCTGTGGAAATATTACAAGCCTTATAACTCATCTTTGTGAAATGAAAAATGAAATCTGAGTTTTGCGTCCCACGAATATGCCAGATAGACTAAAGGAGACAGTGATGATGGGAAATGAATGAAATGGTGGAATGAAGAAAGTGGAAGGGAACGGGAGAACTCCGAGGAAACCCATGCACACGGTGTTCGTACACCACAAAGTTTACTTGCTGCAAGCTGGGACCGAACCAAGGACCCCCAGAGGTGAACGCTCTACCATTGAGCCACCGTGCCCAAACTCATCTTTGTATAACATGTGACAACATAAGTATTCACACTCAAGAATTTACAAGAATGTCAATAACCAATTATATCGTAGCTAGTTTGCACTTAGGAGATGAAATGGAGGCGTGGGGATGTTCCTGCTTCTCCAGATAGGTTATTTCGAAAGAAAAGAAAACAACTATCTAAGGTACCGGTATTTCTCGTCTACAAAGAGTCTAGTCCCTCCACTCTGGCGACATCTTTCGATAAACAAATTTGGATAACAAGAAAATTTCACTTTGAAACAAATCTCAACCATTTTCTTTTTCATACATGCAGTATTTCATTTCAATAGATAACATCATGGACCTCCACATGTTATAGGTTTGACAGTAAAGTTCAGGATTGCTGCTGAAACTTAAAATGTTGAAATTGCTGGAGCAAACCTCTTTCATGATTATTCAGAGTAGTCTCTCTTTTATTTAACACACAATTTTTTCACGAGGTGTCTAAAAATCATTCTCTGCGGAATGCGTTTGAAAATCTTTGAGTTTAACGTCCCATGATCATGTCCTTTAGGCGAAGGAAGACGCCGATAAGGCAACTGAATGGTGATGGAAGAATTGGTTGAACACGAATGTAGAAAAAAGTGTTCGGGAGCCAAATACGGGGAATAAGGAGAATGGGTGAGAGTAGGGCCCACATAGTTAGCTAACGAGGAAACGGTCTTAAGTGTAAACAACCGATTTGGCTGGGGTCGGGATATGTGTTACGGGAGACCAAAGTAGGAGACACGTATTTTGGCGTTTGGGCCCATACGCAGAAATTTCCGAAATACAGGGCCCCAAAGTGGCCCTACATGCTAAAACTAGGAAGCGAATGACATTACTTGTACACAACCGATTTGGCTGGGGTCGGGATATGTATTACGGGAGACCAAAGTAGGAGACACGTATTTTGGCATTTGGGCCCATACGCAGAAATTTCCGAAATATGGGGCCCCAAAGTGGCCCTACATGCTATAACTAGGAAGCGAATGACGTTACTTGTACACAACCGATTTGGCTGGGGTCCGGATATGTGTTACGGGAGACCAAAGTAGAAGACACGTGGTCAGCAGATGCCCCGTGGTCAGCAGATTCCCCTCGACGGCTCGTTCCAGCTGAACATATGTTCAGAATTGCATGGGTACCACATACGCCAACTTCATGGCCTTATTGAAAATCTACCAATATAAGACTGTACATTCGACATTCCTTTTTGTGGGACTTAACAACAAACACAAGTCTCATACCTTTGGATATATTATAACATATTCCAACCCAGGCCAACATTCTGTACCAGTAACGTCATTCGCTTCCTAGTTATGGCATGTAGGGTCACTTTGCGGCCCCATATTTCGGAAATTTCTGCGTATGGGCCCAAACGCCAAATTACGTTTCTCCTACCATGGTCTCTCGTAACACACATCCGGACCCCAACCAAATCGGTTGTGTACAAGTAACGTCATTCGCTTCGTAGTTATAGCATGTAGGGCCACTTTGGGGCCCTGTACTTCGGAAATTTCTGCGTATGGGCCCAAACGCCAAAATACGTGTCTCCTACTTTGGTCTCCCGTAACACATATCCGGACCCCAGCCAAATCGGTTGTTTACACTTAAGACCGTTTCCTCGTAAGAACTGTGTCACATTTACTGCTAAACAAGGAACAAACCTCCCTTTTTCCCAGATCCTCTTATAGGATCTGTCTGATTATTTCGCAGTTGATGTACAGGACATTCTCCATCATGCGAATAGTCATGCGATAGTTTGACTGCAGCAGGTCGCGGACAAGCTTCACGTTATCTTCTGAATGACTTTGTAATGTTCCATCAACTTACTTGATGGCATTACAAATATAAAATTTCTGTGTGTTATTAATGTCTAAATAGTCATTTATTTGTTGTTGTATTACTATAATTTATTTTATTTCATTCGTAATTATTAAAATGAATTATTCAGTTTAGTGGCAAATAAACACTTAAAATTCTGCGCCTGAAAAGCTAACGTTCCATGAAGAAGAAGAAATTTGATTGTGAGAAAAAAAAAGTGATTTTTAGTAATTGTGGAAATTGAACATTAAATATAACAAGAAACAAAATAAATATCTGTAATTAAAGCGTAATCCAGGTAAAAGACTCGTAATAACATTTTACTATCCATTGAAAGTTATAATTTGATTGAAGGTCAATTGATAATGAAAATCACGTGGTACTGAATAGTTAATTTCGTCCTCTAGAACCAAATTCGATAGACCTACAACCTGCCGCCTGATATCCAAACTTAAGCAAATTCAATGTGATTTAATTAATTAAGAATTTTATACAAGGAAATATGTTTACGAGCATCCTTTGCTTTCAGCATGTGTAAGCTGTTTGTTCGTATCTGTTCTGCACTTACTTTTAACTGTAAACAAGACGGGGATACTCAGCGTAATAATATAAACAATCACCCGATACGAGTGACAAAATATCAATTTGTGAAATAAGAAGAGTATTATTACGACGTTGCGGTAGTCAATGAATATATGACAAATAAAAGTAATATAATTGTGAAATGAATAATGTTTAATAATATGGATAATGAGTGATTAATTAATTAATGTTGCTGTTTAAGATTTGATCACTACGAATCCTGGTGTGTTTTCTGACTGATTGACTAAATCTTGCTCCTGAGTTTCTACAGGTGCTATTGCATTTAATAGCCTGTCAATGTTCCGTGCTTTTTTCTTGCATGTCCTGTAACCTCTATTATATTGTGCTTATGAATGTGGGGCCTGATCACTACTTACCATGTTTATAGTAAGTGCATATATTTAGCTATTATACTATATGAAAACATCTTATACTAAATTTACAGTGCCTATTGATAACAATTCAATAAACTTACAGTGAATGAAAGCAATTACTATGGGATATTTGGTGTAATTTGTTATTTAGAAATAATTTATTTAGAAATTATGATATTATTTTGTTAGAAATCCTCATTACTTCTCCGAATATTGGTCAAAGTTTAACCTGATGGGTTAACTTCCAAGGAGGGGTCCTGTTGTTCTGACACGAGTCCTGTGATCTTCCGGCTGGGCCAACGAATTCATTAATTCGTTTGCAACTAGAACATCAACGTTGTACTATCGTCACGAGTCATCTTGAGCAAGTACAGTGTGTTCACAAAACTACGTAAGATTACCTTCAAAGAAGTGGTGAAGAGGGAAGTGCTATGATTTGTTGACAGACGTCCATCCCTGTGGTGATAAGAAACGTGCTCACTTCCATAAGGAAATCGGGCGTATTAGAAGAGAAGGCATTTTTACGGTAAAGAGTTCTCATCATCTCGTAGATCTCTGTTGCTGATTTCCCTAACTTATATCGAAACTTAATGATCGCTCTTTGTTTCATGTTGCTAGCCCTTTAATCCATGATAATGGAAGCGAGTGTAACTTCGTCGATCGACGTTGAGAAGACCACAGATGCTCTCCTCACCAAATCTTCACAACACCTGCGAAAGAAGAAGATCATAGTGTTAATCCTACACCATAAACAATTTTCCGTCATCAGCAGACAGAGTACTACTTAGAGTCTTGAAACTCTATTTTCAAACCTTGTGTGTATACTACTATCATTGTTTCCTCTATTAATCGTACAAAAACTAACTAAACTAACTAACTCTACGACCTATGGAACCCGGAGATTCAATGCCGCGTTCACAAAAGCTCCCCACTGACTTCTATCCTTAGCCAACTGAATCCAGTTTCTACTTCGTATTCCTGTTTCTGCGAGATCAATCTTAATATTGTCCTCTCATCTACGCCTAGGTCTTCCTAATGGCCGTTTTCCGATTAGTCTTTCAGTCAAAATTTTGAAAGCGTTTCTACTTTCTTCCATTCTAGCTACCTGCCCTGCCCACCTAAGCCTCCTAGACATGATGACCCTGAAAATGTTTGGTAACCATTTCGTTTAGCTGAGGTCGTGCCAAGTTATCAGTCCTTGTCCGAGGCTTCTGTGAAAGTTTCTGTACAAGTACCTTTTTTTACACGATGAGGTTGTTAGCCTTATCCAAACCCCCAAGCTGGAGAACTGACCTTGTCGTTTGTCCACGACTGCTTATTCAGTATATTCGCAGCTAACCTCTTATCTAGAGGCCTTCTCCTCAGTCCGCAACCTGAGGACGCGCTATGCCGTGGTGATAGGAATCCACGTTACAGGGCTATTGTTCGTACAATTCTAATAAATTGATCAATACAATTTTCACTTATGCATAAATATAACTTAAGCCGCTTAATTGAGAGCTTTTGTTTCAGCTAAAAAGAAAATACTATTTGATTATTTATTGTTCATTTCATAACAAAAAATTATCTTACCTGAAAGCAGCTACTTTATTATCAGAAGAAAAATGTAGAAAATGGTCTATTGCAATTAAAAGTAACATTTCGTGTTGATGTACTTAGATGACGTGTTAAGAAAAAGTTTCCAAGTAGGAAATCAGAAATATCTCCTAGTCCTGAAGACGTTAGACTTACGTACACATTAACGATTAATATCTCATTAGACAAAAATTAAAATATGAAATCACATCTTTGATTAATGTCAGAGTAGACAAAAATTAAATTGTGTAATATGTTCTCTTATTTTCTTTTCATGTTTATTTTAAAACTTTAATTATTATCCCATTTTTTTTAATTTTATACTTTATTCATTTCTTGGTATACTACTTATAATTAAACAAATTCTAATTTCTATTTTGTATTTTCACACGTATTCAATTAAACATTTTTCAGTTGCAATAGAAGTTGTAGTAGAGTAACTAAGAAATCATCTAGATTTTTAAATATTAGTAAAGTTATTTTACATTTATGAAAATGAAAACAGAAGAACTAACAAAATATTCATTCTTAAAAGCAGTGACACTCAAATGCGTGGTCATACTATTTCAATGGTATATGAATTGCACATATTTTTCTTATTACAACTTAATATAAAGCAAATCCTTTTAAAGGAATGCCCTCCGTCAATACGTAGGAAAATTACAACTGCTCTTTCCACATAAAACCTTACATACAAACACCGACAACGTTTGGGAGGTGATTCCTGACACCAAGATAAGACGAAAAGTATAGACCAACTTGGGTGCACAAATGCTTCCTTTCGGAGTTGTAGGCCGCCGGAAACATGAAAAAAAAAAAAAAAAAAAAGAACTTTAAAGGTCCGTAGCTCCAAAACTATAGGACCTACCGTAGTCGGGTCAAGACTTCACTAAGGAACTCTATGTGCCCTATCCTAATATCCAAGTTTAAGGATCCTATGGTACTTCCGCAACAATTTTTATGAGGATTATTTGGTAAGTACTTCAAATTAAATGACCGTAGCTAAACTCCCTCTTTAAAAATTGTTACGTGAGTATGTTGGGATTCAGAAACATGTATTTTTGGATAGGGCACATGCTAGTTCCTAAGTGAAGTCGTTACCCGTCTATGTAGGTTCCATAGTTTTGGACCTATGCGACTTTAAAGTTCATTTTTTCATGTTTTCGGCAGCCTATAACTCCGAAAGGAAGCATTTGTGCACCCAAGTTGCTCTATAATTTTTGTCTTATCTTGATGTCAGGAATCATCTTCCAAATGTTGTCGGTGTTGTTTTTAAACACCCTGTATATATGGGTAAGACAATGATATGCGCTACTTTCGGAGAAATTAAGTTAGGCAAAGTCGGATTTAGGTTTGATGGGGACCTAAGCATGGCCGTGCCGTGCGGGGGGCGAGTGTGGCGGGGAGTCTTTAAGTATCACGATGAGCATAGGCACCCTATACACGGAAATTAAGAAACTAGTGATATTTTAGGAAATAGACATTACTTACATCATAGAAGTCTACACAACACGAAGCACTTCTACTATATGCACACTTTATTTTATTTATTATTTTTGTTATATTTTGGAAATGTACACCCAGTTGTTTCCTTTAATTTTGGGGGGCCCCAAGAGAGTGAGGCACCAAGCTATAGCTTGTTTAGCTCATACGTAAATCCGGCACTGGAGTTAGGTATATTAGGTGGAATGGATTGGGATTCGACTACAGAATAGTATGTAGGTAATTTAATTTCGCAAATGTTCCTATAGATAGCAAGGGAAATTGTTTGGTATGTGACATCGCATTGTACTGCAAGGGAACGTTGACCTTTCTTTTCCAGTGTACTCGAAAGTTAAAAAATATGCCATACCATTATCTTCCCCCGAACCGCTCATATATATATATAATGTTTCATCGAGTGCGTTCGTTAACGTTTGTGCGGCAGGCCCTTCAGTCAGTAAACTGATCTTTGAAAGGAGGGTAATTTAGTTTACTCTTAAGCAATACGGAAAACAAGGTTCTCATTCGGTACAGGTTTGCGCTGCGAAGACTTGTACATAATGGCGCCCTAGGACTTAATGATTTTTCCAATTTACAGCATTTTGTACATAACAAATTACTTTTCAAAGCTAAAACCTACTATATTAAGACACCTATTAAAACAAGGGTGAAAATTGTCCACTAAGAAAGAGAAATAGCAAAGAAATCAAGCAACTGATACTCAACATCGGACGAAATCAACTGCAAAAAGCATATTTTAACCGTGGTTCGACATCGGACTGGAATGAACAATATGTAGACTCCCACTTGACAAGGGACCACATTATCTGATTGATATGAACACCGATAATTGTATATTATTGAGATATGTGATTCCTCTGAATGCTGCAACGGAATATTACGGAACTCCCCAGTAGCTATGTGAATAGAGCATGCACTTTGGCATGGAAGAGTAGGGTTCGATTCCCGGCGGAAGTTCATGTGGTTCGGATTCCACGTTAAACTGTAGGACTACGTCTCATATAGCATCGCTGCCGAACAGGACGTTAGTCTCAAATCCAATCCAAGAAATTATTTCATTTGCTCTGTTTCAGTATTATTTATTAAATAGGCTTACTGTGATGAAGAAATAGCAGAAAGCTGAAGCAAATAAAAATAATCATTACATAAGATATTTTTACGGTAGATCTAGAGATATTTTGGCTTTCTGACCTGGTAACGCTCAAAGTAATTGCTTATGTATTCAAGGGAGAAAAGGTTTGTGATTACGCCGTGAACTGAGCTTTTAAAATCTGAAGCATTTGAATGTTCCTGTGAATGACATAATTACAATTACTTTTACACTACTGTCAAATCAGCCAATATAGTCACAAAATAAAGCAACAGCTACAAAAGAAATCTTCACGTGCGATGGTAATAGGGGATCTCGGCCACTGTCGTCACGAACAAATTTTGCAGTAATGGTGACGTGAGTGAAACTGCAAATGAGTTTCAGTTTTGAACTGCTTTCCCCCCCTCTTCGAGTGACATGATTTCACACCCTGAACATTTTACCTATTTCTGTGATCATGTTGATAACTCTTGTGCCACTTAAGTTATAAATTCGCATGCTGAACATGATAAAATATGATAACAGAAAGGAAACAAAAATATAGTGACAGTTGCTATGTTATTCTTAGCTGTAGTTTAGCGCCAATGCTGACCGTCATAAATAGACATCATGAGCACGTGTTTCAAAAATATAAAACTTTTGTCATGCTGATGTATAGTAATTATGCGTTTGACTTTATCGCTATTTTTACGTTACACGCTATGGTCAAATACGCAAACTTACCATATATATATTCTATATTTTAAAGCGCTGTTAGGCCGTGTCCAAAAGATAGGTCTACAACTGTGCATTCGAAGTAGGGTTATTTTGTGGAATATGGGCAGTCCGATAATATGGGCAGAGCTAAGCTTTTCATAGTACCACTGGAAGAGGAATTAGGTAGAAACGAAACCTTGTAGTTGGGAACACTGTGTGGAGTATTGGCACAACGAAGAGACAGCGTCGTGGTGTTCGGCTTCAAGTTCGTGGTATTTTGAAAGAAAAAATGGAGGCAATCTGCATATTTTCTATTGTATATTTTATTGTTTGTAAAATGTAAGGCATTGCAAATAAGAGATTCACGCGAAATAAACGTTTGGTTAGAAAAATCACCTTGGTGAGTGTAATCTGTGAACATTGCATCATAGTTATCCGAAATTGGAGGGAACTCGCACGATGGTTTCTTGCTGCAGTGTTGCAACTTACTAAATAATATCACTACGGGCAAAATGAGCATATACGTTTTGTATAAAACGGGCAGATGCATTGAACATAGGATAAGTACATTTTGGAGATAATCGAATGAAAGGATTCGCATAGTCAAGAAATTCTTCATCATGAAAGAATACAGGCATATTTGAAAATATATATTTCTGAAAAATTATGAAATTTACTAATTTATTTTCTTAGCAGCATGCCACCAATAAATTCCGTGCAACAGGAATTTGGCCGTTTAATCCACATGCAATTCCAGACAAGGCTTTCCTCGGAGAACACGTGAAATGTGGTATTCAAGCAGAGTCTTCTGCAAGACGATCTACAAGCTCCAATGCAGAAACCTTCACAACAACCTGATGGAACTCCTGGTCCTTCCGGCATACAACGATGTAGCAAAGGCTTACAGAGGCAACAGCAACAACAGCTCCCTCCCACAACACTTTTTTCATCACGTTCGTCAGATTCGTCGGTAAGTTTGGTGAAGGACCAACAGCAAAGTCTTCCAGACATTCTTCGTTCTATTTCTCCTGTTCCGAAGACAAAGCTCCCAGCCAGGAGAGTGAACTCTCGACGTCGATGCACAAGAGAACTTACTAGCGACGCGGAAATAAATGAATCAGTTGTTAGAAAGAAAAAAACGGGAAGAGAAGGCAAGTTTTCAGCCATCTAAACAAGGGAAGAAAGTAACAACAAGCAATAGTGTTTAATCGAAATGTCTTATTTGTGCCGTTGATTTTTATTCTGGAACACATGGAGAAAGGCGGGTTGAGTGTCAGATGTGTGCGGTATGGTATCACGAGTTGTGCGTTGGTACCGGGTCTAGAGGTGATTTTATCTGCGTTAAATGTAAGATATAATACAGACGTTGCAGTGAAACAATGCTCATTAGAGAACAACTGTACGTGGTGTCTAATGTATCCAAATATGAGCGTAGTTTGAGATCGTGGCTTTGATCTCTCATTATTTTCATGTTTCGTAATTTAGTTTTCTTACTTTTTCATATTTTTTGCATTTTTTTCGTGAATAATGGATTAAAAACAAATTGGTTAAAACAATTATTATTATAACCAAACAGTACGCCTGCCCATATTATCCAAATTACCTGCCCATATTACACATATACTTCGGTTAATATGGGCATTTGAAGTAAGGTTAGTATTTAATATTTCCTCGCAATGCCCTTATATATTGGTGAACATAAAATCCATGAAAGGGTAAGTAAGGTATCACTCTATGTTTCTGTAACATTTCCTGTCATATTATCTATTGATGAATATAAGTAATATTACATTTTGTATTTTTCTGCCCATATTACCCAAAATTACCCTACACTTATTTCCGGAATTGACGTCACCTAGTGTGCGTCAAAAGGTCCAAGTTCACAAATCAGTGAGTGCATAGTGCGTAGTGTGCGAGGATGTACACTACGTGGTATGTATACTTATCTGCTTAACATGGCGGTTCCTCGTAGTAGAAACAACGATATTGTCAAAATGACCTAATAAAATTTTAAAAGACATATTTTTAATATTTTTGTGAGCTGAACTTATAATAATTTACTTGGTAAATATGCAAATTAGTGATTTTATAAGTGGAATATAAAAATACTACACAAATAACAAACGTAATGTTATGTTATGTTTTCTGAGTAGCTATGCAATGGAATTTCAAATAGTGTAGGGTAGCAACAAAATAATTTCTTTAGTAATGCTATAAGAACATTTGTGCTTAAAATATTACATGATTTATGTAGCGTAATTGTGATAATTAGACTATCAGTAATGCAGCTATTTGCACGTAAATTACAAACTTTAATCGCATCCGACCCCCGATAACAATAAAATAGACTTCATTTTAGGAATTTCCTGGCCAGTCGCCTGTCAGGCAAGTGGTCTGTCTTTCTCCAGAGTTGAAAATAAAGGGCGCTGCCAATGTACCCCGGAGAGAGGATTTTTACTTGTTTCTTCTTATATATATATATATATATATATATATATATATATATATATATATATATATATATATATATATATATATATATATATATATATATATATATATATTATCAGCAAAAATTCTGCAAAACATGGTTTGACAAATAAAAAAAATAGAGATTTCTTTTCGGTAAAGAAACGAAATGATAGACATGACAAAATTGAATCTAGATGCAAGCCTTGCACAGTTGGAGAGTTTATTATTTTTTATTTTAAATTAAAATTTCAGTAAACGCAAAATTTTAAGACAGTTTTATGTAAAAAAAAAAAATGTAGAAACCATAGAAATACGTAATATTGGTCAAAATATGTAAAAATATGTCATATGAAACTTGAGTTGAAGCACTCTACAGGTGTGAATCACAAACATTTAAAGATTTGACGAACCTACATATGAAGGAAAAAATATGTAATTACATACAAATCCGAACATTAGTATCAATGTTCCATGTTTCACCACGACGAGGCGCCGAACGAATTGCTTATCAAAATTTAATTTGACGAAGTGTACACTATCTACTGGGCACTCCATTTGAATGCTCGAAGTGTTCCTTCGCATTTTTGGACACGACCTATTACTGTAAGAATTTAGCGTCTTATATCGAAGAAGTATAAGTCGATGTAGGAATGAATACTTACGTAATAAAGTCTTCTTAAGTATTGAGTTCTTAGGTACTTGATATCTGCAATATTTATTTTTAATTTGTCACTTTATCCTAGCTTTCTAATTTCCACCATCCCTAGTCCTATTTTTTAATCTCTCAACGCATTCCAGCTTCCTCAATTCCAATACCCGTAATCTTAATATTAATTTTTAACCCACAATTCATTGCAGCTTCCTAACTCTACTATCTGGAATCCTAATTTTTAACTTACCACTGCATTTCAGCTTCATAATTTCTACATTTTCACATACCTTTTACAAGCATAGGATGAATGAGATAGTTGAATGAGATGTGATGGCAAAGCCCTACGGCGTCATCATTATTGGTTAGCATCCCATGAATCGGTTCCAAAACAGCCGAAACTAGCACTGCACCAGAAGGACCTCCTGTGTGTTTGGTGGACTGCTTGCGGCATCGTGCATCGCTCAGAGCATCAATGCAACTGTGTACTGTCGGCAGTTAAGCCGTGTTCAAAAAACTCAAAACTCTGGATCCAGCACTTCTATCGCAAAGCGGTCCTCCTGTTACAGGACAACGCTAAGCCCCACGTGGCTAGGATGACCGGAACACCATTCTAGGCCATGGATGGAAAACATTTGTATCCGTCATACTCCCCGGACATTGCATTGTCCGATTATCACCTGTTCCACTCCTTGGACAATCAGTTTAGAGGACGCCATTTCAAATCCCTAGTAGAGGTGCAAAATGCACTTGATACCTTCTTTGCTTCATGACCCACCAAGTTCTACTGCGATGGAATCCATGGCCTTCCGGAACGTTGGCAGAAGGTCGTCGATCCTAATGGGGACTATTTTTGATCTTTCAGGTACATCTTAGTTGACATATCGATGTTCAAAGGTGATGGGTGAAAAAGCGACAGAACTTTAATTATTGACACTTTCGTTAAAAATCTAATACAAATGTTTTTTGTACTCGGTAGCCATGTTTCTTCAAGCTGTGAGGATGAAAAATGAAAGAATATTACTGTTGAGAATTAAATAAAATAAAAAATCAATTTTCTAGTAAGAAAACATTATGAAAAATCTGGACTATAGGAAATTGCAATCTAAGTAAGCTTTTGTGTGGCCGAATACTGAAAGAAATTCTGTAAAACAAATAAACATTTAAAAATAATTAAAGGTTAGGAAAGAGGTCATGGAGGGCAAAAATTAGAACAAAACACTACAGAAACGATAATATAAAACTTAAATTGGTTGATTTTAAGTCTTTCATAGTAATTTTTAACACTTCAATGCAATTTTAGTTTTAAGATACAAAAAAGAAAATAAAAAACGATATAATTTAAGGAAACTGGAAAGTTGGATGAGTCAAATGGAAGAAAGGAATGAACATATTTGTTGAGCTACATTTCCAAAATGGCGGATGTGCACTAATCATTACGTATTTAAATAATTATTTTTGCAACAGTGTCGCTTCTATCAAGTATCAATGTTCCAAATTATGCTATGCATAAGTATACGAAGTCTTATAGAACGGGTATGTCTGTTCACAGGCATTATTATGAAGAAAAAAAAAAGGTAAAAAGCAACGAGGAACAGTTCTCTGATGTGATTCAGTGTCCAAAGAACAAGTTCAATCTTCCTTCCTTAAGAGGCCTTATCCAGGCGAAATTAAAATACCGCTAATTTTACAGTAATTATGCGATATCTTCAAATAGATAAAAGATAATCGAAACGTGGAACAAGAGCGCCCTAGACAATATCATTTTATATGAGATACCGTTATCACGACTCACTTATCTCCTTTCGATTTCGAGCCATTTTGAAAATCGGCATTTATTTTCGCGTTTCTAAACGGCCGAAACCGGAAAGCCACTAGGTGACTTGCGATAACGGTACCTCACGCAAAATAATATTGTCTAGGGCGCTCTTGTTCCACATTTCAATTATGTTTTATCTATTTGAAAATATCACATAATTATTGTAAAATTAGCGGTATTTTAATTTCGCAGGGATGAGACCTCTTAACCTTCTACTCAAATCGGGAGCACTTAAAGTAACCCATTTACGGTTTCACCGAATCCGTGTCCCAAGAATAGTCCCATCTGTACCTTTATATCTCTACTAAAACCAGGTGTGATAGAAATGTACTTCCGTATCCGGTTCCAATATTGATTTCCAGAATGCGAAAACAGTTAAGATAAAGCGAGAAATTGCTTTATGATATGGATTCAGTTTATTCTAAAGATTAAGTTGCATCACCCCTTTATCCCTCTACTAAAACCGGAAGTAATAGGAATCTACGATTTCCGGATTCAACACTGATCATCATTGAGAAAAAAACTAATTTTGGGATAAAGATTCAATGTCTAGTAAACAGGCCCTATCACCGTTCTTATCTCTCTACGTAAACCGGAAGTAGTAGTGAATTTTTACTACTTCCGGCTTCAACATGTATCACCATGGAGCGAAAACGGTAATAGGATGTGACAAACGATTTTTGAAATGGATTCAGAACCCAAAGAATAAGTCCCATTTAAACCGGAAATGGTAAAATCTAGTAATAGTGTTGCTCGAAAACTAGACAAAAAAGAGTATTTTCAAATTTGAGATCAAACGAGAAATATTTCGAGTCTCGTGGACAACAGTAGTTCACTCAAGTTGTAGATCTCAATGCTACATGGTTCAAAGCATAAAAACTATAAATTGATAAAGTAATTGTGCGAACATAATGGAAAGCATTTATGAACATTTGGAAGTACTCAGGTCATTACACAACATATTCGTACTTCAATCTAAATGTGGTTTAAATGTTGTTATACCACACTTTCCCAGGACCTCTCGTAACGCAGAAGAATTCTGATAACTTCTAGATGAAATTAAGAAACTAGCAAACCCGCACGTTCTGCGCAAGCGCAGGACACTATTGTTGTCTGAATGATTGAATATGATACAAAATTAAAAATATTTATGGCTAGTTTTAATAACACGTTAATAACATCTTTAATTAAGAATTTCTCGATAATTACTCGAATTTAAGACGTCCTCGAATCTCAAACGCACCCCAATATCGTTGGCTGATCTTTATATATCCCTTTCCCCTCCTCATGTTGCAGAGCACGGCATGATAAAAAAATTATCCCACGCCCTAATGTCATGTATGTTGAAAATTTGATCGGGATCGGTTGAGTGGGTCAAGAGTTAAGTTCTACTTCTATATATATATACATATATATATATATATATATATATATATATATATATATATATATATATATATATATATATATATATATATATATATATATATATATATATATATCCTCCCCTCCTCCTATCCTAAGTTCTACTGTCAAAGGGATATGATGAAAACCACTTCAGGTCCGAATCTCATGTATGTATATACATAATTTGATTAACATCGGTTCGGTGGTTTAAGCGTGACAAAGACAGTCACTTTTATTTATTTTTTTTTACATATATGTCCTCCTTCCCCTCCCCTACATAGTACCGTCAAAGTAAAATGACGAAAACATCCCAGGTCCGAACTTTATATATGTTGAAAGTTTGATCCAGATCGGTCGGGTTGTTCAAGAGTTATTAAGTTTTATTCATTTTCATATATTTACCCTCATCCCCTCCCCCTAAGTTCCACCATGAAAATTAAATAATAATAAAAAGTTCCCAGGTTCGAACTTCATCTATGCTGAAAATTTGATTGAGATCGAACGAGTGGTTCAAGAGTTATTAACTCACGAACATGGTCACTTTTATTTTTATATTCATTGATTTTTGTATATCTCTCCCTCCTCCCCATCCCCTACGTTGTTCCGTCAAAGTGAAATGGTAAAATCCATCCCAAATACGAACGTCATCTATGTTGAAAATTTGATCGAGATTGCTCGTTTGGCTCAAGAGTTATTAAGTTTTACTTATTTTTTTTAGAATTCCCCTTCTCCCCCCCTAAGTTCTACCGTCTATATAAGTGAATAGCTTAAAAACACTCCCAGGCCAGAACTGCATCTACGTCAAAAATTTGATCGCGATTGGTCGGGTGGTTCAAGAGATTAAGAGTCAGAAACATAGTCACTTTCAATTTGGGTCTGAAGTTTTTTTTTTTTTTTTTGTTCACAGGCACCGCTATTATTAAGAAGAAATAAGAGCATAAATTTTATACAACACCAGACGAGAAAATTTTTTGAGACGTATAATATGAGGAAAGCTTTCCGAGAATTGAGACGAGGGAGAATGCTACAAAACTTTAAAAGAGAGACGAGAAAACCTTTTTCTCGTCTTGTCTTGTCTCGTAACTTATGCAACACTAAGCACCAACTTTTGGCTTCAATATCGGTTCCTAGCAGAAACTAAGAGATAGCAAGCAGTTGTTTTAGAATGGATTCAATGGATTCAGAGTCCCAAGGACAGATCTACGTTCATCCTTATTCCTCTACTGCAACCGAACCTAATATAGATTTATTACATCTGGTTTCAATATTAAATTCCAATAGTTTGGAAGTATACCACAATTTCAAACAATTGTGAAACAATTTTTTTTTTTTTTTTTAATTTTAAGTTGTACATTTTGCTATTATTCTGGAATTTTCTATGACTATGTACTGCTTTAGGGGCAGTCCACATATTACGTAACACTATTTTCGACCAATTTTTACCTTCTCCCTCCCCCTTGTCACATTTCGTAACGCAAAGCCTAACCTCTCTTCCCTTTGTTACGTAACACTTTTTGATTTTCCTTTATTCACCAATTTTGCTTATTTTGGGGGTTATTACAATTAAAAAAAAGAAACTATTTTTAATGGTAGTACTTACCTTATACAATGTTTGTATTCTGATTATACTTGTAGTGTTTTTCCACAACAAACCAAAGTATTAGAAAATGGCAGTGCCGTAATAATATTTCCGTAATGGCAGTCCATGACTTCATTTCACTTGCCTTAATCAACAAACTCCCTTAGCCTAACGGTCATAATCGTAGGACGTTAAACTGAAAAAAAGTCATGGGATCTTCTGTATACACAACTAAAGCAAATTAAAGAAGAAAAAGAAATGAAATTAATTTTCACAGATTAGGCCAAGTGTAAAATTTTAGCAGATGTTAATGCATTTTTCTTAAGAGAAGAACTTAACAGTCAACTTGAATTCCTAGAGAAACGAATTTCCATAAAAATAAGGTGTCTGGGGGCAGTGGCGGATCTAGGGCAGTGACAAAATAATTTAACCTATTATTTATATATTTTTGAAAGTTTATATATACCTATTATAATCTGGATAATGGCTGCCCCCCCCCCGTTTTCACCTTCTAGATCTGCCTCTGTCTGGGGGAGAGGAATGTAGTGACGGAGCTAAAGAACGTTCACTGGTTCCAATAGTTTAACATATTTTAATATTTTTGATTGTGCAAGCGAGAGTATTGAGGAGAGGTTTGTTCCAAACAAAAGTTTGCTTATTGATTGTTCCTGGCTGGATCCAAAAACGAATTATGAAGTAACAAAGATCCAAGTGGAGAATTTTCCTAGTGATGTCTTGCAGATTATTTCTCTTCTATCGAATGTGAATTGAATTAGCGTATTGATAGGAGCTAAATTAGTTTGCGAGTAGTGCAATAATTTCGTTTGTGTTCAAGGAAATGCATAAGAGAAACAACTGTGGAAAAGTTAAGGATGATATACGGCAAGTTTAGGGCCGTGCCGTGGAAAATCAGCGCCCGGGGCGAAAGTATACGACGGCGCCCCCATACATATATTCCAAGCAATTTTTCCTATCTTTTTTCTCCCGAATTTTTCGCATCCTTACTCCGGCGCCCGGGGCCGTCGCCCCGCTCTCCCCCCTCACGGCACAGCCCTGGGCAAGTTCTGAAACCGAACAAGATATGGAAGATGAAGTGACAAAGAGTGAAGCCAGTTGTTAGATGAAGAGAAAGAGTTTACCTGGTGCATTTCCTGTTCTATATGAACTTTCATCTCAGTTTGATCTATTCAGTAATTTATACACTGTGTTCAAGTTTGTAATAACTCTTCCATGCATCCAATGACTTGCGAGCATGTCTTCTCTACAACTTAAAATCTGGCATGTACGCAGGAATTTATTTCGAGAAGAGTCCAAAGCTTGTGAGGAGGGGATTCAAATTCAATATGAAAATAAATTATATTAAAATTTGTAAGATTACCTCTAAAATTAAACTAAATTTATAGAAAAGTCTGGATTTCGGGAGTCTGGATCCCCAGTATCCACTCCCAAGGGCGCCCATGTTGTGGTTTCCAAGGGGGAGGGCAAGTATAAGCGACGTTTCAAAAATAGTTTCATTTTGCTGTAACTAATGTAAAAATTCTATTGGATTTTCGATATTCTGAAGTACAATTTCCTCTAGGGGGGCGAGCGCCCCACCTTGCCCCCCTTAATGGGCGCCCTTGTCCACTCCTACTTATAATTAAATCCGATGTTCATTAAGTGAAAATTTACTGTTTCCCCTAATATTAATGAATGTATAGTAAGACTTGTTTTTGAATATTGATAAAATGATAACCAAATCAATGAAATTGCTTTATCAAATGATGAGTTGAAACAGAAGTTAACGTATTGAGTGCTTTTATTATTATTATTATTTTATAAGAAATAGCTTTCTGTTTCTCTTCGTCAGTATTTTTTATTCTTCGGTATCATTGCCTATGGGTGTACAAATTACAGAGCCAACTGGGCTCGCAAAATTTTTTACTATAATTTATGCACGAGGGTTTGTATTATGTTCCGGCATACAAGATGATTTTGGAACGGGGAGACTATAAAAATGATCGAAAACGACCGACATTATTATCGAATCGATTCCATAGATTCAATAATTACAGCATTCCTAAGCATAGATTAAAAATCCAGGATATTTAAAAAGAAGGTTAAATATACATGATATTTAAAAGCTGTTTTAATTGGTTATTACTAATAATAATCTCTACTATTTTGATTTTTTTTTAATTCTGGATAAAAGTACTAGAATATATTATAATAAGGTATTATTACGAGGGTAAGTCAACTGAAAACTATAAAAATAGAAATAAAAATCCGCATATGGCGCCAGTGAGCTGTAAGTTGGCATGCCTGTTTACGATAGTATGCCGGATGTCTCCTAGGTGGCAGCAGCCGGCAGATGCACAAACACCGGCGCAACAACAGTTCCAAAATGGCAGCCCCACTAGCCACATGCACCAGCGAGGAGCAGCGTTCTGTGATTCGGTTTGGAAAACTGCCGTGTGACAATAGACGAAATTGCAGCATGTGTACACATGAGTCATGGATCGGCACATCATATTGTGAATGATGTTCTCCAGTTTCATAAGGTGTCTGCAAGATGGGTGCCCCGACAACTGACGCCTGAACTGAAACAGCGACGTGTTGATGCGTGCGAAGACCTTTTGTGGCGTGCTGAACGTGACGGTAATGCCTTCCTGTCACGAATCGTCACTGGTTTGGTTTCGAATTTCCATCTGTTTGGTCCTCTCAAAGAAGCAATGGGCGGCAGGAAGTTCCACTCCGATGAAGAGGTACGCAACGCGGTGCACGAGTGGTTGCGCCGTCGCCCAAAAGACTTTTTTCTGTAGGTATTCAGGCTCTTCCGAAGCGCTGGCGGACTTGCATTGAACGAGGAGGGGACTATGTTGGAAAGTTATTTACTTCTGTACCCTGTGTGACCAATAAATATTTTTAAAAAAATATTTATGGTTTTCATTTGACTCCCCCTCGTATAATAGTACGTATTATAAACAAGGAAATTTAACAGTAATAATTCAAGAACCATAAATTTTAGTTACACAATGGGGGCAAACTGATCAAAATATGCAGTTTTTCAAACAACATAGATTTCCCAAGATATACATACTGAGGATAACAACTTATCGTTGAAACATTAGCGTTGATTTGCTATTCAGGCGCTTTAGTGATTACTTAAGTTTTAAACAACCGAACTATGCTATCCATTTCTATTGCTGCCTGTCAACAGGTATCAGAGCAAAGACGGTAAGAGATATCGAGAAGCCGTTTTCTGGAATCGATTCAGCGTTCCAAGAACAGGTTCCATCTCATCCGTTAACTATCTGTTTAAAGCGGTGTAGAAATTAACCGTTTTCGGTTTCAATGTTAATTGCCATACAACAAACACGGTTAAGAGATAACGATTAACTTTTTTTTTTTTGAATCAATTCGGCGTCTCAACAATAGGCTCCAACTACTCCGTTAACCCTTAATGCAAACCGGAAGTGGCAGGAATTAACTATTTCTGGTTTCAATGTCGACCGCCATAAAACAAGAACAGCACGAGATAGTAAGAAGCGGTCTTTTACAATAGACTCTGTGTCCAATAACATGTTCCGTTTCCTCCTCTACCTTTTGTTCAAGCGTAGAAATCTAATATTACTGGTTTCAAAGTTATTCGTCATAGATAGCGTAGAGCATTTTTTTTTTTTTTTTTAAATTGATCATGCGTTCCAAGAATGTTCCATTTCCACTCATATCCTTACTATATATAAAACTACATCAACTCCTTGACATAAAATAATGGGCACTTCCGGTTGACGTGGAAAATTTAAAATTTGGCATGATAGCAGCTTTTCGGAACCTTCAGGAAAATTGTCAAAAGTAAATATTTTTAATTTTTAGGGAGTGTAAAGGGGAATGAAGAAATTTCCCGTGTTATTTAAATGGCCCTTTTTTTAACCTCTAATCTCCTGTTTTAGGTACTTGGAATGAAAACTTGAAATTCGGTATGCTTGTACGTCTTCCATAGGATTATTTAGCAAAATAACTAAAAATAAATAAAAATCCAACTTTAGAATGATTTTATGGGGAACTGAAAAATCTTGAAGAAATTTCCCTGTTATTTATATGGGACATCATCTATACCCCAAAATGTTTAGGCATTTCCTGTAGGGCTACAATGATGAAATTTGGCATAATTGTAACCTTCCTAGAGTAACCCACAGAAAAATTGCCAAAAGTGAATACTTTTAGTTTTTAGGGAATCTAAAAAGGAAATGAAGTCTTCATGTTATTTAAATGGGTGTTTTCTTGGGATACAAAATTTTATTTTTTAGGTAGTTGAAACACGAAAAGAAACTTGATTGAAATTCGGTAGAATTGTGGGTGTAAAAGGTGCGAGGCCGTAGGCAGAGCAAACGTAGGGCGCGCTGTCAACACCCTCTCACAACGTGGGGCTTTGACAGGTATTCAACGGTTACCAGACATCTGGCGAATGGTTCAACAGGCTGGCGGAGACTACATCGAAGGACTGTAAGCTTCTTGAGATGAGTGATTCATTACACTCCATTTCACAACTATGTTGCAACTTCGAGTTAAATTACCCTTAATTTAATTTACATACCCTTTTTCCAGTAAAATGCACCCTGCTAAGTAATGGAAGTATTTTTCCTTTATTTGTAATTCTTAGCTAGAATTAATAAAATAATAAATCAATAAATAAACAATACAAAACAACTCCTTCTTTTTGCAATCTTTATTGTATTTGAGTGATCAATTTTACATTTCAGTTACTCACTGGGAGCAAATACAAAAACACGCAGCTTTTCTTGTAATGCTACTTCTGCTTTATATTTGGCATTTAAACGTACGCATTTTTGTTCATTAGTTCCGTATGCATGTCCACAAACAATTTAAGCGTACGGAACTTACAAAAAATTATTAGCTATCCTTTTTTGTTAAAATAAAAAAAAGCAAATCTTATAAAGAAGTATCAACCTTGCTTGTTTAGATATATCCAGATCAGAATCGCTTCAATACAATTATATGTCACGCTTACATCTCCTGGAGTCTAAACCAATAAGTGGAGGCTTAATTTCAGCATTAAGAGGTGATACGTGACAATAAAATTACTTATATCTGTCTATCTCGTTATGTAACCTGTCCCAGTCAAATTTCCATTTACATATTACTTCAAGGTCAATCAGCAACTTAAAGCTAGAATTAGACGTGAAGTTGGACGAAGAAAGAAAGAAAAACAATGGAGTTTTTGTGCGTATTTTATTATAGATCAAAGAAACAATGGAGTTTTTGTGCGTATATTATTATATATCAAAATGTATTCTTCACTAAAATTAATCGTAGTAGTGTGTTCTAAACTATATATTTCAAAACTCAAAATCTTACCTTGTAACCAGGGATGAAAGTGGATCTGAAAAGGTGGGTGAACGGTAGATAGCGGCATGTCGCCACGCCGTTCCCCGGCCTATCCTTTCCCATTGTAATTTTTTAGGAATTGGGGGGACGCCATATATATATTTTCGAGGTGGTGGGAACGGCGTCTCCCCGCACTTTTGTCCCTGCTTGTAACATCAGTTGCAATTCTCTTTAGGACATCAATTCACTTTTCAATATTTCAGTTCTCCCTGAGACTGTGTTTACGCGTGGGTGTGACTTGGGATCATTTCTTCTTTTGCAGGTTATGGAATTATAATCTAACGTAGTCGCACAGTGACTCCGGCTTATGTAATACCTGCACGTGAACACATTCCCAGAGAAAACTGAAATATTGCGAAGTGACTTGATATCTAAAGAGGATCAGCAACTTGGGTACAGGGTAAGATTTTGAGGTTCCACTAAAATTGCTTAATTAACATCGGTAATGGCATAAACAACCCAAGTTTACGAGGTCTCTTCCAAGCGATTCTGACTAATATTCGTGCTATCACTCCCAGTATAGTGCAAGTAAAATCACGTTAATTTTGAAATAGAATATACCACAAACCGTATATAACGAAAGTGAATAAATAGAATACATAGATGGAAAAGAAGAGTTCAAGCGAAAGTTTCAGCTCTCCGCGATGCTTAACTTCTAAGGGTTCGCAGACCATACATCAGAAACATTATGTACTTTCTAACTCAACCACACAAAAACAATTGCAGTATTCTGATTAAATTTACCGTATTTAAATTATAGCGTGTCACATGGTTGCTCCACATGTCACCGTAAATAAAACATTAAAAATAAAATCTAAAAATCTCCTTTGAAAGCAGACTGTCACAAAATGAACCCAAATACAATGGTATGGACTAAGTCACATTTTTTTTTCGAATATCAGGGGAAAAAATTCAGTATTCTCGAGTTACCTTCGGTCAATTATTATTATACACCTTTCTTCTCATCAACAATTTAATAGTTCCGAATTAATTTCTTTGTATAATAGTAATGAAAGACTAAATACTGACTCCTTAAAAATTCTCTGAACCCGCTCTTGCTAATTGTATAAGTTGGATATATTTGTGAAAATCAGATGGCCAATTTAGACAGGTTCTTTATTTATTTATTGTTTAATTTATTATTATTATTTAAGATCTTGTTTAGCTGTTCACTTATCAAGAGGGATGTTTTTTTCTTTCTTTTCAAAGGGGGGCACACAGTAGACAGAATCCTGTTGAGCGACACTCAAAAACATAATAGATTGTTTTGAAGAAAATTATTTTACAATGGTTTACAATAAATGTATTATTATTATTATTATTATTTGTAAATGTAAAATAATGACGATTTTAATCTTCAAACTATTTTCATGATTCAAAAAATTAGACGATTTACACACAATTGATACTTTTCTCATTTTAATGTATTTGTGTCCTTTGATAGCCAGTGCAAAATGATGATGAAGATATTCCTTTAACTTTATAGCCATAGTTCTAAGTTCGTACTCAATGTGTTTGCTAGAAAATGATTTAAATAAGTTTTAGTTAAACATTGAAAGGCTTTGGTTAATATCTATTAATAAATATACTCTTCTAATTTACACATATTTTAATTGTTTTAAAGAGCCTCAACTTTACAGCGTAATATCGCATACTTCTTGTAAGTAATAATAAAATGAAGGACAGTGCCATATTCTTTAAATATTTTCCCATGATACCGTGCAGAAAACAGCATTTGTCAAGACAATGTAATTGTTTACGTTTCGCCCATTCAATCAGCATTCTGTACCCTGTGGAGACGATCACCTCAACTGTTACCTCCTTTCCAAATTGATTTCTACATTTACTTTCGTTTTCTTGAAGATCAAAAATCAGTAAGTTATACTTCTCTAGGCCATAATAATTATTACATCTAACCATAGATCGCGTAAACTTCTCTTTTCTCAATAAACAACGAATCCAAGTACACAGTGAAACAGCAAAATTGTTAATTCAGATGCTAAATATAATCCGTAAAGAAGTTTTTTTCGTTATGAGGTTCATTCCATGACACAGAAGTAAAAGGAAAGTTTCATTATTTTCTTATCCTATTTCTTGAGACATTAGGAAGCGGAATCTTACTTTTTCTTTGTAAATAATGAAAAGAACAACAAACAAACAAACAAAACAAAACTAGCATATTTGAAAATATGTAGGAGATTGATAATTCATATTGTTTAAAAATTTATATTGAACTTACTGACAAAGAAGAAAAATCTCATCAATTAATTTACGTAGTAGTCCTAAGGCATTTTTCTTTGGTATAATTTTCCGTTGGATCTACCCCTCCCACTTGCGTAAGTTAGTTTTCTGCGGAAATCAGATAGCAAATCTCTCACTGTACTGTTTTGGTAATAATAATAATAATTATTATTATTACTATTACTATCATTTACTATTAAAACTACATGTTCATATTGTTCATCTTGTGGAAAATGAAGTATGTATAAATGAATTTTCGTATTTTATGAGAAATGCAAATTAATATTTTACCAAACTTCACTTACACTGTAATCTAGATAAACTAATAAACTAGTCTAATGAGTAAATGGGCAATTTATGGGAATACTAATTTCTTAATTTAAAAAAAAAATAACATTTAAAAATCCATTCCTTACATTCTTTACGTAATTTATTCCGTCTGATAAATAATTAAGTAATTTAATAAATAAATAAAAAAATAATAATAACATGAATACATGGGACTAGTTACCAAAAATGCGTACGTATTTTCACAGAAGTCCTTCAGAAATCTTACTTCAGAACATTCATAATAAATAAATTCATCTGATCCAAGAGCTTTATAACAAACGTTACTAAACAACGGAAAATTAAGGGCAAATATAAATAACATATGATAAGCAGGTACTTCTTCAACACAAAGGCACACAAATGAAACGTGATTCATTAAGAAGAGTGAAAAAAATAAGTGAAAAATAAACAGGGAAACCCACATTTTCTGGTATACCTTTTGCGTTTAGTTTACTATATATATATATATTACAATCTGCCACACGAATTCATTGCACATAATTAAGTTATTCTTCGTTCCAAAATAAGGATTCGCCTGTAATTACATGCAAACGCATGATTTTACTATGACCAGATACAAATGACTGAACAAACCAATAAGCTATCGAGTCCTGTTTTCCAATATTTATATATATATCACTGACTAACGCAAGTCCATCGCTTTCGTAGCCATTAGAAACACTTGGCCGCACACGTAACAAAAATAAAATAAATGCGCAAAAATGCACTTTTTTGTTATCGAGCAAGGCATTGCAATTGCTGCAAAATATGAAAAAAACCTATGCATGTATTTTCCCTCCATATTCAAAAACCTTCCATCATTTTACAAAATCGACTCTTCTTGCATATTTATGTATCATTAGAAAGGAAAAAAGGGCCTACAATATATTTTGCAACAACTATAGCAACATCTCGTATGTCGGACAGCGCCCTAAGCTTTGTTCTCCATAAATATTATGGTTTTTTAAATATTACAATTTCATATTCGTCTCCTAAATAACTTAGGAAACTACGCATAGTTAATCGCTAAGCATAGTTCTGAACAAAATAAGTTTTACAAGTTTCTTAACAAGTGACTGACCATGCCTTTCGTTCAAGCACTTTTACGACTTAATTTCTTCACCTGAGCTATCTAAATTAAAAGCTTACTGGCTGAATTATCAATTTGTAATTCTTATGGATGAATTTATCAAGAATTTCATACTGGTGTACCAAAATCGGGGTCTCCCAACCCTTCGGCTTCAATTTGGTAACTTTTGGGATTTCGAACGGCTGATGGACTTTGGCCTAGCACTGTTGGATGCCTTAATCCACTTTTCTTTGAACTGTGACGAGGTTTTGGCACAGAAACACGTTCTTCTATCAAATTCTTTGTAACACTATCTGCTTCAGTTTCTTTTACATGTCCGCTGGTACTCTGAGGACTACTTGATTTTCTCGGCGATGGGGGGTTATTGTTTAGCTGGGGCGTTGGCGTTGGGGGCATGGAACTTGTTTCACTACTCGTTACTTGTCCAGATGGTGTTGAGTCTGACGTATTTGTGTCTGTTGTATGCATAGGAGATCCAGCAGAAGGCTGAGTGGATGGATCTTGAGTACTTCCAACCTTCACTGGACTATCTGGAAGGCTACTATCTGATACATTCCTGAAAACAAAATTACAAAAATAATTATAAACATTGCCTACACAAAATAGATAGCATTCATTCACCGTCTGACGTTATATAATAAATTAAACAACTCTATGAGAAAACTTACTTTTATAATGAAATTTATACTTTAAAAATAGTACGAATAAGGTAAGACATCTAAGTATTTACTTCGCAACACATTATAACTATACCTATTGCCAAATTAAAAGGTACTTCTGTTTCGATTTAACAGAACTCAGGCGTTGGGAAACGAGACTGCCGGTAATACCAGTTTTTATGTCCCCTAAATATAACATAATTGATTCAGGATAGATCATTCGCTCTCTCGACTTTTAGACCTTTCCATTCGCCTTTCAAGCTCTCACAAACCTACAGAAATTTCAGTCTAGCTATAGTTCAATATTTGATATCTTTGAGAACAATATTCGAGAAAATGTTCATTTAGGTACTTTTCTTTCTTTTATTTCTGTAATTAAAGATGTTTATTCGTGAAACTGAGCTTTGGAGGTGTTATATCTTTTATTGAGGTTTAGAGTAAAAACAAAAAGATACGTATATGACTGACTGGATCATGAACGAACTGAAAACGTGTGTCACTATCAGTCACGTTGTACATTATTCCAATAGACTGAGTAAAGCTGACAGTAACACATAATTAAACTTTTCTTTCTAATATTCATTATTATTTTTCTCGCATTCTACATTCTAGTAGTGAGTTCTTTCAGAGAGTGTTTGTATTCCAATATACAGGGTTTCCATAAATGATTCATTCGTTTTGAAAAGGCTATGTTTTTAAAAGTTATTACACGTACACACATGAAAGATATATATGAAAAGAACACAAACTTATCAAGTTTGTACTGTGTGGCAGCACGAGTGTATTATCTTCCCGATCGGGTGTGGCAGTGTGGCAGTACGAGGTTAGTATCTGTCAAAAATAGAGAGAAAGCAAGAAAAGTTTTTGTGTGCTTGAATATGCCAGATGTTCGTCTGTTATAGCTGTACAACGCGCTTTCAGAAGAGAGTATGGAAAAAAACCGCCATAAAGTATTTTGCGGTGGTATCGGTAATTCAAGGACACTGGTTGCTTCTGTAAAAGGAAAAGCACCTGGCCTTCCAGATCTCCTGATTTAACGCCTGCGACTTCTTCCTAGGGGGATGGGGATGGGATTTAGATTTCTGGGCTTTCGGCATCAAAGGCCATTTAGCCCTTCACGTTTTGAGGGATGACCGGAGACGAGAGCGTTAGCGACTACGCTACGCGGGGCCACTTCTTCCTAGGGGGTACGTTAAGGACCTTGTTTACTTAGTCCCACTACCGCAATCCTTAGTCAAGCTCCAAGAACGCATCAATGCTGCAGTGCAGACAATTGACAGGATTATGCTACAAGATGTACGGAATAAGCTTGAGTATCGCCTGGACGTGTGTCGCGTCACCAAATGGGCACATATTGAACATTTATAGAAGGTGTATAAATTTGGTGAGTTTGTGGGTTCATATATCTTTCACGTTTGTACGTATAATGCTGTAATACTTTTGAAAATATAGCCTTTTTAAAATGAACGAATCATATATCCTAGCCCTGTATAAAGCAAGTATCTTTTACATGAATGTCTTTCATCCAACGTTCGGAATTCTGTTCTAACTACTTATTTAGGATTAATTGATATTTGGATGCCAATTTTCATTATCAACGATGATAATTCCTTTTTCTCTCTCTCTTTCTTCAAAACACGATTTTTTTTAAAAAAAGTTTATTATTCCTAGACATTAATGAACATCGTGCAGTAAGTCATTACACTTACATACTGTTAGATTCACCCGTAACTATTACATAGTTTTCAAATAATTATGTATATAATCTGACATAAATTAACTTCTGAAGAAAATTGCTTTCTGCCATGATAGTAGTTAAATGTGGTAACGGTGACGAGTATTAGAATTCGGTGTGAGTTTTTAGACTGGACACACGGAATCACACTGAAATTCACTAAATGCTGCTAGTGAAACAAATGGTAGTTAGAAAGTTGTCGTGGAACCTTTAATAATCTTCATGAACCAGATGCTACAACCGGATATATTTATACAAGTCTTCCAAGTTCAGCTTATTGAATCTGGTACGGCTAACAAAGCAAGAATATCGTATTATTGCATCCTAGAAAAGCCTAAGTAATTATAATTACAGCAATTTCGTGCAATTATTATTATTATTATTAATATTATTATTTTGTGTGTGTGAACTGAGATTCAATTTCTTTTCACGGTTTAATAACACTGAAATCACGTTTCATCTGGAATTATCAATTCATGAAACACAACTTTTATTACATTGCAAAATTTCGTGAGTTTTTGATCAACGGTTAAGAGATACAGCAAACCAACATAGCTAACTAACTCTATGGCCTATGGAACACGGAGGTTCAATGCCGCGTTCACAAAAACTCGCAACTGAATTCTATGCTTAGACAACTGAATCCAGTTTCTACTTTGCATTCCTATTTCTGACAGATCCATCCTCCCATCTGCGCCTAGGTCTTCCTAATGGTCGTTTTCTGATTGGATTTCTAGTTAAAACTTTGGACCTGCCCACCTGAGCCTCCTAGACTTGATGACCCTAACAATGCTTGGTGAGCGGTACAATTGTGCAATTCCTCGTTATGAAAGGACAAACTGATAAACTGCTACATAATAAATTGGCTAAGTATTTACTATGTAACCTAAAAATGTGTACGTTTTTAACACATCTTCGGCAAGTTAAAGATCTGTGTAATTATCGAAGTTTAACGTGCAATTAACAACTATCGTTTAATCATAAACGATAATTATAATCATAAGTATAACAGCATCTTCACAAAATGGATATTAGAAGTGAGCAAGATTTCCACATACTAGTACAAAATTATAGGTCTTCACAAAAGTCTTCTGCATAAGTTTCTCACAGCAACAAGACTTTCAAAGTAAGAGGATTCTAGTGCAAGGAGTTTACACTATCAAGTTTTTAGACCTTATCATTGTTTACCGTGCACACAAAATTCTAAGCAGTGAGAGGAGTTGCACGTGTGTTACCCAGATCTGCTGAGAAAAGTGCC
The DNA here is from genome assembly GCF_964235325.1 of Thermobia domestica. NCBI lineage: Eukaryota > Metazoa > Arthropoda > Insecta > Zygentoma > Lepismatidae > Thermobia > Thermobia domestica. The sequence continues at coordinate 278,131,703 of NC_137458.1, read as the reverse complement.
AGAGAACACTGAAGCAGTACATTAACGATATAGCGTAATACAAAAGAATTTACAAATTATTGTAACATACATCAATTAATTTCCTTAAATAATTATTCAACACAGAGATAATTATGTGTACGTTCGAAATAACTAGAAGTATATGAATTTCAGATTTTTCATAAACACTAAACTGTACTCTATAACTCAAGACGGGTTATGGACACTCAGATGATGTACATTCAACAGTGACTCGTGTGTTGTTACTGTATTGACATCCAATAGCGTTTCAAATTTCAATTCAACTAGTCCAATTTTCATAAGCACCCTGGACAAAAAATTACGAAGTGTGTACATTATTGGTCAATAAGGCGTTATATCACCACGGGCGCGGATTACAGCTTTGCTTTTCTGTTACATACTGTCAATGTGAAAGAGGATAATGTTCAAGTTCAGTTTGGCCCATTGCCGAAACAACTGGTCCCGCGAAGCGGTCAGCTTGGGGGAATGTTGATGTTTCCTCTTCACGGCCTGTTCCAACATGTTTTTTCTCGATACGTTGAGGGGGAGATCACACAAATTTGCTTCCCAGGTGAGATTTGGGATGTCCACTTTAGGTTCAGCAATTCCCTCACAGTTCTGGTTCGGTGAACGGTGCAGCTGTCGTCTTCATACTGAGACTCTGGGATGTGACCATCTCGCAGAAACTGGACAAAAGGCAATACTTCATTATCTAAAAGGCAATACTTCATTATTTAGAATGAAGACGTAATTTACAGCCTTTATATGGTTGGGCATCTCTACCATTGAAATAGAAGCACAACCGGAATTCATTTGAACAGAGGATGCATTGACACTGGTCTCTAGTCCATGACGGTGTTCCCTCTGGAGGTCAGCCTGGGGCGTACCCTGGCAACGCGACTGAATATGCTTACACCATGTAGTTTTCATCGCAGGGGTTGCTCACAGATCTGACGACTAGCTCCTGCATTATACTCCTGCAGCAGTTCCTGATGGGTTTGGAACCGTTTAGAGGTCGCTAATCTCCCCAGATGTCTACGGTCGCGCTCGGACATGATGGGTTTCCTGCCACTGCTGCTCCGAGAGGATTGGTTTCTGTCAGATGCCTTTCACTCTCTATGGACAGTACTGACCGTGGATTCGGATATGTCAACGAACTGTGCCACCTCCCGCAGGGTATGCCTATGTTCACGCCCGAAGGCAATGGCTCCCTTATACCACTCTGTCGCATTCCTTTTTCGGCCCATGGTTCAATTTGTAATGAAATGATACCTCATGTCTTACCAGCTGCAAATTGTCACAAATAACATACATATTCATATTCGCGGTATCTTCAAGCATATAGCTATGTCAGGCCACATCCCACAAGGCCCCTAGAATGCCCACACTTCGTAATATTTCGTCCGGGGTGCTCAATAATACATTGGTTCGCACAACAAGGTAATATTGATTAAAATTACGTAAGAAATGAAGTGCTCCTTAGTGTGCTCTTTTTTAATGCGTGAAACCTCTAATTAACTTCTGTGATGGCCAACTTGTTATATAAAAGCAAATGGGACACAGCACAGTAACACATATACTCAGCTAAGTATTTCACTGAAGCGGAAATTATTAATTATTAATGTAATCTGTGATTTCATTGCGAAAATATATTGTATTAGTAATAGAATACTACAGAAGGTAATATTACATGGTATTATTGCAAGAGAAATTCCATTACCGCTAAAGTAAGCGATAATCGTACTTACTAACAGTCGGTCAACCGAACTTAGAAGTCCTCAGTGTGCAAAGATATGGCCAAGCCGAGCCTGTCCCTGATCGAGCTACGCCACCAAACATGGTGATCTTTGTTCTTTACACGATGGACTACTTGCCCACCAGTAGTTACCGAGAAATAAAGTACCACATACTATTTGAGTGAATCTATAAGTTCCCGTGCGCTTGCACTGGGAGCTAAATTGATATTCACATATGCTTATTCATACGGATAGAAAGTGAGTAATGTAACCGCGTCTATGAACATAAATTAATTTGTGTAATTCATACAAATTAGTGAGCCTGCACGAGCAAATTTCGTACATTACCACAGCCTAAATGTTCCACCGACTAGGCAATATCTTATGTTACTTTATCTATCTTGTCCTTAGGTATCTTTTACATATCAATTTTATATATATTCAGACCCATGTAACTCATGAGAAAAAATAACTCAATTGAATAATATTAAATATTACAACAAGCAACCTCAGTTTTTAATGCATGTACACTATACAATATGAGACAAATGTACCTTGTAAGTTTGAAAATACGATGCTAAAATACTACACAAATATTATGAAGGTAATGACTATTACATGGTTAAATAAAAGTCGGAAACAACCTCGAAAAGTCGGAACAAAAGCTACCTCGAAACGATGTCACATGACCCTTTTGCTATTTTTTTTTTCTGAATCCACGATGGCGGACTTCAAGATGGCCGCCATGGTGCTAGTATACATTAATAGATGAGGTTCTACCTTCATTATTCCTATCCAAGATATGATGTCATTCCCTCTAACCGTTTCAAACTTCCAAGATATCTTTCCTTATATTGTATACTGCAAATGCATTCAAAACTTGGTGCACTGTTAAATATTATTCAACTGAATTAATTTTTCTCATGCATAAGTTTGGTCTGCTATGGAGCAATTTTAGGAGGTAAGACTCAAAAAAGCTCGGAGGTTGGAAAATAAGGACTACCCTAATATACCTACTTGCTAATTCGGAAAGTTCGTGTAATAATAAAAAATCGCGTTAGAGCAAAATCACGTTATGTAAGGTATTTCTGTATTTTCTTCTCTTTTTATGTGGAGTAAACTTTAACAAATAGCCGGAAACCAAAACATAAACATATAAAGCACATTAAAACACAAGATATAGAAGATAAAAGAGACTCACCTGCTGGTTGCGTTTGCTGAGTCTGGAGTACGTGGGGCAGTAGGAGTTGTAATAAAGGCACAATTATTTTTATTGTCTGAACCATTGTTCAGTGGATGAAGATTTATAGTTTCATTTGAATCTAAAACTTCATCATCGAAGAACCTATACCTATAGGTGAAACAAACATCGAAACATAATAAAACATAGAACATGCAACATAAAGATTCCAGATATATCAGCAACATATTAGTACATAAAAGTAGGGTTGCTAATGGTAACGGAACCGAAAATGTCCCGAAACCTAAATAAATATTTTTGATTAGGAGTGCTTCGGGAAGAGAATCGAAATACATTTCAATAGCACAACGTCGATCAACATCGTTACAAGCTCCAAACGATGTTGAGCAACTCTGAAACGAAACTCAAGGGAGCCAGTTACAGCAGTCTTGTTAAAATAATAATAATAATAATAATAATAATAATAATAATAATAATAATAATAATAATAATAATAATAATAATAATAATAATAATAATAATAATAATAATAAGAAGAAGAAGAAGAAGAAGAAGTAGTTCCGGCCATCAAATTCAAAAAATTGATTTCGGTACAGAGTATGAAACAGTTTTTATCAGAGCATCTCTTTCAATTCTGCGCCCGGCATCGGTTTCCGGAACCGGTATTCCTAGAAAAATCAAACAGACAGAAATTTTCTGATGAAGACTTTCAGACTCGATACCGAAACCAATTTTGTGAAATTGTAGCCGGAACCGAAACTGCTTTCTGTTCATCAAACAGAAAACAATAAGTTGGTGTATTTCGGGAAGAGAACCGAAATACATTTCGCCATTACAACGTTAAGTCAACATCGTTATAAGCCTCAAACGACGTTGAGCAACTGTGAAACGAAACTCAAGGGAACTAGTTACAGCGGTTTTGTTACAAAACCTATTTTTCTTTTCTCGGTTTCGCTTCCACTTCAATATCGGTTTCGGCTCTAGAACCAGAATGATTTTCTCATAAAAACAGTTTCGGTTCCGGGCATCAATTTTGCAACACTGATTTCGGTATAGAGTCTGAAAGTTTTTATGAGAATCTCTTTTGGTTCTTCGCCTAGAATTGGTTTCCAGAACCAGTATTCCCGGAGTAACCAAACCAAAAGAAATTTCCGGGATTCCGACTCACAAGTCAGTACCGAAACCAATTTTCCGAAACCGTGACCGGAACCGAAATTACTTTTACGAGAAAATCGTTCTGGTTCTGGAACCGAAACCGATATTAAAGTGGAAGCGAAACAGAAAAAAGAAAAACAGATACTGTAACCAAATTGCTGTAGTCGGTTTCCTTGAGTTATCGGATCCGAATTAAAGTACCTAGTATCCCCGGAACAAACCCAGCATAACCTATTTATGCCTATCGGTTCAAGAACCATTAGCAACCCTCCACAAAAATGCTTCCCACAGTTAGTACTGAGTTATCATAAGCTTATTTACAAGCATGACAAAATTTTTTATCGTGATGTATAAAAGCAATTAATGTGTGTTTTTATTAGCCACCTTGGTCACAAATTAGGTTCTACCTTCTGATCGAGGTTTAATATACTGATTGTTTCAGAAGTCCCGTTACCTATGCAATCACTTACAACTGCCAAACCAAATGACACATGATATAGAGTATCGCGCTTCTTTGGACTAGGTATCACACAACTTACTCAGTTTATTTACATTGTTTCGTTTCAGGTTGATTAAAAAATAAACGAAAATGACCACACCACCGGAGAAAAGTCCAGTGTGTACATCAGAGACCAAGTTTTCAATTACTCTACAAGGAAATTGTGCCGCAATATGAATGTGTTCCTACGTTCGAGCTCAGCATTCTGGGGTAGGAGACAATTTTATGATGGCTGGTAGTGTTGTGACTTGCTGTGGAGCGGATCACTTATGATTGTTGTAGAAGGTCCATTTTTCATCACAAATGACAAATTCATGCAGGAAACCTTCCTGGTTATTCCACACACTCAGCGAATTGTACTCCTCCAAATGACGATTTTTGTTGGCTGGTATCAACTAAAGTGGGGTACCCACGTGTTTAAATTTTTCACCTCACCGATTTCACAAAGCTGTAAATTCTTCACCTCACCGATTGCACAAAGTTGTCAAACGACAGTCCTGTAGTATATGTCTAACCATCAGCAATTGCACTAACAATTACTGAACCGGGACGAAATTACGAAATTTCACAAACGTACGACTTATGCTGCATTTATTCACCACTTCTGGCCTAATTTCAGTATTGGCATTTTTGACGGCTAGATGTACAAAATGTCCCAGCTTCAATTCATGAACGAAAATCACTTGCAATTGTGTGTTCACTTTCGCAAGACCCTGTTCAACAACACACTCCCTTCTGACTAACTTGACACTCAAGCCTTTTTTCTGAATATGTACGTTGTTTATGATGCACGCAACTTCAGTCCACATATTGGTTGCCTTACAAAGGATAGTTTATCACCAGATGTAAAATTAAACATTTCAATCGCATCAAGCCAACAGTTATAAGCAATTGTTAACCATCTACACACGTCTTTATTTCGTCGCACAGTTACGTTCAAAGTGGATCTCCAAATATAAATTTCCATTTTCAATATTGAACACTTTTTCGTGTGTGAGTCTGTGAAAAGATACTTTAGAAGTAACAGATTACGGAAAAAACATTTTTTCCCCGTAAGTGTTGATTATAAATGAAAATTGAATCTTAATCTTGCACTTATTGAAAAATAACGAACCCTTTGTTTCTCCAATTAATCTATGCGCTTCGGGAAGACGTGCCTTCTGCTACTTTTTCGTGGCCAACTAGTCAATATTTGAAGTTTTGCACGTGTGAGCATCATTAAAGATAAAAGATAGATACGTAATATGCACTAAGACTGCTCTTTAAACACATTTATCTCATTACCAGATTACCAAAATAATTAACATAGTACGTTAATATTACTTATAAGGATTACAAAACACTTTCCGAGCCAACAAGAACGTAATACACACACAAATCACCAAGACAACATAAACTTTACTTAGCTTTCATAAATAGAATTGAAGACTCGCTGTAGAAAACAATGTAAGTGCCAAACACAAAACTTACTGTAACAGTAGAGACAAAATATAGTAAATTGTGCCCAAGCGTAAAAGAAATAGAAAATATTATTGCTTAGAACGACAACCTAGCGTATAATCAAGTATGAAAATCTAAGGCATAAATGTATTCAAAAAATAAAATACGTTAAACAATTTCAAGGTGGCACTTACGTTGTTTTCTACAGCGTGTCTTCAATTAAAGAAAATAATACTGTTGACTGTGTTCTTTTTATGCAACGTATATTCAAGACTATACTAAACAGAACACATATACTTTCTTTAAAAAATAAATAAATAAATAAATAAATAAATAAATAAATAAATAAAATAACAACGAGATGAAATTAAACGAACAAATTCGCTCTGCGTAAGTGTACGAAGAATAATTAACTACTTCATTATTCAACTTAGTTACTTACCTAAATCCATACATATCTTCTGCTAATGAGTTTTCTTCATCACTATCATCCGCCGCAACGTATTGCACTTCGAAGACAATATCTCCTGTCTGAGAAGATAGGATTTCTACTGCTTCCTGATGACGGACCTGTCAACATCAAAGAAAATAAGGAACTATGAATGAATTCTTCGTTGTTTACAAGAAAGTTATTCCTAATCTATCTGTCATACAAAAACATCTCAGTAACGCTAATGTCTAATATTAACAATCACCGTAATGAGCCTGAACATGAATGTGTGTGTTCTTTATTATTAGGACAAGGGCAGTATTAAACGTAAATAAGATTGTAACTACTTATCTAAAAGCCACAAATATTTATTCTACATCAATTACAGTGTGTTTCGATTCAACAGGAAAATTCAAAATTCAAACTTTTCGCATGAGAATGGATTCAATTTATTCCACAGTTCTAGAAGTACTTACAATAATTAACCTGAATGTCAGCAACAGAAGTTCTGCTTTTAAAAAAACTGTTAATAATTGTTATATTCATTTATCAATTTTTAAAATTAACTGCTGTACAAAATAGATGATATTCTAATATTCATTTCTATTAAAGCTTGCCGGAATCATTTGAAAATCTTTCTTAATGAGAGACCAAATACAATCAAAGAGTCTATCATAATTAATACAGTAAAGTTAGATTGCAAGTTGGCTCATAAATTTATGTAATTAGTAAATAAATTGTTACCTGTTTTAGGCTGATACCATTGACTGAAAGTATTGCATCTCCTACGAAGAGGTTTCCACTTCTTGTTGCAGGTCCATTAGTTTCCAATTCTGATATTAATATTGGAACACCATGTTCCCTGCCACCCTACAGATAAAAGTCAATCAATTTGAATATGTAGCTCTCAGCTTCTTATACACATGGTATTAAATATCGATGGTAAAAATGTTATAGATATTAACAAAGAGATGGACACTCGTATTCTTAAGTCTATAATCTTGTTAAGTGAGTAAATATAAATCACACTAGTGATAATTTCACGATACTGTGATTTTTGTTTTACTTTTTATTTATTTATTTATTATTATTATTATGTTGTACTACTTGATTTGTTGGAACTTCACGAAAAAATCTTGAAAAGAAAGGCTTCAATGAAGACGGAAGAAACTAGAAATACAAGAAAGAAAGAAAATCTTAGTGTGCTGTCCCAGCTTTACCTACAGGCTAAGGAAAGTTGATGAAAAATGTTAACTAATAATTTTGACAGAATTGGTATATTGAAAATAGTAAGAAAACTCCCAGAAAGCCCAGAAGAGAGGAAAGTAGTTAAAACTGATAGAAATCTACAATAAAGCAAAATTCAAATTAATAATTGATAGTATTTACACAGTATAAGTATTTATACATTTTCAGGACTTCTGGCATACTTCTATTAATTGCATTATGTGGAATTTCTCATGATCATTAAATTTCTAAACCACAAAGATACGAGGTGTGTCAGAAAAGTAATAATTAACTATGAATGTTATTATTTTTACATATCAAGGTTATCCCCTTTAAATTAGTCCCACTGGACAACTATGCAGCGATGGAGCTTTGTCTCTATTCTTTGTAGCAGTGTTGGAAAGCTTCTGCGGTTACGCTCTTCTAGATATTATCCGAAGTACCAAATTGCTTTTTTTTTTTTTTTTTTTTTTTTTTTTTTTAATCACGGGGAATACAATGAGGTCATAAGGGCTGAGATGTGTCGAACAGGAGGCTAACGAACGGCAGGAATGCTAAAAGTTCATTGATAGAGATTGCCGTACGTAACATGGTGCGTTGTCGAGACTCTACTCTTTTTACATTGTCATCTGTTTTTGAGGTTGAAGGTCTCTTCGCACGAGGTTCATTTTCCACTTGTTCTCGGTCTTCTCAAAACGACTGGGCCATCTGAACACAATCTTCTCCATAAGCCCTTTGTCAATTTTCCGCAGTCACAGTTACAGATTCACCAAGCTTTACGTTAAATTTGATGGCACAACGTTGCTCAAAACTTTTGCTGGTTCATTTTCGAAACGCATCTAAAAACAACTTCGTTTTAGACTCTCTCAACATTCGTGTAGCAACTTGACAAAGTTCAAACTTGTACTGAGTCAACCCCAACGGTTAACTGTCATGTGTAGGTAGAGACTGAACGGTTGTAATTTCGTGCACAGTGCTGCCAGTCTATTACTTTTTTTAAACACATCTCGTATACATGTGTAATGCTATATCCATGGAACAAACACAAGTGAAGGGTAAGGGGAAAAAAGAAGGAATGTCACAAAACTGCATTTTCGAGAAAACGGCGTTTTACTATTGAAAACCGCGTAAAAAGAATAGGATTATTAAATCTTTTGCTCCTTTTTACATGGTCATTTCTACATCTACAAATGCATGGCATACACAGTCAAATAGTACCAAGAGTTACCAACACATAGGACAAAGCACCCAATACAACACATACATAGACATTCCTTGTTTTATCCCCTTACTGTGATTTGTTATAGTGGTTATCATATTAAGTATAATCTGAACATTTCAATGCGCAAAAGTTAAAAATGAAATGAAATATACACAAGCTGACAGTCTGGACAGTATTTGCTGAAACGCCTTCTCTACTATTGCTATGTACACACAATTATAAAGTTAATACACAAAATAAATTCACGTTCGACTTATTGAGTTGATGGATATGAAGCATCTATCGCCACTTTAACACTTTCAGATGCTGACACAACGAAAACAATAATACCTTGCTATTCAAAGTAGTACTCCTTTCATTCACACATACTTTAACTGGAAAAGGTTGTTGAACACCAAAAGAAATCAGACTGCTATAATGCACGTGAGTTATTAACAATGAAAATGAAATGAAATCTTTCAGTTTTACGTCCCATGGTTATACCGGCTAGGCTAAAGGAGACGGTGATGATGAGAAATGAATGAAATGATGGAATTAAGAAAGTGGGAGGAAACGGAAGAACTCCGAGAAAACCCATGCACATGGTGTTTGTCCACCACAAAGTTCACATGGCGCGAGCTGGGATCGAACCACGGACCCCATGCACCAAAGGTGAACGCTCTATCACTGAGCCACCGTGGCCCCATTATTAACAATGAAACAAACCACTTTACCATCTATGAATTTTCTTTGGATCAAGGAATTGTTGAGCCGATTTTAGTTTAGCGTCCCATTCAACAGCGAGGCTATATGAGACGTGGACCTATTGATTAACGTGGAATCCGAACCACATGAGCTCCCGCCGGGAATCGAACCCGGGTCTCCCGCGTCAAAGGCGCGTACGCCCTTTCAGGAACGAGACTAAATGAGACCTACAACTTTATGTGGAATCCGAGCCACATAAGCTCAAGCCGGGAATTGAACCTGGGTCTCCTATGCCAAAGACGCGTACGCTAACGTTTAGCCACGAGGAAACTCAACTACATATTGAAGTTCTACATAAATTAATAGAACTAATTTATCCTCCCTCCCTCTTTGGATCAAGGAATGATCACAATCTCGAAGAATAAGAAGCGAAATCCAGAGGATGTGAAAATACACTGAGTATGACCACCAACAACTGATGACCGATGACAAATCGGTGGTTATTTTCCACAGTTCAGCATACTAATATTATTGTGTTTAGTACCACTCTGTTGACTGAAGAAATTTCTATAGTAGACTACTGACTGCCAAACGGCAATGAACCAACTTTCAAGTTGGATGAATAAAAATGACCTAATCATTAATGTAAATAAAACATGTGCCTTAAATTTTAACAATGGCAAAAGTAATCAAGCCAATGCAATAATAAAAATAAATAATAAAACAGTTAAATATGTAGAAACTGCTACCTTTCTCGGAGTAAAATATCTAATAATTTCAACTGGGAACCACATATAGAACATGTAAGAAGTAAGCTAAGCAAACTATGCTATGCAATTAGATGTGTAAGAGATAAGATTAATGTAAAAACAGCTAAGTGTATATATTACTCAAATTTTCATTCTACAATAAAATATGGCTTGATGTTCTGGGGAAATGCACCTAAAAGTATTGCTATCTTTAGACTACAGAAGAAAGTAGTAAGAATACTGCAGGAGTAAAATGGAACTCTTCTTGCAGAAATATTTTTAAGGAACTTGGAATAATGACTCTTCCCTCAATGTATTTGTTCGAAATATTAATGTATTTGAAAAAACATAGTAGTGAATTTATTGTTAACAAAGACTTTCACAGTTATAACACAAGAAGTAAAGACGACATTCACTTGCATGCACATAGGACAAATGTATACAATAAATCAGTTACGCACAAAGGTACTCTATTATACAATCTACTTCCATCATGTATAAAAAATCAGGTCTCTGTCAATAGCTTTAGATCCAAACTGAAAAGGTACTTAATAGAACATTGCTTTTACTCGGTTGAAGAATATGTAGAAAATAATGTAAAATTAAATAATACGTAAAATTAAATGTATAGTAAGTAAATTAGTGAAACCATAAGAATCTATATGTAATAATAGTATGTATGTTTATGTATACTGGTATATATACATATAAATGACATGTCCAATTTCGTTGTATGACGATGAACGGATGCAATAAATTATGATTATGATTATGCAGTACCTTAGGTAGGAATAGACCAATTTTAGACAGCAGCTTGGACTTACATTATAACATTCTCAGACAACAGTAACGATCATGTACAACTGTATTTCCACTTACTGTTGCACATGATAACGTGATGCTAGTGTCATTAAGGAGCATAATAAGAGTATATTTATATATTACTTTCATCTCAAGAAGTGGCCACCAATTCTCGTACATAATCCATTTCTAAGTTTACAAATTAATTATTTTTCTCCATTTTCTCAAAAACTACGGATAAGCTTTTAATTTATGCACATCACCTTCTTCTATTGACTGATACATAACTCATCCTTAGAGAACATAATACGCTAAATGTACATAAGACTGTAGAATTGTTCTTTGTCCTAGGACATGTAGGGCATCCAGCCCTCCCCGCTAGTCGAGTGGATAACGTGCAAACCTTTGATGTACACTGTCCCGAGTTCGGTTCCCGGTGGCAGAGCACTGTAATTAGAACGCATTAAGGTGGTACGGATTCCGCCTTACAGTGTACGTCCACATTTCAAACAGCCTCTATATTGAAAGGGACGTTAAACCTCAACAAACAACACATGAGCCAGCCTAATTTCCATGTTCTACTTTAACAGAGCTATTTCAGCGTATCGAGTAATCCCTTGGCAACCTGAATAACACAGCACGTCTAGTTGTATTGACGAGACGGTTGCTGGAATTTTCTCCAGTCTAAAAATACCCAGTGGTTTATCTTGGATAAAATTCACATTAAAATAAATAAATAAATAAATAAATAAATAAAAACACCTCAACAAAATACTTCAAAACATGGATTGAAATTATAACCTTATTGTTATTATTAGTTACTTCATTCAATCATGTTTCTTAGTACACGTCTAATTTTAGAATTGGCTTATCTCCAGTAACACCAGAATATCATTGAAAAAAAAAAAATATTTGGGAATCATGCATAACGAATTTTGTTAGCGCTCGATCAAAATTTTCTGTTACGGGGTTATACTGTAATCTGGAGCAAAAAATAATGTGACCACATTTCCTTTATATTTGTAGTACATGATCGTGTATTAGTATTAACAAATAATAAAATGTCTTTCTCCACTTGTCAATTAATTACAAATCTAAAACACTCCATTTATAAACGAAAATTACTAAAGATATATCTATATATTGTCAACATTACACTTGGATAATTACACACACACACACACACACACACACAGAGAGAGAGAGAGAAAGAAACAGAAAAGAGTTGTATTTAAAAGGAGATCGGAAACTTCCGAATTTTTCTTGTGTACTTGGTGGAGTATGTGACATATAGTACGATTATCATGTTACAAGGATCATTTAATCGTAAAATCTATTGAAAGAAAGCAAACTGGAAATTGGAAATAACTTTTTTTTTTTTTTTTTTAAAGAAAAAGTAAAGTTTCCAACATTTCAGTTCTTCCCAAAAAGCCGATTTCTAATTTTTTTTTTTAAATGTCCATTTAATAAAGCAGTTTGTTTTCGTCTGTGGTTCCTGACTTTACGGCACTATCCCAATATTTGCCAGACGCGTTTTGAGAGAAACTAAAGGAATCTTCAGTCAGGATGGCTGGCCCAGAGATCTGAATCCTGAATATAATAGGATCCTATTCTATTCTATATTATATAGAATTACACACCTCTTTATTGCTCTACAAAATGATCTGCTTCCTTATTTCTAGAAATGACATGTAAATGTAATAGTGTGTCAGTGCAAAATGTATCCCACAAAAGGGATGGGGTTTCACGGATTCCTTTGTCCGGTAACGGAATTCCATAGTTCTATGTATACAATAGAACATGAATTCTTAAATGATATTTCAAATAGGAATACAGATTTAAATGTAAGTGCAAAATTTAATAAAATCCAATTATACCCAATAAAACAAATTTTATCCCATAAAATCCTCTGGGTTGGGTATTTCACAGCCCTGATTGAGAAAACATTGTAACATGTCACATGTAACGTCATGTACTATCAGTCTCTTTTGGATGATAATTTTTCACTTTGTGTGTGATCAAAATGTCAATTACACCAACCGAAAAACATGCCATATTTCGCAATCCCATTATCATACCAGAAGCTGAACTTGCTAATAGGAGTAATTCATTCATAAGTAATTCATACATATAAAGCTAATTAACTCTGAAGTTTAGAACTTACAGTAATAGACATTCCTAATCCTTCGTCCGGATCCTTTATTATTTTCACAGTTCTTGTTTCTCCAATTCCTTGAGATTTCTTATTATGTCCAGGAGGTTCTGGAAGAGGAAGATCTTGGCCTTGACTCTTACTCCAGTCCCGACTTCTACTACGACATGCCCTAATAATAGTTTTATGACGATGTAACAAAATCTCAGCTTCCAACTGTCGCCAAAGTTTATCTCGCAAATCTCCTCGCATTTCACGTCCTAACAATTGTAGCTGCTGTATTCTGAAAATAAACATCTTTGAATTAATATAACAGCAGACAAATATAAAATATATCTTAAAGTTCTCACGTTAGCACTAGAAGCCTTAAGAGCCGTTGCAGTATACCTGACGTTTTTTCCTATATTTTTAATATAACGAAGACGAACAGTATCAAAATTTGATCACGATAATGATCAAGCATTTAAAATTCTAATATTAAATTAAGTAGTCAGTATTAGCTTGGACTAACGTTGGTATACGTATATCATTTAATAAATGCCGAAATTTCAATGGGAACTCCCATTTTATGGAATTAATCTTTATGGTTTAGAAGTATCAAACAAAAACCTTTCTTTTAGAAATAAATAGTGTATAGAAACAAATACTTCGCTATGCATCAACAAACGTTGTACTCCTAAATACATGAACTTTCACAAAAGCACACTCTGAAACTTCTTTTGAATTCAAAACTGTCTAGATTGCTGCAGATGTGCTATATGGGTACAACCTTGAGACTATAAACAGAACTAATGTTCTCCTTATGAATGACGTAATACACTCAATAAATTTCCTATTGCTTTGGCTTGTCGTAAGTTTTCACAACTTAATGTTCCATTATTATATTTTTCGTGCGATATAAATCTGAAGATACAATTTCACTGATTTTTCACAATGCCTCAAATTGGTTTTTGATTGATTTTGAGTTTTACGTCCCGTTCAGCAGCGAGGCTATATGAGACGTGGACCTACTGATTAACGTGGAATCCGAACCACATGAGCTCCCGCCGGGAATCGAACCCGGGTCTCCCGCGCCAAAGGGGCGTACGTTAACCGCTTAGCCACGGAGGAGCTCAAGCCTCAAATTGGAATACCTCTAAAATTAGTTTCTCCGTACCTCTGCCTGAGTCTGTAAAAACAACGAATATTTAAAGTAAGTCGTTTGCTGATAAATGAATATCTACTGAGCAATATGATGTGAGTCGAAGTTTGCAGTGGATACTTTACGAAACCGCCGTTGAGGAGGATAGAAGTTTCCATTGAAACTTTCGGCAATTATTAAATGATAGAAGTATAACACAATTAGTTCAAGTTAATATTTGTAACCATACGTCAGCAGTCAGTGTTTCTGACATACTGTTTGTAATGAATAATTTGACCATCAATTAATTATTATGTCATAAAACGGGTCATCAATTCACGTGGTAGAAACGATATATTGAAGACATTAATAATTATATTTCCTGGTTTATATATATATGAACTATCTCCCTTTGGAACTTTGAAACACCATATGTGTCATTGTCATTCATTCTTCTAAAAAATAATTTTTAAAAAAAACGTAAAAGTGTTCGACATATGGAAATATCATATGCATGTGCAATTAGGATGCATAGCTGTTCTCAGAACGTAAAAATAAAGTTTTATTATTATTATTATTATTATTATTATTATTATTATTATTATTATTATTATTTGTACAGCTATTTTGTCTGGGAAATTTTGGGCTGCTCGTGTAATAATTTCGCGTGAACTGTTGAACGACTGAAAGTGACTCGAATTTCTAGATATCGTGGACATGGGTATTTGAATATAACCCAAAATCAGTAAGCCAAAGTGCAAAGTGGCACACGAAGGGTTCCCCGCGCCCAAAAAAGCAAAGATGAGCAAGTCTCGGGTGTGCATGGAACAAATACAAATGAGTAACTCAGAAAGTAAATATGTCCTGTCGCTTTACGTAGACATAGAAGGAGCTTTTGACAACCTGTGGGTCCCATCATTGATCGAAAAACTAGTTAATCTAGAAATGCCAACCTACTTGATAAATATCATTAAACATTACTTTCAGAATAGAAGGATCTCAGTACAAATGGAGCAAGATGAGTTGCAAATTCGTAATGAAAAATGTTGCCCAGAGGGCTCAATACTAGGGCCCTTAATGTGGGACATTTTGATACAATCCTGCCTGAAAAAATTAAATGCTAACAATCTAACAGACAGAATAAAAGCCTTTGCAGATGATACTGCGATAATACTATCAGCTAATTCAAGAAGAGAAATAGAAATGAAAACAAATGTAATAGTTGAAGAGCTAAACAATTGGTGTCAAGAAAATAAACTAAAATTATCGGTTAAAAAAATAAAATATATGCTTTTCGGTAGAAAATTGAATAGAGACTCACAAATAAAACTATACAATCATAAAATAGACAGAGTTAAAGAGTTTAGATACCTAAGAGTAATAATTGATGAAAATCTGAACTATGGTAATCACATACAAGAAACCGTTACGAGAGGAAACAAGATGACCAATAAATTGATAACCCTAGGTAAAAATAGATATAAACTGCCTAACAAAATATTAAAACTGTACTACGAAACCCTGCTATGCGCTACAATGACTTACGGATCTAGCATATGGGTGCACAGACTGCTTCCAAACAAAAGAATAAAAGAAAACTTTGTCAGACCGCAAAGAAATCTTCTGATGAGGTTAAGTGGTGCATATAGCACCACTCCCAACAATGCCCTGTGTTTGTTACTAGAGGTTAAACCTTTGAACTTAATAGCAGTACAGACGGCGGCAAATTATTGGATGAAGGGGAATAATACAGAAGAGGTAAGAGCATTGTTGGGAGACGTTTTTGAAAGCGCTCAAGAGATTGAAGAAAGAATTAAAAACATGTGGAATATTGAATGGACACACACTGATAAGTCTCAAAGACTTAAAAATATTATCCCAACGGTAGACATAAGAGAACAAATAAAGTTTCTTGACCCAGGCCCAAGACTCATTCATTTTTTAACGGGACATGGTCCATATGAAACCTACCTCCAAAAAAATACAGGCCAAAGACGATTCAAATTCTGAATGTGGTGAAACGAGGACACCAGACCATCATATTCTCTGATGCCCCTTGCTCGAGGAGTTATTTAAGGAAAGAGTGGACATAAGACAAAAGACGATAGCTGATATAATGAGAAACGAGAAAGATTACAATTTCCTAAAGAAAATAACAGACCTTTACTCGGAACTAAAGAAAGAACAATTCTAAAGAGAAAAACATATAAGGAAAACAAGAGCAGAATGAATGTGGAAGGATGAATGGAATCCAGTTTCTCCTCTGGACCGGAGACCCCAGGATGTCTCGTGGAAGATACAGGAACTCCGTATCTGCCGGGGAGGATGAGTGTGGTTGTGCTAAAGCGTCTCCAGGTATACATGCCTTGGAGCGGAACTCCGGACGCACTAGAGTGTGTTTTCTCGAAGTGTGTCTTTCCTTCGGGTGGCGGGTTTATCTGGTGTGACCATGCGCATGTTGGTTGTGACTGTGTCCCCATATTAGACAAGTTTGACTTCGTGAATGGCTCAATTACGGTTTGTTAATAAAGATTGATCCCTACATTGAATCAGATGGAAGGATATCTTAGACCAGGGTCCACACTAAGTACCCCTGAGTGGGCCCTGGGCCTCAAATCTGTGTTATTGGGAGAAAATCTATTGCAACCACGAGAACATTCAATAAACGAAGACCCAAAGGGCTATCAAGAGGAACGCGTTAAGGATTAGTGTAG
Source organism: Thermobia domestica (assembly GCF_964235325.1). Lineage (NCBI taxonomy): Eukaryota > Metazoa > Arthropoda > Insecta > Zygentoma > Lepismatidae > Thermobia > Thermobia domestica. The sequence goes on along the minus strand of NC_137458.1, from coordinate 278,114,573 downwards.
ACTAATGTGGTTTAGTGTGGTTTGGTGAATGCGGAGTAAGTGTCAAGTTGGTGTTCTTAATGCTTTTAGTGTGCAAAATGGACAAAATTAAATAAAACACACAGGGAAAACCAGTGTATAAACAATGAAAGAATTTAACATGATCACACGAGAGAAACCTGAAATAGTAAGTGAAAACCAAGCTCATACAGGGAAAACCTGAAGATAGAAGAAGTCGACCAAAATAAATAAAATTATACAATAATAAAAAGTAAACACTAAATAAACATCTAATCAAAAAAAAATAAATAAAATAAAATAAACAAAATAAATAAGAAACAGAATAAATAAATGAAGCACAAGAAAATTAAAAGAAGAATTAAAACATAATAATCATAGCCAATAAACATGGACTCAACCAAGTTAAAAAAGAAATAACGTATAAATAACTTTAAAAATGGTAATAATAATAATAATAATAATAATAATAATAATAATAATAATAATAAAATATAGACATATAAATACCCACCAAAAAACAGAAGCAGCTAAATAGTTAGGAGTAACTAACTAAACATTTCTAGGATTAGGATTAAATAAATAAAAATAGCAAACAGAGGTAGGAAATAATAGGATAGATCAGATGGAATTTAGATAATTTTGATTTGATTTGTAATCTATTTAGTATTAGAATATGCTAGGGTTCTTGGAAATTGTATTAGTCGATAGTTGAGTTTAGCATAATTTATTCTTTATTTTGTTTGTTTTGTTTTGTCTTTTTGTTTCCTGTTCGTAGTTTTGTTTCCTTTCCCTTACCAAAATCCCCTTTTACCAATACCAAAATGGAAAAAAATAAAAGACAACGATGATAACCCGTGCCGGTTTTAATTTTCAGATACCGGTTCTGAAAGACGTGCCTGAGCCTATCAAAAAAAAAAAAAAAGTATCGGGTGCAGGCAATGTTTATCGTCTTTTTCGACTCAAAAGGCATTATCCGCAAAGAGTTTGTGCCCCAGAGACAGACAGTGAACAGTAAGTTTTCCGTGCAAATCCTCAAAAGGCTGCAGAAAAGAGTGCAACGCGTCACTGTCAACTTGAGGCTGCACCACAACCTCGCGCCGATCCACATCGCTTTCCTCGTGACCGAGTATATGGCCAAGCACAAGGTGGCAACGCTGCCCCAGCCACCCTATAGCCCAATTTGGAACTGCCGGACTTCTTTTTGTTTCCAAGAATAAAAAAAGTTTGAAAGGCAATCACTTTGGAACGCTGATAACGTCAAAGAGATTCCCGTAGATGTCTTCCAGGAATCGTACGGCGAAAGGCAAGGGTACTGACAACGGTGTGTCGATGCATAAGGGAGCTATTTTGAAGACTTTTAGGTAATTTGTACCTTGATTTGTAATAAATTTCTTTCCCCGGATTTAATCACTTATTTTTGGAACAAACCACGTATTACTTCACTGAATTGAGCGGGCAAAATAAGAGAAGTTCTTTATGGTTTACCTGTACTACTACGCGATTATTGAAAGCAGGTGTCTTGACAATTCGACAGAATACAAAAGTTCTGTTGATACGCTGACGTCGAAAACTTGACAACAATAGAGACAGAAGTTCTGGTCACAAACTCAGAAAGTTTAACAAGTCGTAATTCTAGAATTCTATTTATAATGCAAAACATGTGAGTCTGTGAATAAGGCTAATATCCTGGAATATTATACAACCCTGCTTAAGATGTATGTAATGTTGGTTGTAGAAAGACAAGGGACACTGATAATTTTCAAAATGCAAATGTCTAAAGCAAAAAACGTTTATAGATGTCGCTACGTGCGGCAATGTTATGTATAACGAAGTCTTTGAACAACCGTATAAAAATATGTAAGGTGTTTTCGATAGTTGGAGGGCAAAGTCAAATAAATATGTTGAATATAAACAACTAGAGCTTTTAAGCAGGATATTAATTTATAGTGTACAACGAGCCGAAGGTCTGGGCCAATAACTAACCGTAATAATATAACAGGCCGGATTGCAACGTATGGTTACCAAATAACGAAAATAATAGTACTTGAAATAGTTTACAGAAGATTCAACGGTCTTGGACCGCGCGGTCAGTGATCTTGGTTGCCTAATGAAAATATACTACAGTAATCAGCAAACAACCCCCCTCGTTTTGTTTGCAGCACATGCAGCTGTCACACCGTCAATTTCGTTAACCACGCAATATCTTGTTATGGCATCTCTCTGTCGCATTTTATGCAACCTCTAATTTTACAAGTTGTTTGAGATCACCGATGGGAAGGTTATTATGCTGAGATTTTTAGAACTGATCCAGTCATTGAAGAATGGTAGCCGTAAAACAGCCTCATATATTCAGCATCGTATGTATGCAATCTTTGGAATCGCAGCTACTGGTTAGTTTAGCACAGACCCGGACTGGTCAAGGACCCCGAAGACTAATAAAATAAAATAAAATAAAATAAAATAAAAAAATGAATTGGTATTATTTTGTATAAATGCTAATATTTAAAACTTTCTACGAAACTGAAGAAGTACAGTACATTAGTTTACGGCTAAAAAAAAATGGAAATGGGAACTTCGAGAAAAAAGAATTACCCAACAGAATAAAAATAAATGAAAACAAACTTCATTCTCCGATTGTAAAAACGAAAACAATATATTTTAACATTTTAGATATAGTTACTTACAAACAGCATGAAAGATTTGTCCTAAACAAAAGATATTTTGACTAACTGTTCTTGGTTAGACCCTAAAAAAATATAAGAAGAGTCTAACCACCGAAGAAATCGTTTCAGAAAATCTGCACCCTCATGGAATGAAATGGATCCAAACTTAGACAAGAAGTTAAGCAGTTTGCAACATATTATTCTTTATTCATACAAACTGAAAACCCCTTAAAGCAACAGGATGCAAACAGTGAAGAAAATGAGAATGTCGAACAATGTAATAATACCACACAGCCAATAATCGTAATCGAAGTGTTCCAAATGTTTATCGTGTGCACTCAAAGCTATATATAAGCTTTCTCCTTAATCATGCTGTCCAAAATGCAAGTAACTTACGAGTTTTTTTTTTTTTTTTTTTTTTTTTTTTTTTTTTTTTTTTTTTTTTTTTAACGAAAATTTGTGAAGAATCGTTTACAGTCATTTTTAACCAACAAACAAGATGCTCTCTCTTCCAATGCTAATCACACTTGTACGAGATTTGGTTTCAAATACTGACAAAGATAAGGAGCCTCATTTCATAGCGATCTGCGTCAACACAATGCAAATTTTGCGATAGTCGACATAGCAATTATAATTACTTGTTCCATTATTTGCATTGCGTTGCTATCTGCAAATCATGAAAACAATTATGAAAAGAGGCCGCTGGTAATAGATGGAATAGACAGATCAAGTTACGAACTAACGTTGAAATTAAAACTCACAAGTAAAGAACATGAACCTGTCAACGGGACTTCCTAATCAAACCTAGTCCATTCGATAAACAGAACATAGATACGTTCATGCACAAACAATTAGGTGCCATGGAAAACGGAGTAAGTCCCTGGGGCCCATTAACCCTGTTAGCACAAAGAAAATCGTAGACTCGCAGTGAAATAGCTACTGCATAAACAGTGTTCATTGGAGAGACTTGGTTTATAGTTCATTCTCTTCAGCATGAAACAAGCTTTCTAGAAGCGCTATGTACTGGACCCTTATTTGAACAGGGAGAATTGGGAGAATGTCGGGAAAATTCCCTCCAGAAACCCCTCCCATTAATTTTGGACCCCTCTGGAGTAATCCCGGGTAAAAGCACACAATCCAAATGTTATCTCAAAAAATACTGTAGGTGATAAGAAATGTATACGAAGTTTTATATTGATAAACGGAACAGATTATAGGGAAAAGCTTGTATACCAATACATGATTTCCCTTCATATCTATTCTGTCTAGCATTACAGCAAGAAAAACCTCAGCAGTTTTAAAAACAATTGGGACACGCCGATTTTCGTACTAGTAATGGCTGGCTGGAAAAAATTAAAAAAGGAATGATATTGTTTTTAAAAAATATGTGTGGCGAAAGTGCGTCAGTGTAAAGCAAGGTATGCGATGATTGAAAAAAAAAAAAATGCTGATATTACTCAGGGGTATCACCCGGATGACATATAATGCAGACGAGACTGAACTTTTTTTCAAGTGCCTACCAGATAAAACAATGACGTTTAAAGGAGACCCTTGCAATCGAGGCCAACACAGCAAAGATTGAATAACTGTGTTGTTTGGTGTCAATGCATCTGGAAAAAATAAAATCAAGCCTTTGGTTATTGGCAAGTCAAGGAAACCTAGATGTTTCAATAATGTGGGCAGTTTACCGACACTGTATATGGCCAACTCAAAAGTGTGGGTGATTGGTGATGCGTTCAGTGTGCATGGCTGAAAACTGTAAACACAGAAATGAAGAAGAAAAAGAAAAAATCCTGCTGTTTATTGACAATTGTAGTGCGCACGGAACCATTCCAAACCTGTCAAATATCTCAGTCCAATTTCTTCCTCCAAACATCACATCAAAGCTTCAGCCACTTGACCAGGGAATCATTAAAAATTTCAAAGTGAACTATAGGAAGGAGGTTGTTCGGCAGTTTTTAACAGATATGGATCGTGACGAATCGACTAAAATCAATGTGCTAGATGCGATGTGGGTGATAACTAAGGCCTGGAGTAACGTGAGCGAAAAAACTGTTTGTACCTGTTTTAAAAAATGTGGCTTTCAAGTGACGGACCCCGAAGATGAGGACGATGATCAACTTCTAATTCCCGCACCCAAAGACGCAGAAGTAGGCCTAGCTCACAACTGAAGCAAAGTCAGCAAAACACTGGGCGTCCAAGAAATGGAGTCTGAAGAATTTGTTAACTTCAACGATGATGTACACTCATGTTCAAAATTATTGTCGCATGTCTATAAATATGTTGCAGGAATATAATTTGATAACAAATTCGCCGGTATTTCTTATAATGTTAGTATGTGTATAATCAGCAAAGACATGTAAGTGGCAAATTTCATGTCAATAGAGCAGTAAATAAGAAGAATAAACCGAAAATAAAACTTTCTTGTCCATTTAGCAACATTTTGTTTTACTCACTCTAATTTTCGTATTTATAATTCTTTTCCTATGAAATTTACCACAAATATACAGTTCCTGATTATACACATAATATCAGTATTAAAAGTACCCTGCAAAATCATTATCGAATTATATTCTTACAAGAAGACAGTTATAGATATGCGACAATCATTTTGGACATGAGTGTACAGCAGTATGTGGAGAGCTAACGGATGAAGATATCTTGGCTTCTGTTCAACCCTCAAGTCCTGAAGATGATGAAGCAGCTGAAGATGATGATGAGGATGCAGGGGTGGAGAGTGATCGACCTGAACTGTCAATGAAAGACGCAAGAGAAGCTATTGATGTGCTAAAGTGCCTTTTCGTAAAGAAAAATAGTAAGTAAAAGTGTAGTGAAATCCATCATCGAGTTAGATTGCGCTTTGAATATGGTAGCCATTCATACAGGTAAACAATCAAAAAAATTGATGACTTTTTTAAAGATTAGTCAGGCTTAATCCTGTTCAGTAGTTAGATTATTGTATGACTTCTCAATTGCAATACTTTATTTTTGGAAAATCCTCTAGGTACTGTATTGACCTGTTACATACAAGTTTCTAAAACCATACAAGTTTGGTTTTCATTTATATTTTGACTTCAGATTTGTTTTTATTTTACATGAAGGTGTCATACAGTAATGTCTATAGTTTGTTTTGATACTTAAGTGATTTAATACACGGATACAGTACCGGTACGTATTTTAAAAACTGTTACTGTATGTTCGCTTTTTTTTTTTTTTTTTTTTTTTTTTTAAATCTAGGCCTACATTGAAAGAATAACTTCAGTTACAGTAACAATGGCCGTATTATAGATGTTGGCCACAAAAATCTTCGTTTTATAGAGGTGGAGAAACCTCGATAAAACGAATTTCTTTATTAAGAATACCTCGATAAGACGAATTTTTTCCCTACCCCTTGAAATTCGTTTCATCGAGATTCGACTGTACTGGTTTATGTTTCTTTCCTTTAAAACGTGTATGATATCTATTTACTAATGAAATTTAGGCCTAATATGAAACTTGCATTTACAAAATGAATTCTGATACTTTGTAGGCCTACCTATTATTCATTAAAAGGTTGAATAAAAATAACAATGTTACGTAGAATTACTTTGGTTGGTTCAACAAAACTATGATATTTTAAATTCTCATTGTGACACTGTTTGAAGCGGTAACACGAATTATTAACGAAGTTGTTAACTGTACTGTACATTTTTTAAAAGGTGTTCCTAACAATGATTTAATGTTTAAACCTAACATAACGTTACAAACAGATGGAAGGGAAGCCAAACGGTTATCAATGCCAGGGTTCTTCGACATAGCCAGCCCGAGCGTGGTTTAACCATTTTGCCCGTTGCAAATTATCTGTGGTGCCTTGCGATTATATTATAAACTTCATACATAAGACACACCTTTATTCCGTGGCACAGCTGATGAAGTCTAAAACCAACTTCAAACTGTTATGTTTTAAATAAACAACAATTTCATTTACACTGAGTTGTTACAAGCGGTCTTAGATTCATAACTCATGTTTAGTAACACTCAGCCATATAAAAATGGTGCCAATAGTAAGAGAAACTCAAAAGGTTTACAGTGGGTACTGAAATTTTGCGTAGTTATACAGTTCGCCGCTAGGTGCGATGTAAGAGAAAACTGCTGTCAACGAAAATAGGAGAGCAATCTGTATCGTTTGCTTTTACATCAATTATTCCGTTATTAGTGTGCAACGTAATTTTTGAAGTCAGTCTGAAAGATCCACCCAATGGACACAAATCTGAAAGTTGTATTCTGTTTGTAAGGGAAGACGAGAATGGGAATCATCCAGCTGTCCTCAATAAGCGCTGAAACAGTGCATGTTCACAATAAGTTCACGGAAATCTACGGTCTGAGCAAGCACAGAAATCGATCTTATGCCCGCCACAGATGTTTAAACTCGCGAGCCGAAATTTCAGGTTGAATTTGAGCTCAAACGTAATAATGAAGCTTAAAAAAAAAAAAAAAAAAAAAAAGTGAATAAATGTAGTAATGAAGCCACCTCAAGATCAGAGTGGATAGTATAGCGGTAAACTTTATTATTATTACTATTATTTAAGCGTGTCCTTTCCAGCTATATGAAACCTGGGTCTACAGTATAAGGTGGAATCCAAACTATTGTAATGCGTTCCCTTTAAATTCTCTCCCACCAGAAATCGAATTCGGGACCACGTGTACCAAAGGCGCACGTGTTAGATACTAGCCCAGCTGGGAAGGCTGATTACTGAAGAATCTATCTTTCAGATTGAGTGAATAAATGTAATGGAAACGCTATCTCCCACTTTTCAGGTAGAATGAACAAACGTAATGTTAAAAAAAAAAAAAAAAGTATTTCATTTTCGATAAAGTGAATTGCAATACCATAACCAGGAACTAATGCACAAAATGAAATGAAATATTTCAGTTTAAAAGTTCCACGATTAAGCCCTTTACGCTAAGGGAGACAATGATTAAAGCAAGTGAATGATGATGGAAGAATTGGTGGAATGAGAAAGTAGGAGGACACGGGAGTATCCAGCAAAAACCCACGGGCACGATGTTGTCCACCACAAACTTATTAGGCCAGGGATCGAACCAGAGACCCCATATACCAGAGGTAAGCGTTCTACCACTAAGCCTCCGTGCTCCCCAGTCTAATGCTGAATTCGAAAATAATAATAATAATAATAATAATAATAATAATAATAATAATAATAATAATAATATATAAAACTCTTTTTCAACCGAGTAAGAGGTCAAGTTTGCTGTCCCATCGATAGTTCACACGATGGGAAAGCATGTGAAATTGAATTGAGAGGCATACAGTCAAGGGCGCCCATCAGGGGGGCAAGGTGGGGCGCTTGCCCCCCCCTAAGAGGAAATTATACTTGGGAATATCAAAAACCTAATTGAATTTTTACATTAGTTACAGCAAAATTTGAAATTATATTTGAAACGTTGCTTATACTTGCCCCGCCCTTGCATACAGTCAAGATCTTTTAACTACTTCATGAACAGTTATACGCAGAAATATCAAGGATTGATCATTTCCCAAGGATCCTTCTAGTAGACTTAATATTATAGTTGGAATATAGGTATTTACGAAATGTTTGCTTGCACTAGCCTTCAGCTCACTCAGTTCAATATACAGTACGAAACTGAACTGAGTGAGCTGAAGATTAGTGCTTGCCATAAATGTCAAGCTCGTATTTTAAACGCCATTAAGTATCAGTTTACCAATGTTGTTGGCAACTCCTGATCTTTCAACTCCTTCTAACTTTTAAAACACTCTCCCAGAGAACATGAATTAAACTCTGTCTACTAGATTGCAATCTACTTGTTAAACTTCGAAAAGAGCACTGAACGAACAAATTAACCCTACCTTCCGGCTAGTTCTTTATCAAGATATTTGGCTGCTAATCTGGCTCCATACACTTCGCTATGTAACGCTACAATTGAATTTCGGAGCGCTGAGTTCTCATCCTGAAGTTGAGCCACTTCACTCCTCAGCATTTCTTCTTTCATCACATCTCGACGATACGTTGCCATCTCTTGTTCCAACCGACGGCGGATGTGCTCAGCATCTCGTTCCGGTTGAATTTGTAATTGGGCAGCATGAAGTTTCAATAACAACGAATGTAGTTCATGTTCTAGGGACGCTCGCCGTGCTTGTGATTCCACCAGATCAGCCTTTAAGTGAACTAATTCTGCCTGTAAAGAAACAGCAAATATCTGATTAAATGGATTACTCCTTTCACTTAACAAATGAGCAAATTTCAACAATATTTCAACAATAACCAATATGAACTAAATATAGACTTGTTGAGAGACCAGATTCCTCGCCACAAAAACTAGGACCCCCACTGAATCCCATCATACACTATGTGATCAAAAGTATCCGAACACCTGGTTGAAAATGACTTACAAGTTCGTGGCGCCCTCCATCAGTACTGCTGGAATTCAATATGGTGTTGGCCCACACTTAACCTTGATGACAGCTTCCACTCTCGCAGGCATACTTTCAATCAGGTGCTGGAAGGTTTCTTGGGGAATGGCAGCCCATTCTTCACGGAGTGCTGAACTGAGGAGAAGTATAGATGTAGGTCGGTGAGGCCTGGCACGAAATCGACGTTCCAAAACATCCCAAAGGTGTTCTATAGGATTCAAGTCAGGACTGTGCAGGCCAGTCCATTACAGGGATGTTATGGTGGCGTAACCACTCCGCCACAGGCCGTACAGTATGAACAGGTGCTCGATCGTGTTGAAAGATGCAATCGCCATCCACGAATTACTCTTCAACAGTGGGAAGCAAGGTGCTTAAAACATCAATGTAGGCCTACGCTGTGAGAATGCCACGTAAAACAACAAGGGGTGCAAGCCCCCTCCAAGAAAAACACGACCACACCATAACACCATCACTTCCGAATTTTACTGTTGGCACTACACACGCTGACAGATGACGTTCACCGGGCATTCACCATACCCACACCCTGCCATCGGATCGCCACATTGTGTACCGTGATTCTGGGGTCACTCCACACAACGTTTTTCCACTGTTCAATCGTCCAATGTTTACGCTCCTTACACCAAGCGAGGCGTCGTTTGGCATTTCCCTGCGTGATGTGTGGCTTATGAGCAGCCGCTCGACCATGAAATCCAAGTTTTCTCACCTCACGCCTAACTGTCATAGTACTTGGAGTGGATCCTGATGCAGTTTGCATTTCCTGTGTGATGGTCTTGATAGATGTCTGCCTATTACACTTTACGACCCTCTTCAACACTTTAGGACCCTCTCTGTCAGTCAACAGACGAGGTCGGCCTTGTGCTGTACGTGTCCCGTCACGTTTTCACTTCACTATCACATCAGACACAGTGGATCTAAGGATGTTTAGGAGTGTGGAAATCTCGCAAACAGACTTCTGACACAAGTGACACCCAATCACCTGATCACGTTCGAAGTCCATGAGTTCCGCGGAGCGCCCCATTCTGCTTTCAAGCGATGTCTAATGACTACTGAGGTCGCTGATAATGAGTACCTGGCAGTAGGTGGCAGCACAATTCACCTAATATGAAAAACGTATGTTTTGAGGGGTGTCCGGATACTTTTGATCACATAATGTATGTCAACCAATACATTCAAGATTTTACCCATCTTCCTAGTATTTTTATATTATTCTCATACTTTCTTCGTTTATTTGTACCCTTTAGGTGGCTAAGTTGTCTTAGTGCATATTTTCTTTTGAAACAGGTTCAGTTCAGTGCCCAGTGGGATACTTCTCGGATAAAACCCAAGTAGTGACTGGTTCGGATCCCACTTTTAAGCGGTAGGTTTCATCTCATAGGGGTCCGGAATATCGAAATTAGTCGGTAATTCTTACCAGTCAATGAATCAATTTTGATCTGTCGGATCCTCTATTCTAAGAACTTCCCCACTAAGATCTCCACGCAAGTTTCCATGCCAACAACGGATGTCCGTGTCATCCCTAAGCACTCCATGAAAATGTAAGATGTCTCCAAGTAATTAATTATTCGCTCTATATTTATGGCATCGTTACGTCAGTTTCTGCACGCATCTTCGTCAATATTTGGTACAACAGTTTTCCCAAAATCTTATGGTAAACTTCCTCGTTAACAAAAAACTGTGACAAACAATTACCTACATATCGTATGCTATAGTTTACTAGCTTACGTTGAAGGGGCAGCGTAGAGATGGTTTTCTATGGGAGGGTTTCCCAAGAGTTTTTTTTTTTTTTTTTTTTTTACTTTTTATTTTTATGTTTCAAAATCTTGTTTTTGAGAACATTCCGATTATATTCTTCTCTGTGAGTTAGCGACTAATTTCTCGTTACAAAACAACAATTAAATCACAGACATACGTATTATATAAATTCAACTGCGAAAATAATTCTATTATTATTTGCAACAATACATTAATCACCATAGTAAAAGAACCATATTTTAACGAGAATCATGAAAGAAGATAAATTTATATAAACTATAAATAATCACACCAGAAGAACCATTTAATCAAATCTACATTGATCTACTTATTACTGAAGAAAGTACCATCCCTGCTGAACATATGGGTATTAAAAAAGTTTTTTCAACGGCAGAGGTAAGAAATGCATTATGATTTACATGACATGAAACTTTCGATACCAAAGATCTCTACTTGCATCCTAAAATAATGAAATCTTATCACTTCTAATTTAAGAATAAAGATCTCGGCTCTGGAAATATTGTAGATACGAACAAAGTAGAAATCAATATAAATCAGGTTATTATTATTATTATTATTCGAAGCGAGAATAAGACAATGTCGTTCGCTGGATATCGTCCATCCCACACATATACAAGCAAAATTCTGTCATCCACCGTGAAGCAGCAAATCTGAAAACATATCGAATGTAATCGAAGTGTCTAAAAAGTTCAACTACGTGATGTAACTCGATTTATCCAGATGAGTTCTGAGTTGTCTGAAATTCCAAGGTCAGACAGTTCAGAAACTATTATCTACGCTTTTCACGACCCACATGCATTAATTCAGATCGTCTACTGCCATAGATGTTCACCCTTTTCTACTCTAGTAATGTCTGTCGGTAAGACCTTCTTCAAATTCTTCTTGTATCCTTCCAAAAATTGGAATGATTCCTATAAGCTTCCCAAAAATAGTACCAAACAAAGGTTCAATCATATAGCGCACTGTTCTATACACACATACTAGAAATGAATGCTCTGGGTTAACCAAATACTAACGCTTAAATCCATTGCACTAACAGTTTAAAACAAATAGATTTATCTTCCATATATATCCTTTATTGACACACCAAAACAAATATTATCCACCACACTTACCGAGACAGGATTAATACGTATAAATGACCACCATTTAGTCACTGGTCTCAACGATTTTTCATTATAGAATCCCAAATAATTAACAACAAATATATTTTCCCTGACAACGGGTTTTGCCTCTATAACTATCACATCTTCCATCTACTTATAATATTTAATTACATTTTCATCTTTAACAACTCTCTGCAGTTATCACTTACAAAGTTTCCTTCGTAATGCTTATTCATTCGACGGTGTATCGAATTACACCACTTAGCTCACATTTGGCAGGCAGTTCAAGTTTGCTACTTCACAATGATTGAATAGCCAAGTCTGTCTACCGGCGTGGGAGTGGGCGACGGCCAATGTACAGCTCTGGTGGCTTAACGGAAGTGGAAAAAGAACAGTCCTCGTATACTTTATAACAACAACAATGCACTTATGCCTTATGGTCTTGTGCAACGGACGTTGGATATGAATTATTACTGACGTGGAACCTGACTTTTATTCAAAGTGCTCTCTTCCAGCAAGGTTTAAACGTAAGAATAAGTGCAGAAGAAGCGAGTGCTTCAAATGTAATTCTCTGGGTGGATTGAAATCATTACCAGAATCGACAATAACAAAAATCAGGGTTCAACTAGCATTTGGATTAAGAACCTTTAAATTGAATGAGAACTTTTAGGATATAGCAATTACGGCTTTCTCTGGAACACAACAGCATTTAACAGTATTGAGATATGAAACAATTTTAATTAACTTTGGTTACCCCTAGAAACTTGCTTGCACGATGTCTATTACGAATGTTATGTCATGCAGTATCGGTGTTTTCGATCAATAATGCAGCTTATCGAGTTTCAGTGTACAAAATTTTTGATTGAAGAATTTCATGTTTCATAATTTGGTTTCAGATAGTTTCTAAATTCTATTTCTTCTTTGTCAGTAGTTTAACATTTTTTTTTCCTCCACCGATAAGATGAGACATAGACCTATAGCTTAACGAAATTTTCAAACCTTATATACTTCCACCAGGAATCAAACCCGGATTTCCCTCACCAATTCGAGAATGTCAATTATTTTGCCATAAGGAAGCCCGGTTCTGAACTCTTAATTTTCTACTTAAGACTCAATACTTGTATATGAACTATTTGCTTCCGACTCGATACACAGTAGATATTACTTATTCAACTGCTTTATAACAAAGAAACTGTAACCAGCCTGTATACACACGTGTAAGTAATATATGATCTTTCATTACCAGCAATCTTCAGAAACACATACCTGCAATGTTCCCAATATGATTCCTATACCCATTAGTTCTTGCATTTTAGTATTTATTGAAAACTTGGAGAGTTTAGGGTTCCTGGTTCAGTCCCAGGCATGTGAATTTGTGATAGACATCATATCCCTGACTTTTCTTCGTGTACTTCTGTTTCCTCTTGTATTTTCATACCACCAAATTCTTTTATAATCACTCATATAAAACATGTTTGAACATGGAAATTTAGGTTTTATGTCTAGTATTTCCTTTCAAAGAAATTGATATCACTCTACAAACACACTAAACATATCACCAGTGGCGTATTTACAATTTTGTTTCGGGAGGGGCTTTGCTAACTTTCGGGGGGGGCTTTGCCTGGAAATGTGAAAATTCTGCAAGATATTTCATTTATTTTACTATACTATGTAAGATTTCGGGGGGGCTTAAGCCCGGAAGCCCCCCCCTAAATACGCCACTGCATATCACATAAACATAAAAGGTAAGTCAGTGCGGATGTTCCGTGAGTGAAATTTCCTAACACATTAAACAATGTAACGAAGATGTCACATCAAGATAAAAGGAGTTAGTATGGTTCTGCGAGTGAAATTTCCTAACACATCAAATAATACAACGTGTCACATGCAGATAAAAAATGAGTCAATAGGGATGTTCTGCGAGTGAAATTCCATATTCTTGCTCATGCTTTTCTCGAACATACAGTAGTTCGAAAGTATGTCCGTAATTGCAAAATATTATGGACATTACAAATTCCTGTACCCAATAGTTCTTGCATTTTAGTATTTATTGAAAACTTGGAGAGTTTAGGGTTCCTGGTTCAGTCCCGGGCATGTGAATTTGTGATGGACATCATGTCCCTGACTTTTCTTCGTGTACTTCTGTTTCCTCTTGTATTTCCATATCACCAAATTCTTTTATAATCACTCCTATTCATTAATTGTAGCATAAAGGGCATAACGTAGCACGTAAAACTGGGAGGTTTCGTTTCGCTTTGTAGGATTAGGAATTCGTACTTATTTCACTCCAAGTTGAAACATGCATCTTAAACGTATTTATACAGGGTGTTTCGAAACAACACGGACAAGGTTTGGGAGGTACCGTAATTCCTTACACCAAGATAAGACAAAACGTACGGGCCAACCTGGGTGTAGTAATCAGTCATTTCGGAGTTATAGGCTGCTGAAAACATGAAAAAAAAAAAAAAAAGATGAACTTTAATGGTTCATAGCTTCAATACTATTGGACCTACCGTAGTCGGGTCAAGACTTCATTTACGAATATGTGCGCTATCCAAAAATTCGTGTTTCAGAATCTTGCGATACTCACGCAACAATTTTTATAGACGGTGTTTGGCTACGGGCATGTAATTTAAAGTACACCAACTACGTCTATAAAAATTGTTGCGGAAGTACCACAGGATTCTGAAACATGGAAACATACACACATACTACTTTCTTGGATAGGACACATACTAGTTCCTACGTGAAGTCTTGACCCAACTAGGGTAGGTCCCACAGTATTGGAGCTATGGACCTTTAAAAGTTCATTTTATTCATGCTTTCGGCAGCCTATAACTCCGAAACGACGGATATGTGCATCCAGGTTGGTGTATACCTTTTGTCTCATCATGGTGTCAGGAATCACCTTCCAAACGTTGTCGGTGTTGTTTTGAAACACCTGTATAATTTTTGTAATGTCTCATATTAGGAGCTTAAAGCCAGAGTGGGCCATCTTTGCTTTTATGAAAAGGAAAAACCTTAATCTCACCTCCAAATAACTTTTATATTGGGTTTGAACGTTCCTGTAAAGAGAGTTCTAAAAGCGATATATGTTTTTCAAGTTTATCGTCTTTTCAGCACTGAGGCTATATAAGACGTAGATAGGCCTATACAGTTTCCAGTAGATCCGAACCACTGTAATGCGTTCAATGCTTTACATTGGAGGAATTGAACCAAGGGCTTGTGCAAAATCTGTGTGCTAACCACAGACTAGCAGAGAGGGCTGTCAGAGCATTTCACTCGTGGATGGAAATTACTCCATGTGTCTGTACGCTGTCATTTATATATATATATTTTTTTCTCTACTTTCTGTTTATATAGCCTCGAAGGGCTATGGCTTGCAACTGATATGTGGTCAGAACATATATTCAATTGCCGTTATATTCGTCTTTGCAAGCTAATATACTCTAATTACATTTCTCACAAGTATCACCCAATCAAAATACCAACTTTTTCATTCATGCAGAACTTGAAGATTATAATTTACTTGATTTTTTTTTCTGGATCAATGTTAAATCGAAGGAAGACGCCGATGTATAATTCTACAGATGACTTGATTTTACAAGTAGTTTGAAATCTGTTGTACGTTGAGTTCGGACGACCACCCACTTTGTTTAGACTAAGCGGAACTTTTCCCAATTCCCGACCTCACACAACATACGAAAGAAAAAACGCGCATCTCGCTGTGCTGTGTCATTAACTTCTCATCATTCTAGATACTATTACCACTTCATTAACCACAAAACGTCTGAACTTTCAAGTGGCTTTATCTCAGTGAAAGGCAACCTCCAAGGAGCTCCCGCCCCAACATCAAACTACCGACAATTCTCTTGGGATGGAATCAATGTCATGAAAATTACGCATATTTTATTTTGTTTTTTATGCAGTCTCTGTCTCATTCTTCCACAACCAGTTTCCACCACATGATATTCAACTTCAAAGCAAGTATGCATTTTATTTGAGGGATAAAGTCTTTCGCGAACATTCTTTAATTTTTGAGCAACAATGATTTAACTGACTTGTACTGATGTCAGTTTTACGAACCGAGAGCTAGTTTAAAATACAATCTAGGCCACAATGGTTCAACAGTAGAGCCTATCTGTAGAGTCTTGGTTTGACCCCAGCTCCCACCAAATGGGCTGCGGTGAGCAACCACAAGTTCTCTCAGAGTTCTCCCGTATCCTCACTTTTTTTTTTCATTCTACCATGTTCCTCATCATCCCTGTCTTTCTGAGCCTTGAGCATAAACTTAAAGACATTAAAAGATCTTTATAAAATTATGATCTGAAACCAGAGATGGCTACTTTGCAATTGGGGCTCGCACTCGCTCGAGTTGGGGCTCCGTATTCTCAACAAGGTTCACGTCAGCTCAGTTACGCGCCCACTCGGTTAGTGCTCGGACTCGCTACCCTTGCGCTTGCTCGAAGTCCGATTCTAGTTTGTTATCCACTTATAGCGCTCGTATTGCCACCTGCTCAAGCTCAATTATTGTGCTCGAAGTTGGCTGAGCCTGAAAGCCGAGCTTGTGAGTATTAACATTTCTGATCTGAATCACTGTAGTGAAATCGGTGCTCTCTCATGGAATCGAACCCGGAACTTACTCGAAAGATAAGGGATAGAGCATTCACCTCCGGTGTTTGGGGTCCCTGGTTCGATCCCAGCTCGTGCCGTGGATTTTGTGATGGACAAACACCGTGCTCGTGGGTTTTCTCAGGGGTTTTCCGTTTCCTCCCACTTTCTTCATTCCACCACTTCATTCATTTTATTCATTTCTCACCATCACCGTCTCCTTTTGCCTAACCGGCATAATCGTGGAACGTAAAACTTACCCAAAGATTTCATTTCATTTCATTTCGAAAGATACGGGCGCTAGCCATTAGACCAATGATAAAGGCAACAATGATCTGGGAGCAGGCCGGTAGCCAGCCCAAAAATGTAGGGGGAGCCTGGCTGACGTTAGGGGGGCCCAATCCAACCATATTATAGCACATCATATTATAGTTTATTTGCAAGCCTACCGTGAAAATTTTAGGGGGGCAGCAAAAATTTAGGGGGGACTGGCCCCTCTAGACCCCCCCAGGATAGGGCCTGTATGGAAGGTAATCTACATACGACAGCTCTAATTAAATTTCCTTTAAAATGAAAGCTTAAAAATTATGAAAGAACCATCAAGTGTATCCAGTCTTCTTGTAAGGAGGTTCAACTTGGGGCAACTGAAGTTTTACAGGGGTGAACAGTATTTCTTTAACACTTCTCTACCAAGTTACTCTTGTAATGCAGTGCCAAATGTTGAGGGTATTCGTAACTATCAAGAATCAGAATATCTCCGACAACGCAAATTTTCGTAACCGACTATTGGACATGAGTTTCTTAACTTTTAAATTGTCAAATTTAAGAAATAATTCACCGACAAAATTATTATATATTTTAAAAGCAGATGAAATCTTTTTAAAATTCACAGCTTTTGAGTTTCCTCGACTAATTGCATAGTTTTAATGCTACTTTCTTTGAATAGCTCTTCCCAGTAAAGGAATTCCAAACAAATGTTTTTAAAATCCTTCGAACTGTCATGCAGGTAAGAGTTTGAATTAGCTTATAACTGCACTTAACTGTTGGAGATTATCATGCAGTTCTTATTTTAAAAGATTGACAGTTTAACAGATTGATTAATAGGAATTTAACGTCCTCATTTAGACAGCATTGAGGAACTCATTGATTAAAGTGGATCAGAACTCCTACTCGAGGCTCCTTACATCTCAAAGCATCTCCACTGAAAATCAAACACAGAACTCCGCGCATTAGCCACTTAGTCACGAAGGAGAGCTGTGTTTAAAAATTATCCTAAGTTACACATATTCGAGCAGGTGTTCATGCAATATTGCAGAACTAGCACAGTACTTAGCACGGATATGTTAGCTAGGATATTATTCCACATTAATAACATTAAGAAAATACGTATTTTAAATAATAATAATAATAATAATAATAATAATAAATACATATAATATATTTTAAGCAAGGAAGTTTAAAGGCCCTTCTCCAAACGATTGAACATTGCTCTTGGAAAAGGGGTACTAGTAGAGATGCAAAAAAGCCGGCTTTTTTGAATCGATAGTTTTTTTCACATAAAAAGCCGGCTTTTTTGGGAAAAAAACGAGAATTTTGGAAATTTTGGCTTTTTTCAACTTCATGATTTTTCTATCTAAATAGCTTTCTTATAGTATATTCTATAGTTAGATAAGAATTCCATGACCTGAATGTGATATTTCGCTCTGAAATTCACCATCAAGATGGATGGAGCACATGTTTTACGAATTACAGCTAACATGAAGAATATAGTATTTGAGGGTAATTTTAGAGGCTATTTAACTTTATTTTAACTTTTGAGTTATCGACATCTTTTTTCTTCTCTAGTTTGTCATCCGTGTTTCATTTCTAAGAGCTTTTAGTACTCTAGCTTCTAGCGCAAAAGTTAAACTTGCCCGTTTTTCTATTTATCCGTCAAAGCGTACGTTTTTCAATATATCCGTCAAACCGTACTTCCACATTTCTGTTATACTGTAGCTGTGAAGTGATTTAGCAATAATTTTCCGGACACAACCTTGAATACCAATTTATACAAATAATCAGTAGCGGATTTAGAAAAGTACTTTAGGAGGGTTTTTTCTGATTGTTTCGTTTCCTAAAAAGTCCTAATTTTATTTGGGAAGTGCTTGAAGTTTATGAGTACAGGCATAACTAATATTTCGTTTCGTTTATATGTTTAGCACTAATCTTCCGGATACAACTTTAAAAATCATTTTATACTGAGAATCAGTGGCGGATTTAGAAAAGTATTTTGGGAAGGGTTTCTTACTAATGTTTAGTTTTTTTAAACATTCGTAATTTTTATTTGACGGGAGCTTAAAGTTTATGAGTAAAGGCATAAATAATAGATATTTAGTTTGTTGTAGACATTCCGTAACTTTGGGGAACGGGCTTCAGTCCGAAAGACCGCCCCCCTAACCTTCGCAAAACCGTCACTGCTGGTAATTAGTAATAATAACGATTTAAAAACAATAAAAAAGGAAGTCGCCCAACTCACAGTACACGCACTATTTCTACATTCACAGATGGAATGAAGAAAAGCTTTGTCAGAATGGTCGAATGCTGGTTGAGTCCCGGACTTCCCGATAGAAGCGCAAAAGCTAATCACTCAGTCATGTTTGTTGTGCAGTTGTATTTAGCTTAACTTAAATATATTCCGTAGTCTTTTTTTTGGGGGTGGGGGGAGTTCCGTAATGAGATGTTGAATCCCTCTTGTTAAAAATTCAGAAAACTTGAGGATTGGGTAAACTGTGATGGTGGTTCTATAAAACTTAACTGTAGAATTTCAAGAATATACAGAACCAAAAGCTCTAGATGTGCAGCCTTTAAGTGTATCATATAAATCTAAGTATTTCTCTTATGTTTTATTTTAATTTTATTTTGTTTCAAAAAGAGGGTATGGAATATTTTGAAGTAAAAATACTACATACTATTTTGCTAGTTATTTGTGTATTCTTTAAAAAGAAGTGTTTACTTTTAGGGTTGGCTGGTTTACACCAACTTTTTTTTTTAATAACTGGTTTAAACCACAAAAATAAAAAGAATGAAAAATGCGAATCGTGTGAACTTCATGGTAACATTTCCAGATATCAAACCACCTGCAATAGTTTTATTTCCCTTTCACCTTTTGGTCAAGATGTCCCATGTTCAATTCTCGGTCGAACCACAAACCTTCTTTCATGCGTAACCCAAGTAGCGGTTCGGATGTCAGTTTAAGCGAAAGTCTTCTCCTTGATAACCTCGGTATTTCGTAAGGATGTTCAGCCTAAATATACGAAACAAACCAAATTGTATATTTCTACATGCCTAAATGCGTGTTGTTTTATAAAGAAGCCAATATTGCTTAAATATATTGATAGAAATTGGCAAAATTTATCGATTGCCTACGTAGCTTCCAACATAAGCTTGGGTTGGACTTTCAATGATATCTACGTACCGGTACTAAATTTGTAATTTAATACCTCAGTTTTAGCGTACTGATTATGGTACGTTGGCCTTTAAATTTTACATGCAAAGCAATAACAGGATTTTCCCGTTATTGTCTTACATTTCAAGTAATGACGGGATTTTCCCAATGGCTAGGGCGGGAGATTCTCAACTTAAGAAATTTACTGACCGCACTTCTTTAAGCTTATGGGAGTTCTTCCGGCATAACCCCGCTATTGCATAATAACATCAAGGCGAAACAAACTTATTTCTGTGAATATGTAATATAAATACATAAGGGAAAAAATCAAAGTCAAAAAAGCCTGGTTTAAACCAAAAAAGCCTGGTTTAAACATCCCCCCAAAAACGAGTTTTTGGCATTTTCAAAAACAACCACGGTTCTTGCCAACTCTGCTTACTTTTGTATATAGGAGGTTAAAAAATTCTTATTAAATACATTGGTTAATCCTGTGGAATTCATAATGTAAATATGTTGAAGAAAAATTGTTTGAAATATTTTTTCGAAATTCATAGTTTATTTTCGATGTTTTATATTATTATCAGCATCAACCACTAATTAAATGATTTTTTGTGTTATAGAAAAGCGATACAAAGTCTGTTTTATCAATTTAAAGCAGTATTTTGAAAAAAGCCCAAAATTTCCGAAGCAAAAAAGCAAAGCAGAAAAAACCGAGTTTTTTTCCCCAAAAAGCCGGTTTTTTTCCGAGTCCTTGCATCTCTAGGTACTAGAGGAGCCATAATTACCAGGTAACAAAAGTTCGTGCGGTTCCAGTATAAAAAAGTTCCAAAAAATGCGTTTACCTTATGTGTATTCCGCAAAATATCCACCACCCGCTTCTACAACCTTCTCCCATCGTTTTACAAGCCTGTAGATGTCATTTTTCAAGAAATCTTTGTGTTGCGACTCAAAAAATTCGCCAACGCGTTTTTAACCTCTTCTCGAGTTTTGAATTGTCGATTGCGCATATAGTTGTCCACACACACAAAAAAGATGGTAGTCTGATGCAGAGGTGACCACTTTGACCTAACCTCACTCAACCTCGGCTCACAAACTCATTTCGACCTCACGCTCACAAACTCATTTCGACCCCACGCTCACCTCAACGGTCTGACCTCACACTCACACCACCAGTCTGACCTTACGCTCACTCAACCTCACGCTCGCATCACCCGTCTGACCTGACGCTCACTCATCCTCACGCTCACAATATCATTCTAACCTCACGCTCACCTCACTAGTCTGACCTCACACTCACTCAACATCACGCTGACTTCGTGAATTTGAGGTCGAGTGAGCGTGAGTTCCGAACTCGTGAGCGCCGATTTCGTGAGTTTGGGCACAGCTCTTCCCGCTATCCAATTGGCTAAGCACGCGCACCTTTGGTGCACAGGGTCGTGGGTAGGACTTGCGATATTTCGAAGTATCGATCGATAGTTTGAAATATCGGGATTTTTCGATAGTTTTCAATATTTAGAGAGTTTTCGATGTTTTCTTGTTTTCAATATCAAGGTATACCGATACCACTTTCTCAACATAACGAAACCTATTCATATAACACGACCTACACTTTCAATACTTCAACGTTCTCTGTTCCACAGGATTACTACCTAATACAACCAAATATGACAAACACACGTCGATTTATCAGGATCACCCAAGTGGAATTTACAATATTGTAATAGTTTGTACGCCCATACGACTTTTGCTTCACACGCGAACTACTAAATGCACGTGAATTATTGAATCCCGTCTCCTGGGATCGATAGCTAAATAATTATTTCGTAAAGTTCGTTAATGAAGATTATTTACCCATGGGTAGAGGTAGAAATAAGCCACTTTCGGTTTAACATTGATTACTATAGAGCAAAGACAGTAACATATAGCGAGACATGGTTTCTTGCAATTAATCCAGCGTCCCAAGAAGACCTTTCATCTCCATCTTTAACAATGTACTAAAATCGGAAGTGATATAAATTTCCTACAATTTCCAGTCTCAGTATTGATCTACATGGATCAAAAACTATATAAAAAAGATAGTTTTTTTTTTTTTAATCGATTTAGTTTTCTAAGAAAAGTTCTCTCATTCACTCTTAACCTTCTATTCAATCTGAAAATGGCAGAAATCAACCACGTTCGGTTCTAACGTTGATCACTATAAAGTAAAAACTGTAATAGAGATAGCCCCCGCCAAGTGAACTTTGTGGTGGACAAACACCGTGTGCGTGGGTTTTCTCGGGGTTCTCCCGTTTCCTCCCACTTTCTTCATTCCACCATTTCATTCATTTCTCATTATCACCGTCTCCTTTAGCCTAACCGGCATAACCGTGGGACGTAAAGCTCAAAGATTTCATTTCATTTCAAACTGTAATAGAGATAAGCGTTTTTTTTTTTTTTTAATTAATTAAACACCCTTTAATTCTACTTTTAGTTACCATCCTTATCTTTCCACCGAAATCGGAAATGATAGAAGTACATTACAACTTGCGGATTCAGTACATATTGCAAAAAAGATAAGAACCAGCGAGAAGTAGGTTTTGGAATCTGGTTAGCCATCTTAGAATAGTTATCATCTCTCATAACCCTCCATTCTTTATTGAAATCTTTGAGTTTGAAGTCCCATGGTTACGCCGGTTAGGCCAAAGGAGACAGTGATGATGAAATAATGAATGAAATAGTGGAATGGAGAATGGGAGAAAACGGGAGAAACCCGAGAAAACTCACGCACAAGGTGTTTGTCCACCACAAAGTCCACTTAGCGGGACTGGGATCGAACCCGGGTCCCTACGCACCAGAGGTGAACGGTCTACCACTGAGCCACCGCGGCCATCGTGAGGTTGAGGTCGAGTGGGCGTGAGTTCCGAACTCGTGAGCGCCGACCTGATGAGTTTGGACACCTTTGGTTTGATGGAGCAATGTCTGGTGAATACGCTGGATGTGGTAGAAATTCCCAGCCGAGAGAAGAAATCACCTCCAGGGCCATCTTTGCTGTATGAGGTCTAGCGTTGTCTTGGTGGACAAGAACACCCTTCCTATTCACTAGTGCAGGTTGTCTTTTTGCAAGCTGTTCGGATACTCTTTGCAATTGTGCTGAGTACACCTCTTTGGTTATGGTTTTACCACTTTCCAAGAACTCATAATGCCCAATCCCAGCAGTAGTCCACCATACACACAGCATCACCTTCCGCTGATGAAGAGCAGGTTTTGCACTTAAAGGCATGGAGTCATTTGACGATAGCCAATGGTACGAGCGTTTTTTTTTTTTTTTTTTTTTTTTTTTTATCGTACATTACCCACTTTTCATCACACGTCAAAATGCGATCCAAAATTGGATAGTTGTTGTTCCTAGTCAGCAAGGAAGAGCAAACGTTCAGTCGTTGGAGACGGTTCGCAGCAGTCAGCACGTGAGGGACCCACGTACTCAGTTTTCACGATTTTCCAAGCTCATGCAAGTGCACACGAATGGTTTAATCGCTTACCCCAAATCGTTAAGCGAATTCTTGACACGTTTGACTTGAATCATCTTCAATTGCTGCCTTGAGTTGGTCCAAATCGAGAGATTTTGATCTGCTCGATCGAGGTTTGTCTTCAAGTGTCTCATCGCCGGTCGAAAAAGTTTGAAACCACTTTTGAGCTGTCCGTTCACTGATTGTACCTTCTCCAAACGCTTCCGCACCTTTTGTGCCCAACTTGAACTCATACAATAAACAAGCCCTGATTACTGCGTTCGACACAGACATGGTTCACTGTGAATGCTTGATCTCGAACTGTCGAATGCGAACTGTTATCTACGTTAGCCGACGTGCCAAGGACTCAGCTTTCAGAAACTGTTACAAACAGATACCCCTGGCGGCAGAAATGATTCCTACCCCACGAAACATAGAGGCAGGTGTAAAAACCGCACGAACTTTCTTGGTTGCCTGGTATTTGCAGCGGACGGTCGGCTAAAGCCATACTCATTTTGCTTCCTTATTGATTGAAGGTTTGTTTCTTCTTCTTTAGTTTCGTAACAAGAGAATTCTACTTCTACCCAATTATCCATATATGCTCACAAACATATTTGATATTTTTCCTGGAATTCCAGAAAACTAATTAAAGGTCTGAATATATAACGATGCTTTGATAAATACTAAACCCTTAAATGTTGAAGCACCGAAAACTTAAAGATAGACCCGCATATGCGCTTGACCATGTGCAATTTTAGCCTTTCTAGAAAATCAAATAGTCCCCGGCCCATCAGCAGCAATAGCAGATCTTCAACGCTTGGCAGACTAGGATCCTACAATAGTAGAACTTAATGGGAAAACGTGTGGGTTAATTCGCTGAGGAATTGGAAATAATCCCCACAGATGGATGTCTAACAAATGGGAAGCAACGGTGCACTATCCGGAGAATATAGGATGTGCAATGCCGTCGGATATCACGTGTGAGGATACTAATATGTGGCACTGCGCTGTTTTGAGGTTGAATAACATCTGTGATTCACAAGGACTGGCTCTGCTGTATGCAATCTTCCAAGCAAATGTCCCAATTACGGCGAATATACAGTTGCATTGATTGTCAACCTGTTGGAAGCAGTTCTCTATGCAATATACTCTGAGTAGTACACCGAACACAATATAACGTTTTGTTGATACCGTGGCAATGGATTCATATGTTTCCAACCAAGATGACGGCGCTGTGGAGTATCACAATAAACCCATTTTATTTGCACGTCAGCACTTTGGCTAGAAACGTATTCTATCTCTGATGAGACGGATATTCACTCGTGTCGCTTTCTGAGCCGGAGTCAATTGATTTGGAGTCCATCGCCTTACATTATGCACGATGGCACTGGCGTCTCTGGCATGTAAAATTTGGGGGGACATCAAAGAAAGTGATTTAAATACTACTACCTAGTCCAATCTTTTTATTATCTTCGATTCCATTTGTTACCTTTCTGCTTACATTCACGGACCCCCTAAAGTATATTAAGTACTCTGTTATAATCGTTTCACAGCCCGAATATTATATTCCAAATAAATATAATTATTTTTATTTGTTATTCTGTCGTTAATAAATAAACTAAATTAGAATGAAATATTGAATATTTTGTACTTCGAAATATTGGGGGAACGCGTCCCCTTCGTCTCCCGCGCCAGAGACGCCCGTGCAGGATGGCTATTTTTTTCTTTTTCTTAACCTCCACTAAGCCATCAGGGGAAAGCCGCGTGAGATGGCGAAACGGGTATAAGACAAAGTTGTTCATTGGACGTTGTCCGACCCCCATACCGATTGACAGACTCTGTTCAATTACTGTGGAGCAGCGAGAGTGAAAACATATTGAGTGCAATCGAAGCCCCCGCCAAGTGACGTAATCCAATTTCTCCACGTATAAGGGCATAAGACAGACGCAATTCATCGTAGAATGAGTGAGGATTACGGCGGGAATTATAAGAATTACGTATGTGTGCACGATGGACTCCAGAGAGTTTAAAGGGAACTTTAGAAGTGATTGCTGCGTGCGCGACTACTGCAGAGAATTTAAAGAGAACTTTTAAGTGATGGCTGTGTACACGATACTGCAGAGACTTTAAAGAAGGGCACTTCATAAGTGATGGCTGTGTGCACGACTACAGCAGGAAGTTTAATAAAGGACTTACAAATGTACACAATGAGGGTGGACGAGGGTGGAAAATGGTGGCAGCAGACGACCTTCCTAAACGCGTGAACTGTGGTTCGTGAAAGGCGTATAATTTTTGAACTACCTGGTGAGATTCTTGAAATTTCAAGATCAGTGTCTAAGAAATGGAACTACACTTGGCAAACGCTCCGATTGGACTTTATATATTTCAAAGCTCACTAGTACTTCACAATGGTTCGTGGCAGGGTATGTCTATCGGCGTGGGTGGTGGGCGATGTCCTCGAACAGTTTTGTCTTGTTTCCGTTTTCTCACCTCAATTGGCTCTTCTCCGGTGGCTTAGCCGAGATTAAAAATTTTAAAAAATGCTTCGTACGCTATTAGATTTTGTAAAGATCTATCGGTATATACAATTTGGTGGTTGTAGGTGACTCCTTTCCATAACAAAACCTGATGCATACAAAGACACAGACACATGTTCTTTTATATATAAACAATGTGCACTAAATTCGTGAAAGTCTACTACCAAGCCAAGTTTGATACAGATCGGATGAGTTCTGTTCAATTTGTAAGATATAGTAGTGATCAAGAAGGACGAAAATTGCTTATCTGGAAAAGAGCAAGTGGGCAAGGTGCAGTACAAAGTGCTTATCTCTGATGCAAAGATCTCTGTGTCGATTCTCGGCCACGCAAGTTTCTCTGCTTTCACGCATATTTTCAATCCATCAATTATTTCAAAATCATTCACTTTTAAAAATCGTTTGCTTCCTTTAGCTTAAAGAGCAAAACCCGAGAAGTAAAACTGGAAACTTACTTCATTTTCGGAAAACAAGAGGGTAGACTTGAAAGAAATCAACAACCATGAAACGACTGCAATCTCCACTCTGAACTCTAACCAGATCTTATTTACAAGAAATCTTGAACTTTGCAACTTCGTTGGTCTAGCGTGGAATAATCTGAAATTAAATGTTTTCATTAACTCAACCTTAATATAACACACATTCTGATAATGTTCCAAAAATATTTTAAGCCTCTAAGAAGCGTTAGTAGGCCGCATTTAGAGTATATTATATATATACAGAGAGAGAGAGAGAGAGAGAGAGGCCTAAAAGCGATTCGGTATTACGGATTTGTCGTTCGGTGAATCACCAGAGACTGATTGCTAGTCTTTGAAGGCGCGTGGAAAGGGTAGGAAAGGCTGATCTGTTCTCTGTCATGACAACTAACACGCCGCCCTCACATACAGAGGCATCTTTGTTATCTTCTCATGTTTATTTAGTATGACGTGAGAGATACAGCCACAGAATTGCCTTGCAGTCGCCGAAGAATACTCTGCTATGCATCTATATCATTAGAATATTTTGAGATGTTTCATGAAAGCAACCCAGTTTTGGTACACTAACGAATTTTATGTGCTTAATGAATTCGCAGGTTCATCGCTGCAGAAATAGAAGTCAACATTAGACCTTATTGTTCCACATGTAGTTCTAACTATAGCATGGACAACAAGAGATGGTCTCTGACGTTTTTTACCACATGCGGTGGGACATTGCAGCCCCTACTTTGACACTATTGTTACCAATCAAGATCACTCTGTCTTATACCATTAATTAAATTGCCATTACAGTTACACCGGAAAAAAAAAAACTTGATACATGGCAATGTCACTGCGAGCTGTCAGAGACGTTCTCTTACTGGCTATCCTGGTGTCTGATCTCGATTCTCGAAAAGATCTCAAATTTTCGTCTCGTTTTGTAGATTTGTAAATTGTTCCCTGATTTTGTTCTCAATTTCATCTAGAAATTATTAGGATCATTCAGCGTCACGAGGGGTTCAGGAAGGATCATAGTTCGAATATACGGTGTAATGACTTGCATACGTTGATAAAGTTCTTCATTGCATTCGTATAATTACTATATCAATTTATAGTTTTCACACTATGAATCACGTAGTCACTGAAACAGTGTTTGGGTGAACTAGTGTTGTTCATGGGACTCGAGAAATTTGTCTCATCTCGATTCTAGTCTCAAAAACGTTAGAGAATTGTTTGTTTCAGTTTCTAGCCTCGTCTCAAATTTAAAAACGTACTTTGCATTTTGACTCTTCGTGGGCAACACTATTTCTAACTTTATATTACGAGGTTGAGTCTTAAGTTTTCCAATATTTCCAGAAGGAAACAGCATGTACGTGTATACGCCGTGCTTGATCGTAAGATGAAGGTCAAATTGGCCGAAGAGGTAGTGTGCTAAGCGGACTTAAAATCGAGGCCGCCACCCTGTCAGTACCCACAGTCAATTTTGAATAGTGGTGTCGACAAGTGCTCACCAACATCTGATACGTAAACTGTTACTGTACAAGTTCGAACTCGGGCATAACGCTGCGGCAGCAATCTAAAGCATTTGCCATGTGAACTCGTTGGTTATAGAGATTTCGTGCAGATTGTAAAAATATCGAAGATAAGCGAAGGTAAGGCCATCCAAGTGTAGCAGATTCTGACGTCATATGACACGTCATTAAAGAAACCCACACGACGATTGTCAAATCAACTCGGTTTATCCCAGTCTACCATAGTGCGTCCCCTTCACGAATTCGGAAAGTCCACCAGGAGCTTTCGCGTTATGTCACATGAACTAACCCCAGCTCAGACCTTGAGGAAAGTGGTTGTGTCGGTAACTGCTACAAAATCTGCGTGATGTTTGTTTGCTTAAACAGATTGTCATATATGACGGAAAGTAGATGATTATTTTTTTCGAATTCCAAAAGTGCAAAAACAGTGGTTGAGTAAGGGTCTACTTCCACAACCAGTCATACGAGGGTCACTACGAAAGTTTTGAGAATAACTTACATACTTAAAATCAATTTAACACTTACATTTTCTCAAAGTATTCACCATTACACTGTACACACTTTTGCATCCTCGAAAACCACTTTTGGAAGCAGTGTTGCCAGTCTTTTTCTTCAAGTGTTGAAAGTTTATTTTCGTAAGCCACTACAGCTTTTTCAGGGCTGCAAAATCTCTTCCCACGCATGCAATCTTTGATCCTGGGGAACAGAAAAAAATCACACGGGGCCAGGTCAGGGCTATACGGCGGATGAGTCATAAATTTGACCTCCGTAGATTCTAAAAACTGAATTGTGATGCTGGCCGTGTGTGCGGACGCTTTGTCATGATGAAGCAGGATCCCACGCAATCCAGTTCTTGGACGCCGTTCCCGAAGCTTCTAGAACACTTTTGTTAGGCAAACAGTGGTGCACCACTGAGCAGTAACAGTCCTTTGTTCTTCAAATGGAACAGTTGCAACATGGCCAGATTTGGTGAAGAAAGTTGCGATCATCTTCCCCACATTTCGCGATCGCTTCACTTTTGTGGGTGGATTTTCGTCTGGAAAGATCCAAACTATAGACTGGCGTTTATTTTCAGAGTCAAATTGATACATTCAGAGTTGATTCGTGTATAAAGTCACGAACTTATTTGCCTCAAGAACAAGACGTGGTATCGAAAGCCTGGCAGGAAGGTAGCTGTAGACAATCCAACACTTTGAACGTTAATTTGTTTTCACTATAAATACAGATATCCTGTGTACCAGAATATTGCACAACTTATGACTTATCTTATATCTTAATTTTCTGGGCCAAGTCAAAGGTATTTTATACAGAAATTTGTTATCTAACATTATGCACCAAGTATTTCTCATTCTAGCGATTCATTTCTCCCATCTGAAGCGTCTCGAGTTAAAATATTTCAGAATCTGAGCTACTTCATGTTGAACTATGCCGGATATTTCCCTCGACAAACTATTTTCGGAAACTATCAGCTTGTATTCACACGTGCAAATTTATGCTCAACTTCCACTCCCCCCCCCTCCAAAAAAAAGTACAATAGGAGGTAAAATTTTGTTTGATAAATTTATATTTTTAATTTCTGTTGCGAACACAAAAGGTTATGTATGAGAAGCACCAAGTATTCCAGCTATTAATTTATTCGTTTTATTGTGAAGTATAATGTTTTTTTTTTAAGCCCCGATGCTATATGAAACATACACTTGTGTTCTCTCTCTTAACCCTCTATTCAAACCGGAAGTGGCAGAAATCACTTACTTCCGGTTTTAACGCTGATCGATATAGAGTGAAAACGTGGTAGATATCCAATATCACTTCCGGTTTCAAGATTGGAAAAATATCACACCGTACAAGCTAAACTCATTTACATAATGTACATGTGACACTTTTTTTCTTCCATGAGTCAAAAAAATAAAGGCAAAATTTGTAAAACTGATGGACTTGTTATTTCATTAACTGCTTAAAAGTAGCGTCCTTTTTCAGTGATACAAGACATGGACCTACAGCTAAAAGTGAGATCTGAACTATAAGCTACCCCTGGGAATGGAATCCGTGTCATCCGCATAGAAGGTAATACTGTCAACAACCATTAGCCATGAGAAAGCCCTCCATTACCTCTTACGAAAACGAAACGACTGAACTAACATTTTCTCTCTTAACAGCGATTGTTAAAGCCACAAAAACTTCCCTAGGAATGAGAGAGAGTGTAAATGACTGTTTGTTCTTTATACTGACACTCAACTGTTAATTCCTGTTGACATCATCCGGAGTCCATGGCCTTACAGCATACAATATTTCTCCCCCTTCTGCAACGTCTAAGGCTTTTGAACCGCTTATTGTCGACTTTTTTCCCCCTCTCTACGCAGTGTTTTGTTTTAAAAACTTACGTACAAGATTCTGTGAAGATTACATCAGAATTCTCATTTAACAATTACTTCTGCAAATATAATTTATTATTAAGTTTCCTTTTGATATAGTGTGGTCCAGCCAATAATGGGCACAGGTCCAGTAATGAGCCCTAGCTATGGTTTTCCGATGAGAAGTTTTCTATTTCAGCAAGTACACGGAATGCAATGCTCGGAATTTGAACATTGATTATTCAGTTCTGCCCTACCTTTTTATTTAGCACGTCTGTCATTCGATTGTGTGTTGGTGGGAGAGAGAAGAAGGTGACCTGGAACTATGTGCGTGTTTTGCTTGTTTTCGGAATTTTTTTAAGTTCGACGAAGATTATTTCAGAAGAATATTAAAGTTAGTATTGTTAAAGGTAAGTGAAATACATTGTTTTACTTTATTTATGGAAGTCTTAATATGTGATAAAACGTAAAATTTCAAGTGTAGAACCATTCTTGTACCGTCTGACCTGGGGTGATCATTACTAGATGGCTATTTTATCTCCTGACAAGTAATGAGCCCCCCATGCCCACTTCTGGTTCAAATGCTTGGCATGCTAATAAGGCACAGAATTGTTTTAAAATGTATCATAATGTGATCCTTATTTGCCTACGAAATATCAAGGAAATAACTTAACTCCTTTCAGTATTGGGCATGGGGGTGCTCATTTCTGGTCGGGAGGGGCCCATTACTGGTTTTCACTTATATTGAAGACGCAGTAATTTTCTATTTCGAAACTTTAGGCCTTAGGCCTAGAGTAATATAGGCTAATTGATTTGTTTCCCTTATATTAACGTTACTAATTGTGGGTAATAGCTTTTCGCATAGCGCTGCTAGACCCAACTCAGTCATAAATTTCTCTGTATAAAATTCTTTTTTACTCATTATTTTGTAGGGTATATTCATTACTGTAGCTAATGTGCACAGAAAACTAAAAGATTATTTTGTTTTTAATTATTCATATCTTTAACTAGTTGTCATGAAGTGCCCATGTAATTGAAATAAGAATAGCTTTTATTAAATTATGTAAATAAATCCTAAATTGTTTTCTTAATTTTGTTCCAGGATTATTTTGGATCCCCAGCTTTGACAATGGAAGGCACTAAGAAACGTAAATCCTTAAATTACACCACTGAACGACTACAATCAGCGTTGTCAGCTATCGATTTAGAAATGAGCTTTAAAAAATCGAGCACAAAATTCAATGTTCCTAGTGCAATATTACAGAAGAGATTAAGCAGCCCACCGAACATCAGTTAGAAACATGGGTCCTTCTACTATCCTTACACATGCTGAAGAGGCAGCTTTAGAAAACTGGATTTTAAAGATAACAATATTTGTGTTCCAAATCAGACAAGAAGAACTTCTTGTCATAGTTAAAAGTCGTAGATGACGACGGAAGAGAAAATTCTTTCAATAGCAACAAACCTAGTTGTAAGGCAGCAGGTATATTTCCATTTGATGCAAATGCCGTAGATTATACCAAGTGCATAGATGTAAGACAAAATCTTCAGGAAAATCCAGAAGAGGAAAGACAGTTTGTGCCCAAGGACTTAGGTTATAAAGCACTCATTTCTTCACGAACTGGAGAGTAAAATTGATATGCAATTATTGGAGCAGTTCTATGCGCAAAAGGAAAGTACCGGTCTGAATGGAAAGGAGATTTAGCTTCTAAGTACTTGTTTGTTGTGTGGAAATCATTTTACACGTGAAGCGCCAGGAAGAGAGGAATGAACAGTCGCTACCTGGTCCTGATCCTGATGTTCCAAGTTGTTGATCAATGCAAAGTTGAAGAAGTAATTCCTAAAAAACAATCCGAAAGTTCCCCGAACACAGAAGATCCTATGCGTTTTAATATTGATAATAGGATGTCTCAAAGCAACAACGGAAAGTTCACATTCTCAGAGAGCAAGAAGAAATTATCGGAACACCAAGCGAGTGGTGCCTTTGCAGACCATCTTTTCTGGGAGGACTTGAAGAAAGAACCCCAGCCCCTCCCCCCCCAAAAAAAAGGAGCGTAGGAGAGTTCTAATGGCCAATGCTGCGAGTTCTGAAAAATAGCAGCAATACTACGAAGAAAAAGAATATAATAAAAAAGCTAAAAGTAAGAAACCTCAAACTAAGAGTCATCCCAGTGTCATTTGCAATTCAGCAAATAAAGTGTTGAGTGAAAGTGTAAAAGTTCGAATCCTTCCTCGAAAGAAATCAAAGAACTTGCTGTCAGAAAGTGATTCCTCGTCTGAACATTTACCAAGCCGGAGACACAGATCTCGAAGTTGACCTTGTTGAACATATTGGGCCAGATGAAGATACCGGCAACTTGCCTAATATTAATGACTTTGTACTGGTTAGTGTTGACCGTGGTCACTCCAAGCAAGCAAGTGTTTCATAGTGTAGGTAAATTCACGAGCATTGCAACCGTTAAAGATAACAACAACAGGAAACAAATCATTCCAATTTCAAGTAAAACTTCTGCGCTATGAGACTGATAATTCGTTCAAATGGCCTGATCCTCAAGAAACAATAGAAGTGAAAGATTGTGATATTGAATTTACTTTGAATCAGCAATTTATTGATAAAAGGAGTAAATGTGTGTTTGGAACAGGATTCCATGGGTTTTACAATCATAAATAAAGCATCATTGATGATGCTCTTTTTCATACAATATTTCCAATAATTATTTACTTCTGTTGTATACAATTGTAGTGTTCTTTCCTTTAGATTTTTGATAAGGGGAAAACTTTGGTGGAGAAACTGAGAAATATCCAACCAGAACCTGCTTTTTTCTACTCCACGCTATACTTTAATGAGTAATACTTTGTAAGCTCTAGTAAAACAATTTAGGAACCTTTACACAAATATATAAATCTACATTAAATTGAAAGGTGCTCATTACTGGCATTGAACGTGTCCACTACTGGTATTTGCAGTGCCCATTACTGGACTTTTAGTAGTTCTTTGGCTTTAGTTTCTACTGTGTCCAAATTACTTTCAAGAAACAAATCTTAAATAGCTGATCATGAAGAGGGATCACCAATATATGCACAAGAAAACTTTTGTTGAAATACATTCAATATTTAAGTCTAGAGAGCTAAATATTTTTGCATGTTTCGAAAAAGTGCCCATTACTGGATGGGTCACCCTATTAAGTCAATGCTCCTTTTAAGATGGATCTAGAATCGTATTTTGGTCACAGCATGAGAAATATTCTTTGCTTAACGTTATTTTACACGCATATTAACCATAATACAATACTTAAAAATATATACTTAAATGCTGTACTGTAGTGTATTCAGGCCCGTATTTAGGTAAATGCTATTCTGTGCTCGAGTACAGGGCGGCAAAATTTTGGAATTCTTTTTAAGATTCACAATAAAGTAATATTTAAAACTAGGAACCCACAGAGTCCCGCGCAAGCGCGAGTATGTATGTGTTTAATTCGCTCTAATTAAAGCAGTTACTAATTAGCTACCTTATCTGATTATTTTTAAAGTCATCTCTCCCACCCCAAGGGGTGGGGATGAACTTGAACATCATGAAAAATGATACCGTTAAACTGAGCAACCTCGAAACTATGAATTCAACACTATCTGTCGTTTTCGATTATTTTTAAAATTTCTCCCCTTCCCTGGGGAATGGCGTATGGCCTTGAAGTTGAATTGGATTAAAACAGTCACTATTCACCTCAGCGACCCCAAAAAGTATGAATTCAACTCTAATATTGGTCGTTTTCGGGAAGGGGGCGGAAAATTATTTAGAGCACAGGGGCGCACAATACATAAATACGGGCCTGAGTGTATTATACTATAAGAGTAATAATCCCAAGTTCCACGAGGGGCATTGGTTAGTAGATATCGTAAGATGGGATTACTTTGCACACGATTTAAGGCATTTTAAAGAAAATCGCATGTAACTCATAAATGTAATAATTTAGGACACTGTATTTTAAATATATAATAGCTAGACATAGTGCAAGTTAATTAGTAAACATTCAGAATGACCATAGTTATTGAAATATAAACTTTGGAGCAAAATAACCCCATAGGTGGGGTTATTTTGCACAACATACGAACATAAAGTTTCTGTGTATTGTTTTCCCTTCAGTATTTATAATTTTACTTTCTACACAAAACTGCAATGCAATCTACAAAAATTGATATTAGACTGAGGGTACCGGTATTGATACTTAGTATGAGTTACCAATATTTGTAAAGAAAATTATGTATTTTCCGGTACCGGCACAGGAACCACATTCAACAAAAATGTCACATGTTCCACAAAAATGTCAACTCACGAACAGAAAATAAATCCCCGTGAACTGATTTGCCTTGGTTATTCCTTATGTCCAAGAATATCATCCCGACTGTAATCAGAGGATGATTTACGGGATTTGGGACTTTCAGACTGAAGTCCACCCAAATTGCATGATTTCTTTTTAAAAATATCTAATGTTAGTCATTCCTATACGTATAACCTTCAAGCTTCCCCCAAAGTCTAGTGATTTCTAAAAAAAGAACCCTTTGTGAGTGCAGCCCCTCTCAAACTTTTTTTTTTTTTTTGATCAGCCACTGTTTATAATTTATTTTCCAACAAGACATTCATTCCGACATCTACCTACATGGGAAATGTATCCAAATTTAGAATGCAGGAGGTTCCAGTAGTAATAATTTCCCATCTAAGCGGTATTTTGGACCGGTGCAAAGTAATCCCGATTAGAAGTTACTGAAACCGCCTTCTACGAGTTTTACTTTTTTTATATGACTTAAAACATTTCACATTTCAATTTCAATTATTGCATCAAAGTCCCATTATACACAGTAGTATTCTACGAAATTGACTTAACTTTGACGGAAATTCTTGTACGTGATATCTTTCAAATTTTGGAGGCCTTTACAGTGCCAGTCGAAATTTCCTCTTTACAGTTCATGGTTTTACCGACAGAGGACTGTGAAACTCTTTTTATATTTTGTACAAAGTAACCCTTTATGTGCAAAGTAACCCCGTCTGACGGTACGTTAGCAGGAACTTATTTCGGGGAGGGAAGATTTAAAGCTTTTCGGGGGGAAGGGAAATTCAATATGAGAATAAATTGTATTAAAATTTGTAAACTCGCCCTTAAAATTATGCTAAAGTTACAGAAAGTCGGTATTTCGCGGAGGGGAGGTCCGGACTTTAAGAACCCACCCCCTGCCTATGTCCCTGTCAATTACTAATTATATGGAATATTTAAAACTTGTAAATATTCCCAGCCTGTTTTACTTATGGTGATATTTTTCCTTCCTTAAAAATCGTCGTTAATGACCCATGATGTTACAAATAGTCATAAAGACTACGAGAGTTTTGTGTAAAATTAAGAACGGTAAAACAAGTTTTTATAGAAACCGGTTCGGTTTATCATCGTAAGAGTTTTGGATTTTTACTGAAACTAATGTAATTTTCGCTGAAGCTGGTATCTGCTCTTGTTCTTTTGCGGAGGCTCGGTAAGTCAACAGACGGGCTTCTGCTGAGTTAGGCATTGCACATCGTTCTCTTCAAAGTATGATACAGAAGAAACTGCAGTTACTTCCATACAAAATTACAGTGTTGCATAAACTAACCATGACAAAGGTGGCCGAGTTCAGTTTGCTGAATGGACTACAGCGCAAGGTGATACTGTAATTCATAACATATAGTTCTCTAATGAGGTTTATGTTCATCTAAACGGTTGTGTGAACAAGTAGAATATCAGATTTTGGGCACGAGACGCTCCTGATGTTGTGCATGAGACAGAAAATTATGGGTTTAAAGTGTGTGTGGGCTGCGACTTCAACCCACGGAATCATTGGCTCTTTTTTATTTTTTTATTTTTTTTTTTTAATTAAACAGTTAACATTGCACAGCTACACGGACATCTTGCAAAACAATTTTTCCCTCAACTCGATGCAACAGGACTACCAATGAGAACTCAATGGTTCATATAAGACGGAGCTCGACCTCATATGGTAAACATTGTACTGGCTGCATGAACATTTTCAGCTTCGTGTGATGAACCATTCATTGTATTCTGAACGTTTTCCACGTGGTGTAATGGGCCGCAACATACTCCAGATCTTAATCCTTATGATTATTTCTTATGGATATATTTTAAGGACCAGCTGTTGTCTACATATTATATTTTACCAACACTCTTTTAATTTGGAGAATAAGCACGGACAGATCTGTTCCTAGTTGTTTAAATATCGGCAGCAGCTCGTGGAGAGTGACCATTGGGTGATGTTCAGAGAGATGGGTCGTGCGTTTGTAAATGTTGCTGCGAGTTGCTTTAGCTTTGAAACATCACTTGATGCAACGGCAACGAGGTCATTCCATAGGTGCTACCTGAAGGCAAATCATCAAATCTTTCCTTCCATATTTATATTCTATAAAATCATTGAGAGAATTCCAATTTAAACTCGATTCATTAGTGCACGCAATTATACTAACAATTTCGTCCTTTCTCTTTCGTATGGCATTATACACTCGTTTGCTGCCTTTCTGTGCTAGAATTTTTTGGTTCCTGGTATACATTAGTTGCAATACAGTTTCAGTTGCATTGTAGATGGGCTTTGTGTTTCACGTTTACCATGAACACATCCAGCCAATCTTTTCCAGCTCTATCATTACGAAATGCATTGGTAATAAGAGTCTTTACCATCACAAACATCTTTTCTGGTTAAACACATCTAACTCTCAATTATCCTCCGTTTTTAAGATAGTAAAACACACTTTTAAAAAAATCGCATTTGCTGAATCATAATCGCATACTGAGGTTCAATGTACGCTGAAGAAATATATACTAAATTAATGGAATACTGAAAAGAAGATTCAATCGAATAATTCTAAAAGC
This sequence comes from Thermobia domestica, assembly GCF_964235325.1. Lineage (NCBI taxonomy): Eukaryota > Metazoa > Arthropoda > Insecta > Zygentoma > Lepismatidae > Thermobia > Thermobia domestica. The sequence continues at coordinate 278,077,283 of NC_137458.1, read as the reverse complement.
ACTACATTGGATGACTTGAAAGGGTAGTCCTTAAATTTCGACTCCCAAGTTTTCTGTTTTAAGCCTTCTCTCCCTAAAATGGTTCCATTATCAGATCAAAGTATCTTATGACAAAATATAGCTCAACTGAATATTATTAAATGGTTCTCAAGCGAACACAAATTATGAGTGCATTTACAGTGTACAATATGAGACAAAGGTATCTTGTAAATTTGGAACAGTTAGAGGGGTAATGGAGGTAAAACCGCATGCATTCCCGTAAAGAAACATCATGGTTGCCATTTTGAAGTTCATCATCTTGGATTTAGGTCCTTTAAAGATATATATATATATATATATATATATATATATATATATATATATATATATATATATATATATATATATATATATATATATATATATATATATATAAAGGGAGAAATGTAGGTATCGTAACTACAACAAGATATTTGACATTATTTCTAACTTGTCTCTAATCATTTAATAATTATTATCTTCAGAATATCCGTTTATTAAAATTACAATTGTCTTTCCAAACTTACAAGGCATCTTTGTCCCCATATTGAATGCTATAAATGAATTTAAAATTAAGGTCGCTTGAGGGGGGGGGGGTACCATTTAATATATTCAACTAGGATAATTTTCTCTGGTCTGATATAAGGTCCATTTTACGGGATGACATACAAAAAGCTCAGAGGTTGAAAAAATATAAGGACAACTGTAATATAATACCGTACATCAGACCCGGCCTAGGCAATTTGCCGCCCACCTTCTCCAGTAAGAACAAATTTTAAAAGCCACGGTTTTAAGTATGCTACCTCATCATGAACAACGAAGGGGAGGGAAAGAGCACTCACACTTAGAAAGGCCTAAACACTCGTTGTGTGTTTAAATAGAATCTTGTGTCTGCTTTTCTTAAACAGTAATCTATTATGTTAATGAAAGATAAAGCAAATACACCCGCAAAGGAAAGATGGTAGTCCTTTTTATATAATTAAATATTGAGCTTCAATCTTCAATCAGTTTGCAATTCCAGTGCAACTAGTTTTTTTTTTTTTTTTAATCTTTATTTCTTGATTTTCCTTGTACATCTGTTAAAAAAAGTTGCTTCCACCTTCAATGATAAAGAACTTATTTGTAACAGAGACAAGACTAGTTTTCATATTAAAACTGTGATAACTAACTAAATGGAAGGTGTTCGCTGCTGTTCGAGAACTGAGTTCTTGTATTTGACAACGCAATTTATGCTCGGCTTTATTTGACCATTTTCTTTAACACTGTCCATGTGACCTTACTCTAATGCGAGCTAAACATGAATGTAGTATTCAAATAGAAGATCAGCTTAGTAAATTTAACTATCATCATCATGAAGTCTGTTTCCAACAGGAAATATTTATTTTAAATATATAGTTATGACAGATTTTTTCGCCTCTCGAGACTTGTTGCCCTGTACAAATGCGTGTGCTGTATACATATGGTAGACTGTAACACTATTATTTGTTAAAAGTAATTTGCTTTGGTCAGATTTTAGTTTCAATTAAGACTAAAGAGAAATCGGTATTTATTCATTAATATCGTTATGTATTAATTAAAGCTAAAATCTGACCATAGCAAATCACTTTTAATAAATAATGTATAATTTGCCGAAACATGAATGTATCTGAGCTGAAGCATTGCCGAAACTAAAACACTATTAATTATTAAAAGTGATTTGCTAGGGTCAGATATGCTTTTAAATACTTGAAGAATCCAGTGTTCGAATAATAAATTATACAATTTTTAACAGCACTGATCCAAATCTACCTCCTCTGTCCAGTTTACCAAACCTGAATGAAACTTTTGAGAACTAGTAATACGCAAATTCATTCAAACTGTATCAAAGAACAAAAGAACAGTCCATTTAACGTTAAGATAGAGTTACATGTTTTACATCTCTCATCCACGTTCTTTCTAATTTTACTTTAAAAAAAAATAATTAAAAAAATGTTAAATTCTTTTATCAAGTGATATGTTGGGGCAAAATTTTCTCCTGCAATGACCTGTATCGATGTTAGCATCGCATCTGCTGAGATGCCATTGAATTCTTAATGGTTATAGGATCATTCGCATCGCCCTTAGTAAGTCTGTCCCTGCCATGAACTCTGACCAGAGCTCGTGTTGAAAACAAATGACGCAAGTTTCTCAGTGATAATACTTGGAAATCGTCTGTTGGAAACCTACAACAAATGTTCACCCGACAACAGAATGACAAATTATGTAATAAAACACTTGAACTTTGCTACAATATTCTTATTTGTAAATATAAGATCGAATTTTATTACTTTAATGTCGTCAATAAGTGGGAGTCGTTAAATTGGGACAACACGTAGCATTAATTCCTTCTAATACTGAATTATATTATAATCAAACCAATGTAAGACAGTACAGTAGCCAAGGGCGGATCCAGGGGGAGCAATCGCCCCCTCCCTCGAAGAGGAAACTTTCTTATTTTATATATAAATAAAACCCATCCCAGAGTTAGGAGCTCTTAAAGGTAGCTCTCAGTAGCAGTATTACAACCCCCCTAAAATCCCCCCGACAGTAGCTGCTATTACGAGAAAGCATTTGATTTCCCTGAATCATTTTACTAATGATAGAATATTTCGTACTACAATCGTCCAATTCTCCATATTGTGCAAACTATTGAAGATCATCAATGGTTCAGTTATCCGCAGTTAACTCATGATCTTAATTCTTGATAATGTTTATTCTTTGTTACGTATAAAAAAAAAATCTCCATAAAGATGACAAACCAGTTCAATGAAACTATTTAAAACTTCGTTGATCTCAAAGAAGAAGAAGAAAAAAAAGCTTTCCCGTACAAGTGAAGAGGCTGAAAAACAGATTATACAGGTATTCGATGTCCTTAACCAGGAACCTTACTGTATCGTATTTGAGAAACTGATAGAGCGTCGTCACGCTTGTATGTCGTAATTTTTCACATGCCAATGTTTAATCAGCTATTCCATACTTTATTATACAGAGGAGTGCATTTTTGTGTAAGTTTCATGTATCCACTGGCGTCGTTAACTTTTTAAATCTGAGGGGGGTGGGCGTATAAATCAAAATCAAAATTTTCTTTCGACGAAAGTTACATATACACAAAGTAGTATCGTTTGTTTAAATATATTTCACTAAAATCTGGAGGGGACGTGTCCTCCGACCCTCCCGCTAACACGCCCGTGAATTGTATCGTCGGTCAATATACAATGTCCTAAGCCACAAAATGGCAATTTTGAGTTATCCCCAGTAGAGAGCTTCTCGAAGGTAACTGAAGTGCCACAAACAAGCGTAAGTGAACTGCAATCATATTGTTGGGCATAAGCGATATTAAAAGCTATTTCCACAACACAACATAAGGGGACAATATTGACAAATCTCAAAGACATACGAATAAATATTATTTCTAGGACCCCTAATAGTAGACATTTTTTACTAAAAGTGCCCATGACTCATTTTTGTTTTATCTACCTTTTGTGTGCTGTTTTATTTATGTAATGTAGTGAACCTGTTTGATGCTTCATTTCTAATTTCATGTTCGTATCGTACATGGAGTAAGAAAATTTTGTCTTAAAGTGGGCCCCCCTCGCACGGCGGGGAGCTTCCCTGGAGAGCAGTTGCCCTCTCTGCCTCCCCCTCCCACGTGTTACGGTTCTGCATTTTAAATCATTAAAAATGAGTTTTCATTTCGCCAAAACCTAATTAAATCAACGAAATGTAATCTCGTTATTTCACACATTTTCAATTTCCAATCGTATCTTAGAGTGAGACAAAAATGGGAGTGTAATTTAAGTGAATTAGATAAATTATCAGAGAAGTTGATATATGTATTTGTCACTGAAAAAGACGAAGAAGGAATAAATTTAATGAAGGAATAAGTACGAAATTTGTGGATATCACCCTCAGCTGCCCTTGTTTATAAACAGCTGATATCAATGATATACACAGTAGCCGCGCTTATTGATAATAATACAGTTTGCACTAGAATTACACATCAAAAAAAGAGAGAGAGAGAGAGAGAAAACAAATGAGAACTCTGACCTTCAGATCGCATTAAACGACCATCTTTGACCTCTCTAAAGCACCGATCCGCTGAACAGTTTATTCCTAGTGTTCTGTATCAATAAGCTGTCAACAACTTAGTAAGTTGGGTTTCGACCACCTTGTTAAAGGCCGCTTAACGCTTGGGTGTTCCTTGTTACTTGGGGGAAAAAGTGCTTCTCTCTTTCTTCCTTTTCGGAGCTAAAACAGTGTCGATACTGTGAAGTGGATCCCTACTCTCCGTTCGCAAAAGACAGCCAGTGGTTAGTGAGGTCTGCTGGAACAAGGATGTTATTACTGTTTGCTCTGGTGTTGGCTGCCGAAGCAGCAAACAAACACATTGCCGCACCGGCCAACTCTCCTTGGAACTTCCATAGCCTCCAGGTAAGTGAATAACACCATAAAGTAAGTGAAAAAGATCTCGCTTCTTTTCTCATAGAAAGTTTGATAACGTTTTACAAAAACAGAGAAACTGGTTAAAAAAAAAAAAAAAATAGAATTTATCTCGACGATAGAAATGTATCATTATAAAAGTTCTAACGTAATTCAACATTTTTTTTTTTTTTTTTTAACAAATGAATGGAAAATAAATGAATACGGGTGCGGTCTACTCATCATCCTAGAATTCAATGATTGAGGGTTTGATCTCCCTCATTATGCCTGATTAAAATGAGATATACTAGTATTAAATGTAGGGTCACGGTGATTCAGTTGTAAACCGCTCGTTTCTGGTGCGAGCGGTCCCTAGTTCGATCCTCAATCAAGCAAGTTTGTGGTTAACAACATCGTGTCAGTGGGTTTCCCAACATTTTCATTCCACCAATTATTTCATAATAGGTATATCACTTTCATTAATCATCCTTCAGCCTGTAAGGCATAATCATGGAACGTAAATGAGAGTCACTATGTTTGTGACTTCGTATCCTTTGAACCACCCGACCGATCTCGAACAATTTTTCAACATAGATGAGCTTCGGGCCTCGGATAGATTTTATCATTTCACTTTGATGATACAACGTAACGGAGGGAGTGGGGAAGATATATAAAATAAATAAAACTTAACTCTTGAACCACCCGACCGATCTCGATCAAATTTATCACATAGATGAGATTCGTGCCTGGAATGTTTTTTTTTTTTTTTTTAATTGTTTCTTTGACGGTGCAACTTAAGGGAGGAGGAGATATTTAAAAATGATAGAAAATGATCAATATTAGTGTCGAATCCATAGTTTTCGGATTCTCTGAGATGAACAGTGAAACTTCTGATGCTCATTAAATCCAAATTCAGCCCCACAATTTGGGGGAGGGGGATATATATATATATATATATATATATATATATATATATATATATATATATATATATATATATATATATATATATATACAAGTGATCGAAAATGACCGATATTAGTGCCGAATCCATAGTTTTCACGGTCGCTGAGACGAACAGTAACATTTGCGATACAGTTTAAGCTCAAATTCAATCCTTTATGTCCAAAATAAAAGTACTCTCCCCGTGCGAAAAATGGGTATTCTGCTAGTTTAATTTAAATGTGTATTAACACTTTCACTCCTGGGCTTAGTGCATTATATATATATATATATATATATATATATATATATATAAGAAAGCATGCGAAATATATCTTTAAATCTTCTGTTTTACAATGAATATAACATTCACTGGCACTGTTGGATGGAACTGCTACAATATTACCAAGCTAGGGTTCGGGCTTCGTCCATTTGCATTATTAAGTCGTCCCGAGTCCTACTCGAACTTAGGATTGAATTTTTTCTTTCTCGACATGTGTACAGTTGATATGAATCAGTGGATTCTTATGATACACAGAAATATAGATGAAATTTTGACATTCCCACCAGACGATTGTCACTGTTACATACGTAGACTCTTTAAAGTGCATAAGACAATTACGCACACCTAAGAGTGGGTTATGCCTCATGGCTACACAAATGCATGGTGTCTCAACTTGTGGTACACGCTTCATTGCCGGCGATTCGTGTGATTTATGATGGTACGCCAGTGGAAAATGTCAAAAATCCTCTGATCTAAAGAATTAGACTGGCAATAGCAACATCTGTCTGGGTTCGAATTCACCCTGAACCATGGGTGTTAAGCACTATCTTTCACCATTCACTTTTAATGTTCTCTTTTACCGTCAAGGATACAACCACACGACGTAAAACTCAAATAAATAAATCCATGCTCCCCTCGTTGCTAGCACGCTGCATGCTATCAGTGCACGCGATTCTGAGTTCGATTTTACATGGTGATTCTTTTAATAATTATACTCCCGTCATCTCCTTTAGTTAAAACCTATTCCCTTCTAGCGAGCGTGCCTCACGGCTTTTGAAATTACTGCTACATATAAGGACTTGAATTTTTCTTCTTTCTAAAGACTACTTTCAACATTCCTAGGCTGTATTTTATTTCTCATTTAAACTTAGTGCTACCCATGTGTCAAAAACTAGTTACCTATTGTATTTGTTTCCATTCCAACTTACATAGTACCTTTAATTAAACTTCCTCTGAGAAAGAGAACTTGGAATGATTAGTAAGGCGTCTCTCTACCAACTTGTCGACATGGACTCGAGATTCTCCCCGTTCGTCTAGTGGCTAATGTACGCGGACCAGGATTCGATTCTCAGTGGAAGAGTTCTCTCGCGGCTTTGTGGATAGCGTGCGCTCCTTTAGGTGGGATCACCGGCGGGAGCTCATGTGATTCGGATCCCACGTTAAGCTATAGGTCCAAGTTTCATATAGCCTTGCTACTGAAAGGGACACTAAATTCAAATCACATATAACATCAATTTTCGGTGGGAGATCAATGAGCGGATTCATTACGGTGGTTCACACTTCACCTTGAAGTGTAGGCCTCATCTCATATGGTTTCGGTACTGAAAAAGGACGCTAAACTTGAACATACAAGCGGCTAAGAGATTGAAGAATACTGACGAGTAAAGGTCCCCCTTCACCTTGCACTGTCAAATGGGTCATAAACAGTTAGGGTTATGATTTAGATTTCTGGGCTTTCGCCATCTAAGACCATTTAACCCGTCACGTTTGAGGGACTACGTCCCTCGGCGAGCACACTATCCGGGGAAAGGGAAGGAAGGGAGCGGCCTGGGACCTATAAGTTAGGTACCACCCCGGCATTTGCCTGGTGTGAGTGAGGAAAACCTCATTCAGGGTGACTGGCCTGAAAAAGCGTTTCACACTTTTTCGACCGAATGCCCCACCGGGAATCGAATCCGGAACTGAGTCAAACGAAACGATCAACAATAATTAACTGTTGCTGACTTAAAGACTTTCTATTCATAAGGATTATGAGTTAATTTTCTGGACTTTCGACTCTATAGCCATCTTAGCCGGTCATGTATGAGAGATGACGTCTCTCGGCGATCACAATGACCGAGGAATTGGGGAAGAAGAAAGGACTGGGTATGTGAGATACCATCCCGGCATTTGCCTAGTGTGAATGAGGAAATCACCGGAAAATGTCACTCAGGATACTTGGCCTTAAAAAGCTTTCACACTTTCCGACTGAATGTCCCCACCGGGAATCGAACCCGGGACCATTCGCCTCAAAGGTGAGAGTGTTAGCGACTACGCTAAGTGGGACCACTTTCTATTTATAAAAGATATCGTCAACCACTTCTGTATTATCTACCAAGTTTTCAAGTGAAAAGAAATGAACAAAACCATATTTTACTCCAAAATCTACTAAAACGAACATCTGTTATTAGGATCCTCTAGTGGGCCTTATAAGATCGTAATATTAGTACGTGCGTCCATTACTCTATGCAACAACTCTTGAACGAAAGCGAGTGTTATTATTATTATTGCAACAGGCAGAGGATTATCTCGACCGAGTTCGTTAGAGTAAATCTGTTAATATATTCAAGGGTAACGGTAACTTTACCGGTAGCTATCCATATACCATACATGGCATGGAATACTAACCGTTTCACCTACCAGTATAGATATTTCATTCATAAATTTTCGAGTTATGCTCTTTACTGTCTTTAGCAGAGGTTATTTTGAATGCAGACATACTTGTAATCCATACGACACACACACACACACATTATATATATATATATATATATATATATATATATATATATATATATATATAATGTCTCAAAAACATAGGGTACCCCTGGCATAGGGTAACTCAGAGTTAAAACAAAATGAAAGAGGGGAAACCGTCTCCAAATATAAAGTTTTCAATCTAAAGTGAAGGAATATTTTAAATCAGACGAGTCGTTTGGGCTGTACACTCTTTATGCGCCCAATGTTAAGTGAAACTTCCTCGTTGCCATTTACCTGAGGCTGTGGAGGGAAGGACGGGAGGGGAGGTGGACAAATTTTGTAAGAATGTGGTGAATGGGGGCATGTTTGAAATGGGGACTGGCTATCGACACGTTAGCATAACAGACAGTAACTTCATTCACTTATGTTATGGATCCAAGTAAATGGCAACGTTGAATTTTCATTGAACATTGGGCGCATACAGAGTGTACAGCCCAAATGGCTCGTCGATTAAAAAAAAAAAACAAAAAAAAAACTTCACATTCGGAGACGATTTCCCCTCTTACATTTTGCTGTAGCTCTGATAGTAACAGAGTTACCCTATGTCAAGGGACTTTTGAAACACCCTATATCTCTCTCTCTCTCTCTCTCTCTCTCTCTCTATATATATATATATATATAATATGTTTTTTTGATATGCGTAAAGGCGATTTGGGTCGAGTTTATTTAAAAGAAATCTAAGGATGAGCTTATGTACCGCTTCTCTCTTTTACATTCCCACAGTAATATATTATAGACTATGGCGACCAAGAATTGAACTCGATGCAAATTATTTCGTTTTCTTAGTAAATGAACGAAAATCGATTACAAAAATAATGCCTAACTGCTGATATAATGCGCTATATTTATTAGAACACATAAAAGATGATTAATTTCTCAACTACACTCTGTAGGATTTTACAATAAAATCCTTTAAATTCTGCTTAAAGCAACAAACCTATTAGTTCATTCCGTTTAAACATTCATTGATACTGGCTGCTGATGGAACTCTTAAGGGAAAAGACACAACGCGGACACGACTGGTACTTTGGACCTGAGTAATCTCTAAAACAATACAATGAATTATATATATTTAAAAAAAATAAACTTACTTCCTAATATCTATTTTGTACACAACAAAAGCAGAGTAAATCAAGAAGGCCGCCATATTGACCGAAGATTGAGGACAAATTTTCCTCGGTGGTTTTTTTTGATAGGAACAGTTTCAAAAGAGCCTGCGAGATGTTTTTCCCCTCTTCAAGTAGAAACACAATGACTTGAAAACACAGTCAGTTAGTTTGTAAACCTTTACGACATGTTCAAAGTTTTGCTGATTTGATTACAACTAGCAATAGCATACAAATAAAACATGTGATCAATTTCTATGCTATCAAAGTATGTTTTAAGTGTGAGTTGAGCCAATTTATTCCTGGAAATTTGAATCCTAAAAACCGGTTTATCTATCTCACATGAATAGAAGGCAGCTTAATCTTATCATTTATAAGACGAAAAATTAGCAGTATCGCTCACATAATTTACTTTTCTTCTTATAAACGATATAGAGGCACGAAGAAATGTATGCTAGGAGTCGCCCACAAAGATAGGGGGGGGGGAATCACATGGATCAGAAAGATGACAGGAGTGATGGATATTATCATAGAAATAAAGGCATTGAAGTGGCAGTGGACCGAATATTTTGCAAAAAGAAATTATCATTGTTGGGCAAAAGCAATTCTTGGCCGGATATTAAGAGAAAAAAGTATCTAAGAAACGTCATCACAATGTGGTGTGGTGAAATCAAGGAGCACTGATGAATAACGTGGAAAAGAATTGCCCGATACAGATGATTGTAGAGGAAAGTTGGGAGACATCATCATCCCGTAGTGTAACAACAATATATATCCGCAAATTTTGTTTTATATGAAATTCTTTGATAGACAATGGATCAACACCGAAAAGACCTATCTTGTTTTGTCAATGGTTCTTTGTATTGTAAGCAACAATATTAATATTTCAGCTGCTATTGATAAGAACGGTATGTAATGCAGACATCTTGACATCGCATTTAAACTATTTTATTATGAGTATTATCGTGATTGTCTGTATTATGTCCAAACATCAAACAATGATAACTTAAGCTGTTCTTTTCTTTCGTCCGAGTTTTACTTCCACGAGTAAATCCAATTCCTAACATTTCAAAATCTATAATTGTTTTCACTGTTGTGCCTACAGTATACAAAAAAATGTTTATTGATAGTTATTGATAGATATTGAAGTCCTATCTTTAGAGATTTGAGCAGATACAGATATATCCACAGGTATTCGCATTTATATAGCTTTTCCCGAATATACGTATTTTGGGGAAGAGTGCGGGACAAATGGTGGATAAAACTGCGGATGCTCAGAATTTTTGTGATTATTTTTCTAAGCACTATGACTTCCTGTATTAAAGTGTGATTGGTAGCCCTAACAATTCGGAACAACAGCAAAAGTGTTTCGTTCGATTTCTTATTTTTTCCCTACTGAACAATTTTCAATTTTATGTACGGAACAAAGATGCTCATGTCTTAGAAGATTAAAAAAAAAAAAAAAAAAAAAAAAAAAAAAAAAAATGGCCTGAAATTATTTGACACATATGGTATTATCAGCTTGGTATTCTTCTTGCCAGAAATCTGTATTTGAGATTGCTTGAACTAACTCCGTATTTCTTGTATTAATTTCATAAATTGTATCTCCATGGATTTTACTACATTATAGTAAGCGTGGTTACTTAAAATCGGAAGATATTATACTTAATATTAACTTGAATTTAATTAATATCACAGCATTTACAGAAATACTAAATATATATTTATAATTATTATGCCAGAAACTATTTTTCAAATCATAACTGTTATAGAACAAACGAGCTGCATTCTGTAATCTTATTATCTGAGGATGCGGATGCGATACCTTGTATTCACCTCTACTAAATATCTGCTAGTAAGTTTCCACAGATGCATAAGAACATTGTATAACACTCAGTAATATGTACCTGTTAGAAGTGGAGCCTTAACACAAGATCCCAGATTCAATGTTTTACTTCTAAAACGTGTGGTCCCTGATTCAATTTCCATTAAGGGTACGTGTCTCGGATACAATCCATAGAGCTGATTCGGATCCCTATTCGAAAATAGATTGCCAATCTCACATTGCCTAGATGCTGAAAGAACATTAATCTTCAATCAATCAGAGTAAATCGACAACACAACACAGCATCCTGATCCTGACTGAGGTCTCTTCTGTTTTTCTTCGTCATCTTAAATATAGTAACAGATTTGATTTGATTGATTGAGTTGTACGTCCCGTTCAGCAGCGAGGCTATATGAGACGTGGACCTACTGATTAACGTGGAATCCGAACCACATGAGCTCCCGCCGGGAATCGAAATTATAGTAACAGAAATAAGAAAATTCAGTAAAAGAAGAAACAATTAACGATATAGCCCGTGAAGAGTCCAGTTAGTTCCTGGTGAACATTTCTTTTCAGCTAAATCAGATGTGAACTTGAAGGTTACAGTGGAATCCAGACTACCGTAAGGCGTTCAATGCTATCCCATCAGGAATCGAACCTAGGATCTCTGCTCCGAAGGCACGCGCGCAAGCCACTATCTCAGCGAAAAGTTTGTGATTAAAGCATCTGCTCTCATGATCAACGCCCAGGTTTATGCCTGTCTTGGTTCACAGTATAACTTCCTCACTCATGTAGTTCATCATTCGTCCTTCCGCTAGATTAATTGAGGAAAACATTCAGCTCTCATCGAGAATCGAACACAACACCACGAGCACTAGAGGCAAGCATGTTCACCAGTAAGATTATACGGGAGTTTTGAATTCAAGGGTAATAATTAATAAATGAATCTCTGTTACGAATGTTGTACTCTTGACTACAATATGTCGGAAGTATATTAATACAAGTAAATAGCTGGGAAATGTAGTCACTAGGCATCACCAATGGGGTACCGAGAATCCGGAAGTTACTCATCAGCATTCATTACACCCTGTCCAGTGTACGATATGGTAGGGTGTTACGTCTCAGAGAATTCTTTACTTTACTTCTTTGGCAATGGCAATGCAATGACACTCACCTGTCACTCATACCGGGCGATGATTCACGAGTTTTTGTGTCCTGCAGTGGAGAAGAGGCCAAAAGTTTGGATCCAACAAGATGGTGCCACAGCGACACATCCAGAGCCACGATGGCACTTCTTCGACAATCGAATTATTTCACAAAGTGCAAACATACATTGGCTTCCATGATCACCAGCTTTAGAAAGCGCCTGATTTTTCCTTTGGGAACACCTCAAACACTGGACCAGCTCAAGGAAAGCATATGCGCAGAAATTTAAGCGAGAACTCCAGCAACAATGAGACATGTAATGATAAATGTTGTGCCACGAGTTTATGTGTGCGAACTAAATAATGGTGGGCATTTACGCGTATTCACACGTACACGACAGAAATATCCCTTATGTAATATATGTAATACCAGCAAGTCAATACATATTGCTAACTTTTGAAAAGAGTATGTTGTTTTTGAAACTCCTTCGTGACTTGTGGCCCATCCTGTGTACGAATGTCGCTCTTGTTCTCAAGAATAACATCTTTAACGTACAAATACACAACATGGGAATTATAAACATCTGTACAGAAACGGAATTAGTACTGCCCGTGTATTATGCGCATCCTATTTTTTCCTTTAAAATGTTGGGAAAGAGATATATTGAGTTTCAATCGATTTCTTAATATTAAGAATATGTTAAGATTGGGCTAACAAAAATAACCATAAATAAAATTCAAGTACATACATAATAACGCTTCATATTCACATTAAAAATTTTCTTTTGGCTTGTATGTGTGTAATTATAAGAACTCACAACTTACTCTAATATTAAATGATCAAAAAGGATTCAATTTGATACACATTTGTTTATAACATTTATATACTCCTAAAGTTTCTACCATTATATACTCTTATTAAGTAGGTGTGACTGCCAGATATTATAGATACTAATATTTTGTTTATTTATTTCAGACCATTCTAACATCAATTGACGACCGACTACGTGCCCTTGATGCCCTATATTCAGTTCGACTAGCGCCTCGATGGGAAATGAATTTAGATCAGTTCAGTCGACGATTAGAGGCCACAGAAACACGGCTTGGACGAATCGAAAATTTACTGGAACTACGATTAGATAAAATCTCCGAGGTTTGTACATCTTCACTGCACTATTATAATTTTAAGCAATTAAGTTTTCTTCTTATTTCTTGCTACAGAATGCTACGCTCTATTCCACTGACTAGAATTCACAACTAAAGAATAGCTACAGAGTACATTAGAAATTTGAAAGCACACAGATACTTTAAGACAAGCAGTATTTTATCATAACTCTATCCAGAGGTAAAAGTGGATCTGAAAAGGTAGGGGGACGGTAGGTAGCGGCATGACGTCACGCCGTCCCCCTGCCTATATTTGTCCATTGTGATTTTTTGGGAACTGAGGAGACGACGTACATATTTTTTGGAGGTGGGGGAACGGCTTCCCCCCTGACTTTGTCAGTGAATATATATTTGCATTTAAATGTTAAATTAATAACTCCGTTGGAAAGTGTCAGAGCAATGGCCGCCAAACTTACGAAGCTTCTGAGCTACTGTACTGTTTTTAAATCCTATTGTGAGCTATCAATCAACGGAACTACCGATTTTTTAAATATATAAATAAATAAATATGAGACTGAAAATGGCAGTTGCACGGGAGAAACAAGCAGTTATAGTCAGCGCCCCCTGCCGTTAGCGTCAGCTCAGTGGGGAAATCAAGGATAACCAACCGGAGCGTTAACGCGATCTACCGAAAATGTCCCCGGTAGCTAGTAGCGATCGACGGTTTGGCAATCACTGCTTTAGAATTTGAGTTTGGGGGGTTAGCGTTCCGTTCAGAAACGAGGCTACATGAGACGTGGACTTACAGCTTAACATGGGATCAGAATTATATGTGCCCCCTCCATAGATCGAATCTGGGTCTCCCACGCCGAAGATGAGTACGCTAACCATACGAGTACAGCTACGAGGATGGGAAGTTTTAGAAGCATAACATATGGAAATCAATAGTAAACGTTACTTATTCCGATCCAATATCTGACAACACTAGTACTTCCCTAAAGATGAACAGAGAAAAGAAAAATGCTATAAGGATCGTTCAACTTGAAGAACTTACGAAAATAACATGTTCTCTCTATGAAAAATAAGTTCCCTTTCTTGGAAACTTCCCGAATACTGAACAGGTCCAAAAGAATCATTTGTGTAACCAAATACAAATAAAGTCATTTCCTTATACACTTCATCAGAATAACATAAAATGTGATCCATTTTTTTTAAAAAAAAACCAGGTCTCAGTGGGTGGTACTGTGACTTGCTTCCTCAATTCAGAATGTGATCATGTTTTTAAAACCACTTTATTTTGTCTGTTCAGTTTTTTTGTACTACTGTCAAGTATTTTTCTTGTCTCTACAGGCAATTAATGGCCGCCAAATGAAGGAGGATTTTTCCAAAGACCAGCTAAACCATAAAGTCGAATCTCTATATGAAAGAATGAATTACAGATTGAGCTACATTGAGACCAGGATGGAGCTCGGGACAGCAAAAATGAACGCCAAAATAGACACAGTCTCTACAGAAATACAGGTGAAGTATGTTCTACTCATTCGTCTTTTTGACATTGTATATGTCAATATTGGAAGTTTCCGATCAGATAAAGCTTGTAGGTCGAGAAAACGATAGGAGGATAATATAAAACACGACTTTGGGAGATAGGTAATCACAAACTTGAGTAGATTCAACTAACGCATTAAGCATCCACTGGTAGCTTATTCCTACGGTAATGAACTTGCGAGCTATTTAAGCTGTAACATTTTACATTAGTGCGTAACGAAAAAAAAAAAAAAAAAAAAAAAGTCTGAAGATAAGATTGATTTAAACTGTTCGCTGAGTAAAACGTTTATTTAAAAATTATCAACGTGTAATAGTTTTGCCAACTATCCACTTTGGGTTAATCAGACACGAGGAATACACAGGTAGTGACAGATTTAATATGAGAGAGAGCGAAAAAATCCTGAATACTGATTGGTTACTATAGGCTACTATAGCCAATCCCCTTACATCACACACCAAAAATTAAAAAAAAAAAAAAAAAATGTAGGCTGACTATGGATCAGTTAAACGAACATAATTTAGCTCGCCAAGCTCCTTTGTTGGCCGAGTAAAACAATTTTACTACTTTTTCAGAAAAAATTGAAATAAAGTTACCAGAAGAAGTATTTTTTAAAAATATTTTTTAAACCATTATCAAGTACATGTCACCTTATTATAATGTCTATACATATGAATTTGGTAAGATTAGGTAACACTTTTTAAATCATCTCACAGTATTTTTTCCCTCTTTTTATATTTTGTTTTGTGGAAATTGTTTTACTCGAAAGCTCGAAATTACATTACTGAAGTAAGTAATCATTTACGTAAGTATACCAGTAACTTTTTTTTAATTACATTAGATTACATGAGACTTCAATACATAGTATAACAGAAATAATAAAACTGATACTAGTGCATGGGTTTATCCATAGTTATCCCTGTAGGTTACACCAGAGAGATGCAAATAGGTGATGATAAAACAACTGGTAAAGAAAAAGTGGGGAGGGGGGAAAGGAGAGAACCTTAAGAAAAAATTCTCGCAGAGATCTGGCCTGGAGCAGATTATTACATTTGGTATGTGTTTAGAAAGCTGATGTACGTTATTTTTAGAACTTTTCATATTAAGCAATTAAATCTTAATGGTAACTTCGTCACTTCCTGCAGTTATGCTACACTGGCTCAAGGGATGAATAAAATGTGAAATTCTGTAACCAAACAATTTTCCGAAACAACTCAGAAAACGGGAAATATTCCATTAATAATCCAGAAAATGATATGACGAGAGTTCAAATTCAAAGTTGGTTCATTCAATAAATGAAAGTTCTACTCGCACACTCTAAGAGACATCTTTCTGTAGTCACGATACTTGTTCAGCTAATAAACGAAAATATCTATTACATATTCATTAAGGAACACTACTTTTATTTTATTTTATGGACCAAGGCGAGGAAATATTTCCACCTTTTTCGTTCTTTGTTAAAAAAAACAGTAAAATATGAACATCAATCACCACTTCTATTATTAACTGATCTAATGGAATGCATATTCATTTACAGCAATTAAAAACTCTCATACCTGAAAAAATCCGAAAGTTAGAAAATTAGCGAACTGTTTCGAAGCACTCCTCATCTCTTCCTCAGCGCGTCTAAAGAAACTTGTGCTGCTACGTGAAGAACATAATGTGTGAAATTCTCTGTTTATCCATTTCTAGAATAAAAGTGAAGGGGTAAGTTTGTGGCTAATAGTAAGAGTTCCTCCTCTTCCTAATTTATGAGCAATGGAAAGTCCTTTGTATATTTTTACCTATAGACTTTTCATTACCCATAAATTAGCAAGACATGAAAATCTTACTACCAAACTACAAACTTATCCCACCACTTTTATCCGTATTTACTCGCGTAATTTTCGCACTTTTTTAGACGAAAAAAGTTGTTTTGAAACAAGGGTGCGTAAATTATGCGGGGAAAAAAATTAGCCACATTAGTGAACATCATCTAATTTTTTTCCCCAGTCAAAATAACACGAAAATACCGGTACACATTTTCTTTGTAGCAAGAATTGACAACAAACAACTAATTCTAAATTTGTAGAAAAATAACATTAAAAAATTGATTAAGAAGTCGTGTGGTTTCTTACCTTAGAAATCACTGTCAAATCCTTGCGTGCGCAAATTACGCGAGGAAAATAAAATATACAGAAAATGACCTTCAAAATTGGGATGCGAAAATTATGCGAGGGCGAAAATTACAAGCGTATTTACGGTATATGATAGACAAGCAGAGAGTTTCACTTATTTTGTTCTTTATGTAAAAGCAAGCGTTGCTTCAGATGTGCCGAGGAAGAAGTAAGTCGTGTCTCGAAACAGTTTGCTAATTTTCTGATTTTTGAATGTTTTCCAGGAACGAGCGCTTTTATTAACTGTTATCACTATCTCTAGCTCAGTTGGTCCATTAATAGCTCAACTGGTCACTATTGTTGATTTACCTCTAATAATAACCTAAAAACTATGCTCAAGACGTTTGGGCTTCCCAAATGATAAAGATTTTCTGATAAATCTTAAATTACAAATCATTAAACCAATAATAATTATTAACAAAAAATAAATAAATAAATAAATAAATGGTTACTTACCAATATATCCCAACCGTAGGAAAACTAAATATTCTCCAAACGTATCGGAACAAGCTAATTCCGTCTTCAGTTGTAAGGTAACAAAGATAAAGTGGATAAGAGAATTATGATTGGGAATAGGAATACATACCACATTTCTCTTTTATCCGTTTTTATCCTTGTTACCTTACCACTGAAGACGGAACTAGCTTGTTGATCCGATACGCTTGGAGAATATTTCGTTTTCCCACGGAAGAATATATTGGTAAGTAATATTCTTCAAACGTATCGGAACAAGAGAGTTCCGTCTTCAGTGGTAAGGTAACAAAAATAAAGTGGATAAGAGAATTATGATTGGGAATAGGAATACATACATTTCTCTTTTATCCGTTTTTATCCTTGTTACCTTACCACTGAAGACGGAACTAGCTTGTTGATCCGATACGCTTGGAGAATATTTCGTTTTCCCACGGGAGAATATATCGGTAAGTAATATTCTTCAAACGTATCGGAACAAGATAGTTCCGTCTTCAGTGGTAAGGTAACAAAAATAAAGCGGATAAGAGAAATATGATTGGAAATAGGAATACATACATTTCTCTTTTATCCGTTTTTATCCTTGTTACCTTACCACTGAAGACGGAACTAGCTTGTTGATCCGATACGCTTGGAGAATATTTCGTTTTCCCATGGGAGAATATATTGGTAAGTAATATTCTCCAAACGTATCGGAACAAGATAGTTCCGTCTTCAGTGGTAAGGTAACACAAATAAAGCGGATAAGAGAAATATGATTGGGAATAGGATACATACCACATTTCTCTTTTATCCGTTTTCATCCTTGTTACCTTACCACTGAAGACGGAACTAGCTTGTTGATCCGATACGCTTGGAGAATATTTCGTTTTCCCACGGGAGGATATATTGGTAATTCATTTTTTGATAATCTGAATCATTCTCTCATGCGCCTGTGTAATTTTAAAGATAATTATCTTCGTTGGTACGAACTCAAATGGACTTGTTATATTATAAGCGCCTGAACTTACATTTGATAATTAACAAAGAAATAAACGAAAATCGAAAAAGGTGGAAATGTGCCCTCATATTTTACATCATTAGGCATAAAATCTATTGAGTTAGTAAGTGAATATGTGTATATGTTTCCATTAGGTAGAAAATTTATTGTGACAATTACATTTCAGTCTGCTTTAGATTCGTTATCGAAGACCACCAGTCGTATTATGGACAAGCAAACTCAATTGGGAACCAGTGTAGATCAACTGAATGAGGGTATCACCGAACAAGATTTGAGTTCAGCAGAAAAGATCAGTGAATTATCCGAGAGGATACAGGAACTGGAAACTGAAGTTTTAGAGACAGGATCCGGAATTGACGAAATTAAATCACAGATCAAAGACCTGGAGGATAAAGGGGATCAAATAATCTCACATACTAATACAAGTCTTGAATCTATTCGTCATTTACTTCAACGCCATCATCATCAGTTGGAAAATATTTCTGATTCACGGAAACAGAATGAATTTACTAGTATTCAGAGACAGCTCAAGAAAATTGAGGTAAGTTGCTATAATTATTTTTAATTATGATTCCCACATAATAACGTTATAAAACTTTCTGGGTTTGCAGCCCGCAAAGACCAGGAAATCTTACCAATTTTGTAGAACTTCCTAAATCTAGAAGTCCTAGAATGTTAATCGAGAAATTGATTTGCTTTGTTTTAAAATTATAATGAAAAGAATAGACTTGATATGCATTTTAATTGGAAATGACTCGTTTTCTGTAAATAGAAAGGATTTAGCACTGACAATGGTGGGTCTGAACACCTCACTGCTCGTTCTCTTATAGATATCCAACCAGTAACATGATATTCATTCGAACCAATACAATAATGCACCTGACGCATAAATCTAAAAACAAATTTCCGAAAATTACATTTCTCGGAGTTTCAAGGGACGAGACGAAACTTAAATAAAATGAACATATCCGTTTAGTGTCCAATAGCAAGTAAAAGGATCACCAGAATCTTTTAAGTGCCTTGATGGTCCTTGAGGAAAAAAAAAGCAATATGATTATAAATAAAGGAACTGCTATCTTAGTTTCTTATTCAATTAAAATACAGTACATGGAGAGCAGAATTGTGCCACTTATGTCAAAATCAGAAAAGCGATGAATATTCAGTGAGTAAATAATTTTATGCTACTAATATTCAGTTTTCGTGGGGCCGCGGTGGCTCAGTCGTAGATAGTTCACCTCTGGTGCTTGGGGTCCCAGGATCGATCCCAGCCCCCGCCAAGTGAACTTTGTGGTGGACAAACACCATGTGCGTGGGTTTTCTCGGGGTTCTCCCGTTTCCTCCCACTTTCTTCATTCCACCATTTCATTCATTACTCATCATCACCGTCTCCTTTAGCCTAACCGGCATAACCGTGGGACGTAAAACTCAAAGATTTCATTTCATTTTTAATATTCAGTTTTCGTCCTGCGTTAGGGAAACATTATTTCCCATATATCCAGTAGGCATTGCTACGATCGTTGAAGGATGGGGTTAAGATGTGCCTTTCAGATTTGAATTTGATAGGGATACCTGCTTTTTAACATACTTTTTTATACTCAACAACTTTTGACTACACGTATATTAAGTTCAAACTTACAAAACATCTTCCTTGGTCTATTCCTTTACGAAGTAACTGTGCATACCGAAAAAATTAAAATTAACGATTTGCTCTTAAGATGTAAATTTGGCGTCTCTTTTTGACCAGTATATACAGCGTAAATTTATTGTAATTTATCATATAATCTTTAAAATGAAATTAGTTTTACGTTCCACGCGTACGCCCTTTATGTTACAGAACAAAGATGAAATAACTTGTGGAATACGAATATGAGGAAACGGGAGAACCTCGCGAAAATCACGGGTACGATGTTGTCTTCACCACTAGAAACTCGGTCTGGAATCGAACCAAGGACAAAGATTAGCTTCAGAGTTGAACGCTCCACCATTGAAACACCATGTCTCCATTGATTTATTAGAATCAAATTTCTGAATTAAGAATTCTAGGATAAATATATAGCTTCCCCTCAATTGAACTGAGATATTCAACTAACTAATATGAGATAAGTAATATAAGGCATAACGCTATAATCTAAATTTAAAATATGGTATTTATAATTCAATGAAATGAAGAAAAGTTTTTCCTATAAATTCGAATGTAATATGCAGTAATTATTACCGAAGAAAAATGATTCTTTTTTAATATTAAGGTGGAATTCTATGAAAAACTAATAAACTAACAGAAATTAAAAAATAATAAGTTCCTTTCTTCGCAGATTTTTCTCTGGTTTGAAGTCTTCTTTCGTAACACACATACTGAATTTTGTCTTAAACGCGCTGAAGTGCTTGTTATTCTTAAACTGCTATCCCAACTTTTTTTTTCTTTCTTTTTAACTAACATAGTTTCCTCATCTGACTACTGAATAATTCAGTTGATATTAAGAAAGAAATCTTTCTCAATGCACAAAACTGCAATGTTTTAAACTATCTTTACGTGCTCCTGCATCACCAAATTGTTATCGCGCATGCCTGTTCTTGGGTAAGATTCCCGGTGCTGACCCAGGATTATTACACAATAGCGAATTAAGAGTGCCGAACTCCGGTCTAGTAAGGTCAGTATTCACTAATTAGTATTTTTTAAGTGAGAACAAAATTCTGAAGCGAATATTCGGAAATAAAGAGACACGAGAATGAGGAATGACAAAAACTTCACAACTAGGAACTGCACAATTTATCCCGTTCATTTGACATTGTCAGAGTCATTAAGTCTAGGACGGCAGCTCATATAGTCAGAATAGAAGAAAGTGGTAATGCTTGCAAGATTTTAACTGCAAACCCAGTTGGAAAAAGATTAGGAAGATCTAGGCGCAGACGGGGGGACAAAGATGGATCTCGCAGAAATATGAATACAAAGTATAAACTGGATCAAGTTGACTATGGACAGAAGTGAACGAAGACATTTTGTGAATGCGGTATTGAACTTCCGAGTTTCATACGACACAGATTTAATTAACTGTCTTAATATTCTGAAAAATGTGAAAAAGTGGGCGCAGGCGAAGTTTATGAAGCCCGTTTGCGAAAATTCCAGAACAATAACTTTTGTATAGTAGCAAGGGGAGGTTTCTGCATAAATATACAAAACAAATATAATTACTACGAATTGAAGGGTGCGTGAAAAACTGAGTGTACACAAACAATTTTTCTTTCTTTTTTATTTATACGTTTTTGTGTTTACTATAATACTTTTTCTTTTTTTTACTTTTTAACACGTCATTTTAATAGATTAAACACATCTGATTGATTAATAGAATTATAAAATTGATTGGTTAATCGGTTAACTTATTAAGTGAATAACTTCATATATATATATATATATATATATATATATATATATATATATATATATATATATATATATATATATATATATATATATATATATATATATATATATATTGCGTATTTCAGTATCTCTAACTTTGGACAATAACACCAGTAAAATTTATTTCATTAGGAAACCCTTGGACAAGACATGGAAACAGATCAAAATTCTGCAGAAATTCAATCCCAACTGCAACAACTATCAGAAGGCGTCTCACAACTCCAAGGCACTTTAGACAATCTCAATTCAAGTTTGGTTTTTGACTGTGCTACCTGCTCCAAAGCACCACAGAACGACGGAGCTTCTTCAAAGAATTGTCAATCCAACGTTCGAACGGATTTCAATGATCATATTAAAAATATCAGCAACATCATCAGTGATTCTTTCAGAATGGGCCACGATAAGCTTGTCAATGGCCTTAACAGCGAATCAAGAAATTTTGGAAACAAGGTAAGTTTTGTATAGATCTCATCGTAAAGTAAGCGTAAAATATGTAAATATGTTAAAATGGCATAAGAGAAGGACATGAAATGGAACGTTTTGGTTGTGAATAGCGATTTTTTAACTATACAATATTACTTTTATGTAATACCGGTAATTCATTTAATGCAAATCACATATCATGAGTAAAGAGAAAAAAGAAATATTTTTTTAACATCCCACAGTTAGGCTAAAGGAGATAGATGATTAGTGAAAGTGGATGATTATGAAATTAAATATTTGTGCTCTCCCACCCGGGAATCAAACCAGGGACCACGTGCACCAAAGGCACACGAGCTTGCCACTAGATCAGCAGGGAGGGCGTGACTAACGAGGAATAAATGTGATGTTACATAACAAGAATAAAAGTACAAATATCATATTTTACGTTTTCAAGTAGAGAAAATCTATGATTTTAGTATATTGACATTGAGCTTTTCTTTCTTTTTTTTTTTTTTTCATTTCATTTACCTCTAGAGTTCGGGTGCGGACATTACGCGAGCGTATACGTATACTGAGATATCTATAGGCTAATGGAAAAGAGAGACATCATAAGATAATGAAATTATTAACAAAATAATAATACAGGTAGATTCGTACATTACAACGCGCATCTCACGCCACCTGCATGTGAAGTATCAGTCGAAAAGACAAGAAAATTACGTCTTTTCTAAAGCATCATATGAGGAATTAAACAAACATGTAATCAGCTGGTTTGGGATTTAGTGTCCCTTTCAGTACCGACTATATGAAATATGCATCTACATCTTAACGCAGAATCCGAGGCACATGGTCTCCCATCGGAGATCAAATCCGAGCCTCCAGCGCCGAAAGTGTTAGCAAAAATGTAATGAACTAATTACATGGAATATATGTTTCCCTATAACTCTATTTAAAGTATTGTAAAGGTCACAAAGAGAGAGGATTATTGTAAAATACACTGCTATGGAGAATTCATTAGTCACCAACGGTATTCAAAACCATTATTGTAAAGCTTGGTTATATAGAACCTATCGACTTCTGTTCGTATTTCAACAAAAATCATCCTTACTTTCAACAGATATTACTTGCAATTAAGAACTTTACCGAAGAACATTTACAGCAAGAAAGTAGATGCAGTATGATGCCCTTGACACGGAACTGAAAGAAGATGAAATTATTATAAATTCCTCTTACAAACTCTTTCAGTTTGAAGAAAACGGGAGCAGGCAACCAGACACTAGATGAAGTTAAGTAGCTTCTCTATCCTGTTTTGATCTTTGATAATAATCAGTTAGCAAAACACATCGTCAAAGACTCCGAATCAATCCTTTAATTTTAATTATACCACAATCTTGTAGCTCTATACCACAATCTTTTTGTAGCTCTTACAGAATATCCGATCTTCACCCTCAGACTTTTTTTTTTCATTGAGTCGGTGTAGGGTACTTTGGAACACTCCATTATATAAACAAAAAAAGAAAAAGTTACATAGTAATAAATCCCCCCTTGGGGAAACTAAACACACTCTACACGTATTGGTACAGCAAGTTTGTTTTGTCTTCAGTGGTAAGGTAAGAAGGATAAACACGGATGGAAGAAAAAAAGTTTGGAAAAAGAAAAACATGCCATAGAATACATGAATATAACGTGAAGGATGCTAAAACACCAAGAATGAGCTGAGCACAGTGCGGAAGAATGAGCTGAGTCGAAGGAAGCGCGATGTCTATGTTACGTTACTATTACCAGATCCAAAATATACATCAAAGATACGGAACCAGATTCTATCAATGTTGCCAAAATCCAGATTTAAAGCTGGTTAATATTTGTGAATACAGAATAATTCTTTAATCTCCCATTACTTCTTTGTTTTTGCTGAACCTATCACATAACCTGATTTATACTGTAAGAATGTTGTTTTAAGTGAAGCGCCAATCCCGAGATGCCCTCTTCTTGTGACTAGTTTCCTCAAGGGAGGATTTAAAGGTAAGTAACCAATTTTTTGTTAATTTCAATTATCTTCTCATGCGTCTATATAATAATTTTACTCCACTGTATAGATTCAACTCAGCCAGCCGTCCAATTTATTATTTATTTATTTATTTTCCCCCTAATTGTGTGTAGCTTAATGGAACGAAATATAAGTGTTTTTCTATGTTCTTCGAAACACTTTAAGTTTGTGTTAGCACGTGCTTAGTCACGAATGTCTTTCTTCACAATTATTAGCGACATTTACGTAGATGTTATGTTTTAGATTAATATTTAAAAAACGTACACTCATGTCCAAAATGATTGTCGCATATCTATAACTGTCTTCTTGTAAGAATATAATTTGATAATGATTTTGCAGGGTACTTTTAATATTGATACTATGTGTATAATCGGGAAATGTATATTTGTAGTAAATTTCATAGGAAAATAATTATAAATACGAAAATTAGAATGAGTAAATGGACAAGAAAGTTTTATTTTCGCTTTATTGTTCTTATTTACTGCTCTTTTGACATGAAATTTACCACATACGTGTCTTTGCCGATTATACACATACTAACATTATAAGAAATATCAGGCGAATTCGTTATCAAATTATATTCCTACAACAACATATTTATAGGCATGCGACAATAATTTGGACATGAGTGTACCTAGAAGTTCGCTACTTTCAATGAAATCAATAACGATCAATATGAAAATTTCATACATTTACCTGTAAATTCAATTTCAGATTACCAATATGTATAACGACCTGTGGAAAAGATCTCAAAACGTCGAATCTCTTCTTAAAGATGTTTTAATAATAACCAACTCTACCAGATATGCATTAGAATCTATGCATCCCCTAATGCAACCGGACCATAATTTTGGATCTACTGATGGTAAGAAGCATTGACTAGAAATTTAAGTTATAAGTTATTTGATTAATAAATAAAAAATTCACTAATGCAACTTACCTTAAATACAATACCACATCCAAGTATTGTGATACTTTTTTTAAGTTATGGGATTTTTGTTATTTGTGATCTTCCATAGAAATACATATCAAGGTTTATTTATTACATAAAAACCGAAGAGAGGGAAATCTTACTGCCAAATTTTAAACTCAAAGTAATCTTCCTTAAAATTACAAAAGAAGAACTTATAAAATTGTAATATTAGTATACACGTCCAAAATTGTAATATTAGTATACACGTCCGTCCGTCCGTTGTACCACATGATCTCTTGAAAGAAAGCGAATTTCTGAATTCTGTTTTTGTAACAGAGAACTGGGGCGATTAACTCGGCTGGCTTCGTTAATGGAATCAGTTTAACATCTTCATGGGTAACGGTGAATAACGAAGGCTATACCATATTTTACACAAGTAAGGTACTTATTTTTATTCTGTTTTTACCAGGGTTGGCTGGTTTAAACCAAGGTGGTTTAAACCAGCTGTTTTTTTTTTTTTTTAAAAAAAAACTGGTTTAAACCAAAAAAGAAAAAAAACTAAAACTGCTTTAAATCGTATGAACTTCTTGGTGACGTTTCCACATATCAAACCATCTGCATTAGTTTTATCTCCTTTTCACCTTTTAATCAAGGTGTTCCATGTTCAATTCTCGGTCGAACCACACAACCCAGTTTTCAAGTGTAAACCAAGTAGCGGTTCGGATGTCACTTTAAGCGAAAGTCGTCTTCTTTATAACCTAGGTATTACATAAGGATGTTAAGCCTAAACATCAGAAACGAAACCAAATTGTATATTTCTGCTTGCCTAAATGCCTGTTTTAAAGAAGCCGAGGCTGCTTAAATATATTGATTGAAATTGGCAAAATTTATTGATTGCCTACGTAGAATCAAACATTAGCTTGGATTGGACTTCCAGTTTTAATTTAATTGAATGATATCTACATACTAAATTTGTAATTTAATACCTCAGTTTTAGCGTACTGATTATGATATGTTGTCCATAAAATTGTACATGCCAAGCAATAACGGGAATGCTTTGCATTTAAAGGAATAACACGAATTTCCCAATAGATAAGACGGGAGTTTCCCGATTTATATATAATTCTGTATAATGGTTTCATTTGTGCAACTGTTTATTTTCTTGTCCTTCTGAAATGACTCTTATATTAATACGTATGTAAAGATCAGTACAACGTATTTTTATCAGGAGTCCTTCGTGAATGCGTCGGCAGACTCATCGCTTTTGTGGCCAATTAGTCCCGGTTCCGAGTCCAAATGGAGAACAGTTTATCTTGGATGTAAGCCGAGAAGCGGTTTGGATTCCGCTTTAAGCCTATGTGACCCCTTCCAGCATAACCCAGTTGTTGCATAATAACACCAAAGTGAAACAAGCCTATTTCTGCCCATATGTAATATAAATACATAGAGCAAATAAGTTAAACCAAACAAACCTGGTTAAAAAGAAAAACGGGTTTTTTGGTTTTTCAATAAAAACCATGGTTTTTGCCAACCCTGGTTTTTACAATAGATAGCTAGACCGATTATCTCGGCCGCGTTCGTTAATGGAATCAATCCATTACCATCTTCACGAATAACGGTGACTCTATCCATCCGTTACTCCCTACGTTAATGCTTGAATGAAAGCGAATTTATGAGTTCTGGTTTTGCAATAGGCAGCTGGAGGAATTATCTCAGTCGAGTTCATTAATGGAGTCAATCCGTTAAGAACTACACTTTTTCGCGTGATTCTCTTTAATGTCATAAACAGAGTTATCTTATATTAGTTCACATACATCATCCCACCATTTTTAATATACACGATGGACAAAGAATTTCATACATCATTTAAAACAAAAAAAAAAAAAAAAAAAAAAAAAAACAGCAGCAAGTTTTCTTCAGATACGCTAAGGAAAATGTGAGAACTGCCTCGACACTGTACACAGATTTTCTGTCTTTCGGGTGTTTTAGGTACGAACGATTTACAGTTATCCTTCCAACAACTTTATCTGACTTTCCTACTTTCGATTATTATCTTCCCGTATACAAAAAAGCCTCCAGACGATGAACAAAATATTGCTCCTACAAAACCGACCAATTCGTAGAACATTAAAATATTTCTTTAGTTCATTTACTATGCCACATGAAAAAAGTCACTTTACGATAAGCTTTGTTTAATTCCATTGATGCGATAACTGTTAGAGGAAAAGCAAAATGTCTACCACAAAAACGTAAGATCGATCAACATGGATGGCCAGAGAGAAAATCTTAGGATGATTACTTAGCCCAAACATCAACCAACAAATAATAATAAAAGGAAACAGAAGAAAATGAATATATTGACATTTTCCCAATGTGGAGGATTTATTTTCTACATCTAAAAGTAAACAAAATTTCAATATATATCTTTTGAGTGTTTATAATTTATACTATCCCATATTTCACTTATAATTTATACCATCCCATAAATGAAAAAAAGAAAAAAATCATTTACTTAGCACCTTGCAAGATCACTACTGCTTAAAATGCACACTATACTAGTTAATACTTTTATTCATGTGTTTCATGCGATTTTCATACGGAAAATAAAAAGATTGTAACTGCAGCAATCTATAATTATTGCTGAGAATGAATGAAAGATCGCAATAACTAGCAGTAATTCCTCAGAGTTGCGTCTCTCTTGAATTTCTCGTTCCTCCAATTTCTCTATAATCATTTGCTTGCGCGTATTTGTCTAGCCAATAAACAGTAATCGTCGGATGGTAAACTAGGGTTTCATTTCATATTGCGCCTCATGAGGTCTTTTGAAAACTAACGTACCATAGCTCCCGAAAGTTGAGAAACTTTGGTATGAATTATCATTCTGTTTTATATCCTATGTGATAAATACTAAACTATAACAGTGATATAAATATAATACAACAGGTTTTCACAGTTGTAATATACGACGGTCAGTCAGAAAGTTAGTTGTACTGCTTAAGAAAGTAAAACAGGATAGAAATTTTACAATAACTTTATTTGTATCGTAAGGTTCCATTCACAATCTTCTTTTCAGCGTAATTACCCCCGTTAGTTAAGCATTTGCTGAGGCGTGGTACAAGTTTTTCTATGCTTTCTGCAAAGAAATCCTGTCCAATGTGCGATAACCATTCTTGGGCAGCAGCTTTCACCTTGCCATGCGAGTGGTATTATCGCTTTGAAAGTTCGTTTTTCACGGGACCAAACACATAGAAGTCACACGGTGAAACGTCTGGACTATAAGGAGGGTGATGGTCTTCCCTCACGCTTAATATCGTCAACATCTGTACATCCATTCTCAAACATGTTGCACCACTTCGCAATAGCTTGACGTGACACTGCATTTTCACATACACTTCCTGCAACTGCCGATAAATTTCAGTGTAACTACACCTTTTCGCCCACAAAAAACGGATCACTGCATGCATTTCCAATTTGGACGCCACTTGTAGTTGTTGAGACATGTTTATGACGGATTATCAGAACACCTCCACTTGCCTCGTGAAAGCCGCTACGTCACACGATACATGTTTGCAGTGTTGCCACACAGTTTCAGCAAAATAGCTTTTGACCGAAAATATTTACGAAGGAGTGCACTAACTTTCTGACTAACCCAGTACTAACTGCCTTAAATAATTTTAAGTTACACAGATCTCTTTTAAATGAATACAAATTTGTTGATGAAAACAACTTACCAAATCTGTGAGAAAAGTACAATTTATTTCAAATGAAAGTGAGCCACCTATCTTAAAGTATAAAAAAGCATATTATAAATAACATTAGACCCTTTCTTAATTACCGCGATATATATACTTTTTTAAAACATAATAATTGTAAATTTTGATTTGCTATTTTTAATATACTAAATAAATCTCATTATTTCCAGTTCCTATAGAAGTTTCCCTAGATGCTTTAGCAGCACTCATACAAGAGAAGTTCAATGATCTAAGTCAACGCTTCCATTCAAGTTTAAAAAGGTTAACACTTGCTCAACATTTGTTCCTGGAAAGCTGTCATCGAATTCAACTGGGGGAGCCTCAAATGGAAGCTAAACTTTCTCTTCTACTGGAAAAGCTTCTAGATATTATTACGCACAGGTAGGTACAGTACTGCAAAGAATGCATATGTAGTTATAATTACTACTAAAGCCCAGAGTTTATGCAAAATATTACAAACACATTCCCATATTGTCTGTTTCTAGATTCCCGTAAGAAAACTGGTTATTCTGAAATTTTCAAGTTTTAGCTCCCTTTTCTCTCTCTCTCTCTCTTTCTCATTTCTTAGTTTCGTTACGCATAAGAAGTATTAAACTAAATGTGCAATTCACAAAGAAAAACTATTCATACGTATGAAGTGATCAGTATATTATGCATTATTATAACAAGCAACAGATACGTGGTAAGGTTGTTCAAAATTAACATATACACAGACCCGTATTTATATATTGTGCGCCTCTGTGCGCTCTAAATAATTTGTCGCTCCCCTTCCCTCCGTCGAAACTAGATTACCAAATATTTTACAATGTACAAAGAATGGAAAGTTAGCTATTCATACACTCGTTATCAACAGACATAACAATTAGTAGTGTCACGATTAACCTCATGAAGGAGTTTGTATGGCGTGATATTTTTTCAATTAATGTTGAAACCGAACGCGGTAGTAGATTTCTCCCACTTCCGGTTTTAGTAGAAAGATGGAATATAATCTTGGGACGCTTAATTTATTACAGAAAATCGCTTTGGTTTTTGGTCTATAGCGATCAACCTAAAAACTGAAAGTAGTTGATTTCTGCTACTTCCGGTTTGAACAGAGAATTAAGAGAGGAGATTATACCCATTATTGGAACGTTAAACCGATTCTAAGAAACCATTTGTCTATATCTATCTTTTCTGCTCTGTGTAGATCAACACCGAGACTGGACTGCGCATAATAATAGGATAATTCCACTATAACACTTCCGGTTATAGTGGATTTCTACCACTTCCGGCTTCATTACAGGGTTAAGGATGGAGATGTAATGCACTCTTGGGACACTTAACCGACAGCAGGAAACAGTTTCTCGCTATATATTGCCGTTTTTATCCTATAGTGATCAACGCTAAAAACCGAAATGGTTGATTCCTATCACTTTTTGTTTGAATATCACTTTCATCATCGAACACGATTTCTTTTACATCCTGGCCAAAACAGATTGTGATTCATCAAGTATTATTTGTCTCCCGGATGGACAGACAGGGTCAATATAAATTATGAAGAAATTTTGGTTCATCAACCGAACTTCTTAAAAAACAATAAAAAGTGCCAGTATCTCCTGTAGTTTTGGAAGATTAGCTTTCAATTGACATTTTTTCCTCTTTTTCTTTTGAGTTTATTGATCTTCCAAATCACAACAATACAAGATATTCTTGCAAGGATTTCTCAGAAACAAAGATGATTCACACACAGAAGTAAATTTAACACTAACAGCATGGGAATAACATTGCTTCAAGATGGTCAACTTATAGAGTAATAAGTAACACATGCCTTACGGAAACCAGATCCAACAAAACTGGGACCAAGTTAGGCAAGTGACCAACTTCGAGAGGGTGGTAGGCATTAAAAGATTTTACTGACATGTCGAAAGAAAGAAAGAAAGGAAGAAAAAAAAAACTTAACTGAAATTAAGTGGTGTGAGTCATCCCTAAATTAAGTAACATTCATCAATAATGTGTACTGGGAAATCTAAAATTATTTTGGAATGTAAAAAATACTTGTGAAGCTAAAGCTCTCAATTACTGATCACCCGTCGAAGGCAACATAGTTGGTTGCCGAAATTATACTAGGGATATAAAAAAAATACTTTTGGGATTCCCACGACATATTATAGGTGCATGGTTAATCTTAACGAAATATGCCAGATGGTATTTATATTATCCCTAAATTGTTTTAATGTATAATACAGGAGATTTATTTATTTGCTTTTTTTATTAGTCATTACTTACACAAATTAGTTCAAAATTTACGCGTACAGCAGGGGTGCCCACAAGGGGGGCTATGACGCAAACTGCGTCATTGAAATATTTGGGGGGGGGTTAAAAATTACATAAATATGTTTGAGGGGGTGTAAAAATTAATCGAAAAGTTTTTTTTCATGGAAGAACACCTATGGATAGACAATTGCGGGGGGGTGCGTTATGGACATAAGGGGGACGGGCACCACGGCGTACAGTATTACGTAGAAATCTTAGACGAAACTATTTACATTTCTAAGCGTGTAAATATTTGGAATTGTACATACGTATAAACATATTTTAAATAATTGTATATATATGTGTAAATATATATATGCGAGTTATAACAATGAGTTCCTTCTAGTGGACGTCATTCACGTCTGCCTATGATATGAAATTTGGATTGGTTGAAATGTAGGCTTACGTCTGATTAGCGGTTAGAATTATCCTATTATTACGTGGATTGTTTTACATAGATACTTTCCATTGTTACTAGCATTGACAGTTCTAATGGTTTTAAATGTATTGTTTCTATCGTTACCATGACAAAAGGAGTTGGTTATTTATTAACAATTCTTTGAATGACAATTCCTCAAGCGCAAGTCCCAAGCAGTTGAAAATAGTTCATTGGACGACACCTCCAGGACGGAAACAGCGTTTCGCTAACAAGTAAGGAGTTGCAAGAAAGGAGAAAGGAACAAAGAGCGACGAGCGAACAAGATAGGAACAAGAAAAATGACTTAACGAAGAATATCGAAAAGCGGTTTGCGTCTGTAGTGTCGTGGTTTTGTTATAATTTATACCAGCACAATCAAATTCCCAATATACAACTCGCACGTTCGATAGTGACACGTTCCGCTTATTTTTAATGCACAACTGTTACCTTTAAGATTTAAACTAGTGTGTGTGTGTGAGTGCAGGTGAACACAAATAATTTTAAAAAAGGGATTGTAAATATTAGTGTTCCCTTTGAAAAAGATTAAGGTAAATAACATCCAATAATAATCTTTGAAAAGCCTACGCCCTATATTCACTGTCTGATAGCTGATAACAACTGGACTGGTACTCCAAGAAAGTATCCACCCGATAAAAGGAGGATAGTGGTTGTTAATCTTAACTGTTGCACACAGATGAACTTAGATCAAAAATGCCATCTCTCATGTCACTAAATTAAGTTTTACTAGACTGCGTTTTCAAAACCGGTTTTCCCGTCAACTACTACTTCCTTTTACGATAAATATGGGATAATGAAAATGCACTTTCATCAGACCAAATACTGATGTACAGAACAATGTACAGCAAATCTTTATAGTGTTTAAGTTAGCAGACAGTAAATCTTTATAGGTTTTAAGTTAGCAGACAGTAAATCTTTAAAGTGTTTAAGTTAGCAGACAGTAAATCTTTAAAGTGTTTAAGTTAGCAGACAGTAAATCTTTATAGGTTTTAAGTTAGCAGAAAGTAAATCTTTAAAGTGTTTAAGTTAGCAGACAGTAAATCTTTATAGGTTTTAAGTTAGCAGACAGTAAATCTTTAAAGTGTTTAAGTTAGCAGACAGTAAATCTTTAAAGTGTTTAAGTTAGCAAACAGTAAATCTTTATAGGTTTTAACTTAACAGACAGCAAATCTGTATAGTGTTCAAACTAATGTTTTCTGTGTGTGTGTTTGTCAATACTTTATTGTATACAAGTTAAACGATACTGTACTATTATCAAAGAGAACTTGTAAGAACTAGTAGTAGAACTGAACAGATGACAATTTACCTGTATTTTTAATTAATATACTTTTTAGGTGACTATGGATATGAAATTTCTTCTTTTACATCCCACGATTATGTCCTGTAGGTAGTGGTAAGAGATGCCACTATATTTTTCCAGAAAATTTTCCGTTCTAAAGAACAAGCATTAACTAATGAAATAGTTTGAATGTATGAATAGGAATATTAAATAATAGCAAATTACAATTTTCCAATAACATTTGGAAAATTTTCAAATACTATTTCATATTTGGCAGTGAAAATCTTGGTCATTATTATAAATTTTTGTCTCAAAAAATGTAGTCAGAAAGAACTTTGTATTGAAAATACATAAATACCATTTATAAAAAATGTACACAAGATTAATGAAAGAAACTATAACAATTATATGATAAAAAACACGTATATAACCAAGGAGTAAGAAATATCATTTTATTTTATAAATTAAAATGAAGTTACTTATTTCAAGTAATTTCGTATTTTTTTCTTGCTTTTTTTCTTTTTTTAATTGGAAAAACAGATGCAAAAGTCAATATGAAACTGATAAAACGTCAATATTATGACTTTCTGCGATCAAAAATGAATTCTATGGAAAAAGTACATTAAATTTTTCGAACATACTTTCCCAGCAATGAAGAAATGTTATATTTTTCACTGTAACTACCTTTTCATGGGACTTCCATTGCAAATGAAGTTGTATAACAACAATGTAGGAAAAACTGAAACAACTTTCATGAAACGGAAAATGTTTATCATTACCTATAGGCCAAAAGAATACGGATAATTAATGAAAGTGAATCATTTATAATTGGTGGAATGATAATGTAGTAGGAAAGGGAAGAACCCTGAGAAAACCTCACACATGATACTGTCCATCACAAACTCAGATGGACTGGGAGGTGAGTGTAGCGACAAATTATGCATATTAAAAAGAAGTGACCACACGTAAAGTTGAGAAAACTTTGCTGCAAGTCGTAAAATTTATGCTTAGCTAATACTTATAACTAACTCGATAAACTTCCAGATGGCTGCTTCATTGAATTCGGCCTATAGGGCAATAATTCACGTTATTTTTATAAGCCACGTTCTACATAAATTAATAAACAGAAAATTGTCAATCCCGTAATGTAAAATTCTAATACTATCTCTTCCTCTTCCTTTACAGAAGCAGTGCAACTGAAAGAAATGTGGAGCACTTCCATGAAATTTTGAAATCTCATAATGACCTCGTTCTACATAACATCAAGAATTTAAGCAGTTTAATTGCAAAATACAGCAATCAATCTAACTTCACAGCTAATGTTAACGATACCACGTTAGCAACAAACATTTTGAATTTGGAGGAAAAATTCCTACTACATTCAAGAGAAAAGGATGAATATCTAACGGAGAAATTATATGCAGTTGAAGATAAACTAAACCAGTTAATGGAACAAAAAGAAAATGCATGTGTAAACAGTAATGACTTAGCACAACAAGTAGTAACACGTCTTCAACAGGAATTACTTTTTTCAGCTGAGAAATCGAATCCAGCAGAGCATTCCAGCAATGTCGCTGCTATCATTCACAATACAGGGGATAACAAAACCTTTCCATCACTAACTTTAATCTCCTCAAAATCACCCAAAACACCTCCTCTTCTTTCTTCATGGGATCAATTAGGGGAGTTTGATGACATATGGAGTAACAATTCGTTATTGGAAGAAGTTATACAACCTAATAGCTCTTTAGAAGACAGGAATGACACTATGAATCTTTTAACAGCTTTAGAATACATCTTACAAGATGATAGCACGGATTCCGACAATATTCCAACACACATTAACAATACAATTAATAAGTTAAAAAACAGAACAGATGGAAATATTACAGGTACGGTAAGTACGAAATTAGAACCTGAACACTTACTAGAGCCACAAAACACAAATAATGACACCTATACTGAAAGTACAACAGGAACAATCGACAAACGTATTCTGTTGACACAAAAATCTACTAATGATACTAGTACAGATGTTCTCCAAGATGAGTTGACACATTTCACTGAAGAAGGAGAGAAAACACACGTTTTAATCAACGAACACAATATATCAAGTTTTCGCGATAAAAATGATTCAAATAAAATTACACAAAATATTAACAATCAGCGAAAAACTAATATCCCAAACGCAGATAATTCCACAACCATAATTCTGCCACAACGTCATGAACAAGCCGTACATACCAACAACACCAGAAACGCAACTGTCACTGATAGTAAGAATAATGCCCTATCATCTACCACAAACAATACGACAAAAATTCAAAATAAAACATTACACAATCAAAACCACCAAACTACAACAGTTCTTAAAGTAACCAATACAAGCATTACTAATACTGATTATATAGTCGATTCTCTAATAGAGATATTTCAAAATACAAGCATAAATAATACTTTACAGACATTGTGGCAGAAACTTCATGAACTAAAAATGGAACAAGAGCTCATCATAGATAAACAAAACCAAAAAGTCAGTGCAGAAACCCATAATCCATCAGATTCTCTTTACAGAAGCGATATAATATTTAAACCACCAGTAACGGACAGTAGTGGATCTTTCGATGAATTTCACACCGAATATCAACCTATTTCTCAAGACTTAAATAATCTGGAAGATCCAACAGCGGAATCAGGTCAGGAATTAAATTACACACTAACATCTCAACAATATTACAACAAGGATAATATTGGTAATCATTCAAATGAACAAACGTGATACAGACATTTATACTCCTAAAATGAATGAAAAACCAAAGATAAGAAGTATATTTATATATATACTTCTTGTTCATACCCTGCTCAGACAGTATTAACATTATTTGTAATGATGTATTTTCTTCGCACAATAAATTTTTTTGATGAAAATCAAATGTGGATTCTTTTATTTATTTAGTAAGTCGACGGAGTCGGTTCCGAAGTCACTTTAAGACAATATCCTCGCAATTACTTGTAACTATTTACAATATTAGAGAACTATATTTTAGCTAAAGTTCACAATTTCTGTATCCTGATTTTCAACGTTTCCGGAAACAAATTGAGACTGGACCATGCATAGAACAATTTCCTATATTTAATCTTATGAATCAACATTTACTTACATCTCGAATATTTATCTTATAGATTTCCTGTGTT
This sequence comes from Thermobia domestica, assembly GCF_964235325.1. Lineage (NCBI taxonomy): Eukaryota > Metazoa > Arthropoda > Insecta > Zygentoma > Lepismatidae > Thermobia > Thermobia domestica. The sequence continues at coordinate 278,040,975 of NC_137458.1, read as the reverse complement.
TTCCATTAAAAAGTAACCATCACACTATTACTACATACAGTACAGAATGCTAGTGATTTAACATTAAATTGACATGAACAAATGTGTACAGAAATCCTGAATGAGTGCATGTCTTTCGTACTTCATCTCCTCGAAGAGCACAATCAGTGATCATCTCGTTCCCCAAGACAACGATAATGGCCGATACAAAACTAAATTTGCGATTGATTCAAAATACGGAAATACAAAGATTGCCAGAATACTCAACAGAACTCAGTCCATACCTTATGTGTAACGCAAGAGGAAACAATTTTCTAAAAAACGAGGATGGTCCTAACTTCACTTTCACAAGCAATGTGTTGTCCACTACCTGTAAGCGAAATCGCGTATAGAAACTACTTGTGTGTCAAATCACGTATAAAATAGCAACATTGAAGCTAATATTTCGTTGCCTTGCCGGGAACATTACCAAAGAAATGATTGGTAAATAAAGTAATGATACACACATAAATAAATAATAATCCGGTAGCAACGAATAGCTTATTCAATCGCTATCTAGACAACCCCTTTACTGTCTGAAGAATATCTCTGTCTTTCTTCGCCTATCGCATACCTTATTTATCATTTTTCCTTTGACATTCCCCGCAATGAAACAAAATGGATGGACTAGAGTCCCTTTTAGCGTAGAGTCTATACGAGACGTGTACCTACAGCTTAACGTGGAGTCCAAATCGCATCAGCTTCCGCCAGAAATCGAACCCGGGTCTCTCGCGCACAAGACGCGTGTGCTAATCACACAGCCCCAAGGAAGCTCGCAACGGAACAAAATGTTACATTCAAAGCTGATATTCTGTATGTGACTGCAGTATGCATATCTTATGCACTACAAATTAATCTATTGAATACATCAACAAAAATATCTGTCTCCTAATTAAACCGAAAATTTCCTTGTACTTCAAAGGTGTTTCACAGCCCTTCGTAACAAGTATGTAAGCGACGAAGTAACGGAAAATAAGATTAAATGGACGGAGAAAGAGATGCATGCTTTAAAGAAGCTGTTCACAACCAATATTTTTCATTTCTTCTCGTTAACATGCTTGCACTTCGTTTCCATATTTTGTCAAGATATCTAATGTATTATTAGAGGCATCAATCTATTTTCATCCTAGACTCCTAAGTTTTCGCACTCACTTCCATGTTCCCTAAAGACAGATATAGTATACAAACATCTAATATTTCAACAAATAGCATTATCAACTTGCGAAGAAATTTGCTGTTATAGTGTACCCAACGTGAGAACTGAAGTTTGAACTTTTGCATTTTCCCACACCCTTCAATGCCCACTCAAAAATTTCAGTAAGATGAATGAATATTTGAAAATGTAAAATATTTAAGTGTTTAAATTTGTCGTGTAGAAAGTCATTTAGTTTCATTTTAGCGTTGTATTTCACGGTCAAATTAGTATTTTGGATCCTGAGTATTATATATAGGTTGGATAAAAAGTAACGGCAATACTGTTTATACATCAGAGGGCTTTGCATCAGCACTACAAGTATTATGTAGTTGATAAGGAAATGTGAGACGATGAACTGTGACGAATTGTAACGACTCTGTAGTATTCAGTCAAAAGAAACCAAAAATGAAATGAAACCTTTAGGTTTTACAAAAATGAAATCTTTGAGTTTTACGTCCCACGGTTATGCGGTTAGGCTAAAGAAGATGGCGATGGTAAGATATTAATGAAATTGTGAAATTAAGAAAGTGGGAGGAAACGGGAGAACCCCGAGAAAACCCACGTACACGGTGTTTGTCCATCACAAAGGTTACTTGGCGCGAGTTGGGATCGAACCAAGGACCCCATACACTAGAGGTGAACGCTCCACCACTGAGCCCCGCGGCCCTGTCAAAAGAAACAGTGTCGCAAAGTAAACGACGCAAGTGGAAGTGACATAATAATACGTTTCGAAAAGACGAACACTGTGCACACATCAAGACTGAAGTGGCACGTGGACGCAAATGAAATCTTTAAGTTTTACGTCTTACGGTTGTGCCGGCTAGGCTAGAAGAGACTGTAATGATGAGAAATTAATGAAATGGTGGAATGAAGAATGTGGGAGGAAACGGAAGAACCCCGAGAAATCCCACGTACACGGTGTTTGCACACCACAGAGTTCACTTGGCGCGAACTGGGATCTAACTAAGGACCCCATCCACCAGAGGTGAACGCTACCACTGAACCACTGCGGCCCCACACACGGGCGCAGTACACAACAATGTTTTCAGGGACTTCGTGACGACATTTTCGCCAAAATGAAGGAACCACTTTGCGGGAAGTACGACAAAACAAGATATGATGGCCTGCGAGACATCGACAAAAATTAACACGCTGACGGTGTACGACACCTTTTACACGTGTGGCAGAATGTAATAAAGATGGAAGATGATTACAATGAAGAAATATAATGTTAAGTGTTCTTCTGTTCATAAATCCAGGTACAAATTATAATAAGGTTGTCATGATCTTTCATCCAGCCTTTGTACTAACCCGCTAATTTCAACGCACATTGCGCTAGTCTATCAAGCAAAGATGATATTCATAATTACTGTACTCCCATACGATTACATAGGCAACCTACTTTTGACTGTCTATATCTTGGGATTAACTGAATGCATCACCTCCATTGACAAATTCTATTCCTAACTTTTGACCTTGCATACTCTGGCCAAAATTGATGGTGATCCTTAAATAGCTCTTGCGATTTCGTTTCCCGATGGACAAACACGCTTTTAGTAAACCCAACACCTTTAAAACGAAAACTTATATTAGGTTTTTCTTCTGGCACAAGTAAAGTTTTCAATAAATTTAAAAAAGGTCAATGAACAATGACAAAATGCTTCAATCAAAGGATCCCGTAAATGATAATATGTTTTAAAAGTGTACGAAGTGGTGAGCCATTTAGGTGCGACTAAAAAAAATATAAATAAATAAATAAATAAATGCAAGTAAATAAAAACCACTGAAAAACTGTAAGTTTACTTTACACATTCCGTAACATCAATTATCTCTAAGGAGTAACTTGGAAAACGTAACGAACTCTCCTGGAGTCGATATCTTCCCGAATCACAACCCCTTGTGCTAGTCAAGTAGGTAACCGACTGAAAAATGACCCAAGAAGAAAAATATGAAGCATGAATTGTATATTGAGAAAGTTGAAAAATGGGGAAGTGAGAAACACTCTGAGCGAAAATCTGAAGTACTTAACTCGAAAGAAAGAAAGAAAAAAAAAAAACTAACTCCCTAGTTCTAATAAAAGCATCAATCAGATTGCTGCTTTGATCTAATAAAAGCATCAGTACGTAGGTAGTAAGGTGGGACCCGCGAACACAAAATAGCTAAGCAATCATGAGTTATGGAAAAGACGCAAAAATTATGGGAATAAAAATTCTGAAAAAATATACCGAGAAAGGAATAAAAATTACATCAAGTTAATCAACGAATTATCAAGTGAAAAATATATCAATCAAAGGAGAGTTTTACAAAAGAGAATATGGAAATAGAATTAGCTAAAGAATTTGATCTGATCTGAGTTTAGCATTCTTTTCAGTAGTGAAGCTATTTGAGAAGTGAGGCTACACCTTTACGTAGGATCCAAACCATATGAGCTCTCTCAGGGAATCGAACTCGGGTCTCCCAAGCAAAGGCGCGTACGATAACAGTTTAGCCATGTGGGAGCTCAAGAATCTACAAAAGTTGGGAAACATGAGGAAATGTAACGTGAAATCAACAGAGATACAGAGATAACATGTCGTTAAGATAACAGTAGAAAATAAGAACAGGAAGATGGTCAGCAAACGGAATGAAATTGTGAGAAGAGGGAAGAAAGAATTGTTGCAACTCAGAAATTTTACATGTATATACTGCATATATGATGATATCACCAGACTTGTTGAAAATAAAGATACTGTTGACTACGATATTTAACCTGAAAAGATTTGAGCATTTTACATAAAAATCACTAGTCTTACATCTCATGCAACAAATATATATATATATATATATATATATATATATATATATATATACAAGAACATTTTAGGAAGTTGAAAAGCTTAGGTTTAGGAGGGGTAAGGGAACAAGATGTATTATTGGCTTACTAAGAGTAATCAATAAAAGGTTCATAGAAAATTACAAGAAAATATGTAAAGATAACGAAGAAAGTTCTGTCTCTTTTTGTGGAGGTCTGTGTTCCATTGGCCTTCACACCGTGAGTTGGATGCAAATGAAGATAAGGCGAAGGTTAGTTGTTGGTGTGGGTATATCCAACATACTACCTGGTTGTGGCAATTCAGTTACACAGTGAACTTGCGTAAGGACGGAGTGAACATGGGATCTCCACAGAGCGTTATAAGGACGTCAATGCTGTATAAGTTCAAACTGGGGTCAAACGCCGCTGCAGCGGGGAGGAAAATATGTCAGGCCATTAGTGAGGGTGTCTTGACTACGCGGACAGTGCAGCGGTGGTTTAACAAGCTTAACCCGAGAACTACCAAGCGGGTCCATTGGACCTGTGATTATACTTTTCAATATTTTTATTTTCTTCATGAAAGTTAATTTGTTGCGCTGTTTTTGTTTTTTCATACAATAAAACAATGTGAAAATCTTATAAAATTACTCCATATCTTCGATTCTTAATTAGGGTCCATTGGACCCGAATGGTAGAACATGTGTGTAAAAATGTATGGTAGTTGCAGGGTTAAGGACATTGACAAAACACTCCAAGACGCACCACGTGCCGGAAGACCAACACATGTACAAAATGAAGATCTTCAGGCAGCAATTGAGGCGAACAGTTTCCAGATATGCGAGGAACTGGGACTAGAATTCAGTGTGAGTGGAGAAACCATTCGGCAACACCTCCATCAACTTAGGAAGCTTTACAAGTTGGATCGATGGGTCCCACATGATTTGACCCGGGCCAGAAGGCAACGCGGGCAGACACCTATGTTTCTTTTCTGTCTCGTCTAATGAAGCAGACATTTTTGGACAGGGTGTTGACATGTGATGAGAAGTGGGTCCACGGCGCCATCATCATTGGTTAGCATCCCATGAACCGGATCTAAAACAGCCGAAACCAGCACTGCATCAGAAGAAGGTCCTTCTGTGTGTTTGGTGGTCTGCTCGCGGCATCGTGCATCGGGAACAGCTACCAGCTGGTCAGAGCATCAATGCAACTGTGTACTGTCAGCAGTTGAGCTGTGTTCACGAAAAGCTCAAAACTCTGGAGCCTACACTTCCGAATCGCAAAGAAGTCCTCCTGTTACAGGACAACGCTAACCCCCACGTGGGTAGAATAACCCGGGATACCATTCTACGCCTTGGATGGGAAACACTATTGCTTCCGCCATACTCCCTAGACATGCACCGTCCGATTATCACCTGTTCCATTCCTTGGACAATCACCTTAGAGGACACCAGTTCAAATTCCTAGTAGAGGTGCAAAATGCACTTGATACCTTCTTCGCTTCACGGCCCACCAAGTTCTACCGCGACGGAATCCATGCCTTCCAGAACGTTGGCAGAAGGTCTTCGATGTTAATGGGGACTATTTTGATCATCTGTACGTCTTAAGTGACATATCGATGTTCGAAGGTGGTTGCTGGAAAAATGACAGAACTTTCTTGGTTACCTTTATACGTTGTATTTATTGATCTAGAAAAGGATTTTTTATCTGTATGACGTTGGTGGGGTGGGAAGTAGTAAAGAAGTTCGGTTGAAATGAACGGATCGGAGACTTACATATGAATCAAGTGGTAAGTATTAGAACAAGAGAAAAAATAGAACAAGAGTAATAAAGTCGGTGGATTTGACAGGGATGTTGTCTCTCATTACATTTTTTAATATTTATCTATAATATATAATGGGGACAGGTCTGTACAGAAGAAACGATATTAGGTAGAAGGTTTGGTGTTTCGAGTTTGTAGATATCGCTCTGAGCAATCTGAATGAAACCATAGTATACGAAAAGTTGGATGAAAATAATCATTTAAATGGAAAAAAAAAAAGTCCATGGTTATTGGAACGAAGTGGCCTGTGTGAATTATCGAAGTAGGGGGAAGAGGAACAACAAGTGGATAATTTTCGATACTTAAATATTATTATTGTTATGGACATGAATTAACTTGCTAATAAGTACAGAATACTTACAATGATTATTCTAATGCTATAGGGCTCATTTATGTACTTATTTGTTTAACAAACTTCCAGATACAGCCTCTGATGCCAATTTACTTTTAAATTATTGAGAATCAACAATAATAACAACAGGAAAGAAAGTGGAAGTCGATCAGAGCTTATATTTAAATGTCAGGATTTGCTTTGTATCATGCGGATTTTTTTTTACAAATATTTCGAAAACCCTGAAACTGGTTTTCATTTTTCATGTCTCTAGTACGTCTTCTTAATGCCATGTTAATGTTATAGCTTACTCATTTATTTATTGTGTGAATGTTATGACAGGTACATGTACAATTCCATCCCTAATTGAGAGAATTATGTTTTCATAGACATTAGTAACATTTTTACAATGTTGCACGAGCCTTCATATATTAATAAATCAAAGAAAAAAGTCACTCTATCCCCAATCATTACATTTGTGTAAGATGCCAAAGGAAACCTTTTTTTTTTTTTTTTTTTTTTTTTTTTTTTTTTTTTTTTTTTTTTTTTTTTTTTTTAATACAGAGAATGTATTTCGAAATAACACTTTCGTATAGTATAAAGTATATGATACGGAGAGTAGTTTCCGATCTCTGATGACAACTTTCAAATACAGTATGCGGCCAAACAAACAGTACTAAAATCACAGTGTTAACATTTATTTATTTGTTGTACAACATGATGAAACATAAGAAATGTTGTATAATGGATGTCCACTAATTCTTACTCAACACACATTGTAAATTTAAAAGGAATCGGGCCTGTACATCATGTGCTCAAAATGTTGACCATTACATCGCACACACAATCCTGTAAATCGATGAACATGTTAGTGAACACGGATTGCTGGAACGACAAAGCAAATGACGCGATCTTCTTTCTTATCTCCGGTATAGTGGTAGGGGGTTATCTGTTCGGAAAACTGCTTCCTTCAGTGTACCTCATATGTAGCCATCTAGAGCAGTGAGGTCAGGGTATGGAAGGATAAGGAAAATCCGTTCCACGGGAAATCAAGTAAAGTACAGACTTTTGTGGACAGAAGGAGAAGTGACTCACTTGCAGTGTAGGCAGTAGCTGTGTCTTGCTTCATTCATTGTTGTTGTAACGAGATTTTTTGTGCGGTAAAAACCGCACAAATCATGAAAGAATGGGCCAACAATCAATTGTCGATTGACATAGCAATCAAGGTATACGCTGAAATTAGAATTTTTCCTTATACTGTTATATCGGTATATTATTAAGAATGAAACTGAGAATGTTGATACTCGCATCCTGATGTTAAGATATGTAAATAAGGAAGAAGTATCATGAGATTGTTAAAAATAATAAATACAGTAAGATTTCACCATGTCGACTGTAATGTATGAATCTAACATTAGGAGAAATGAGTTCATACCAGTGTATCCAATTGGTTTAAACCTTTGTAATAAGAATTAGCCATAAATCAGAATAATACTCATGGAATATATATATATATATCTATATCTATATCTATATCTATATATATATATATATATATATATATATATATATATATATATATATATATATATATATATATATATATATAATATTAATATTGTAGTTATTCAATATTATTCTTATCAACGGAAAATCAAAATCACGGTGTTAAATGTACTGTGCAATGTAATCGTCATCACGCTGAATTTGTTCATATTTCCTTAGCACTTACCTGACTCTTCTGATCGTATAAGATATAGTCAGATTCGATATGTCCACGTCTATATCAACATGGTGGTGATCCAAAAGTAACAGTTTATTTCACCCTTCAGAAATATCCTTGTGCGCAAACTTTACGAAATTCCCGTGGAATGTGACATGTCGCTACACAAAATTACGAAAGATAAAGCCCTAGTATCTCGCTGTGATACGTCCACAAATAAACATTACAAGTGGATATGCAGTTGCCAAAACATCACCAAGAAGTTTATAAATTGTTGCTTTATCACATTGAGATTCCTGTTAAGGAGAAAATGAAAATTTAAAGTTGTGTTTGGATAATGTGTATGCTTCTCAGTGACTGCAACTAATCTAGCGCGAGTTATTACTGCTCAAGGATAAAAATATTTCCATGATAAAACTCAAGGATAAAAAAGCAATGACTTTTTTTTTAGAGAATGATCATGATTACCGCTAGATTCAGCGTGTAACTATTTAAAGAGAGAGAAAAAAAAACTATTGAACTGAACTCTGATACACGCACACACCTCTTTGCCCCATTTTATAGCACGGAAGCACGAAAAAAAAAATCCTTTTATTAACATTCCAGTGAAGGCACCGGATGCATCTTCCACAGATTTGTATGTCTTTTAAACCTCTGAAAAGATCCTGGGAAACGGGTATTGCACTTTCAATGGCTTATGGAAAACTTTAAAAAGAGAACAGGACAAAAAGGACAAGACTACTGTGCGGGTCTTCTATATGGAAATTACAGGGCTTAGCTAAGAACGAAGAACAGATACGTTTCGTGCTCGGGACACACTATTTAAATTATACTGAAAATTGTCACTAGAGGCCGACAATAGCCATCCGGAAGCAAGTAAATCGTCAGGCTTCAAAATAACAGTCTAATTATAATAAAATACTTACCTCAACCTTTGCACTATTCTGAAAAATGGTCTGTGCCTTGTGGGTTAACTGAGCAAAACATGAACTCAGAGTTGACATCTTCTGACGAGCAGTATACAACAAATCGGTGTCTTCTGCATCTAAATCGGCTGTAAGAAAATAATGTATCAGATGTGACACCTTCGACAACTTTAAGTCTGAATAACAAGAAGTAACTATAATAATACAGCATTGAAGAAAATAATAATAATAATTATTATTATCAGAGTTGGCAAAAACCATGGTTTTTATTTAAAAAAAAACGGTTTTTTTGGTTTAAACCAGGTTTTTATGGTTTAAATGATTTGCTCTATATATCATATATGGACAGAAATAAGTTTGTTTCGCCTTGATGTTATTACGGAATAACCGGGTTATGCTGGAAGGGGTCACATAAGCTTAAAGCGGAATAAAAACCGCTTCTCGAGTTACATCCGAGAGAAATTGTCCTCCATTTGAACTCGGAACCAGGACTAATTGGCCACAAATGCGATACGTCTGCCGACTCACTCACGAAGGAATCTTGATAAAAAAAAAAAAAAATACGTTGTACTGATCTTTACATGCTTCTTAATATAACTGTCAAGAGTCATTTCAGAAGGACAAAAAGATAAACAGTTGCACAAGTGAAACCATTATACAGAATTACATATGAACAATTTCAAAGTACTACGGAGTACAGAAGAACTAATTTAGTTTAAGTTAGTTAACAACGACTTTTATTGGTCCAAATTAAAGAAATACCCCGACTTAATCTGCATATCAATAAGAAAAGTGAATAAAGATACGAATTATTTGAGTCCACTTTGGCTCAGACTCATTTATACATAAATAGATACCAAAGATACTTATTTCACTAAATGCCTCTCGTGGGATCTGTATGACTCCCCCCCCCCCCCACACACACAAAAAGTACCGCATTTTCGATGTATTTTATCCATAGTAAACATTGAAACGAAACAATATTTAGAATTTTTCTTCGATTGCAATTACATAATAATAATAACAACTACAAAAAAATCACAAAATAAACATTCAAAAACTTGTAAAAAAAAAAAAAAAGTTGCTTTTGTAGTATAATCTTTTTGAGTAATGAATGGGGAATTAGGTCTGAATATAATACGAATAATATACGGGAGTGAAACGTGATAACTCACAAATGTGTGTTCATCAAGATTTTACAAACACTTACACTTTTACGAACATTTTTTGTTTTTTGGTTTAAACCATTTTTTTTTTTTTTTTTTTTTTTTTAACTAGCTGGTTTAAACCAGCCAACCCTGATTATTATTATAAACAATTGTCGAAAATAAGCACTGCTCACTGCTCTATAAGATGTGTGTATTTAGCTGAAATTACCATTACGTTCTCATTGGAATTTATTTATCCCTTTAAAAATATTATCTTAATATAATTTTTATGGAAATAAAATATAAATTCCAATTTAGTATGGAATATAGCAATGAAAAATAATGTCACGGTTTCTTGTAACAGTATATTTCTGTAACGTAGACGCTGTGTTGTTCAAGGAAGGACAACAGTAATTGTGCAACAGTCCATGTAGCCTAAGTGGCTAAGTTTCGACTTCAAGAATGTATGGCTCTCTAAGGATCGTAGTGGTCAACACATCGATCGATCATGGTTAACCGAACATCCGGCTTCAATTCCCCACCTAGTCTTTTATATATATATATATATATATATATATATATATATATATATATATATATATATATATATATATATATAACCCTTTGCAATACAATGAATCATTGAATTTGGAAATGGCGCGAGCACTACACAATAATTACTATTCTATCACTAATAATTATTATAAAGATCGTCTTATCACTTAATAAAATTCTTTAGATCTTCAAATAACTATAATCTCAGTTACGCCAATTTCTGATTTATTAAAATTTCTTACACTTAAAAACTTTCGACTCCCCTGAGGCCTTTTTCAGTGGAAAGACGAAAGCTTTTAAGTGCAAAGAATTTTCAAAAATCAGACTTTAACGTAAGTGAGATGATGGTTAAAATTCCTGAGCGTCTTAGCATATTGTTCAAACAATTAATTAATTGTGTAACATGTGGTTAACACACCGTTTTCCATTGCCGTAATTCTGGTTTCAAGCTGGGACGAAGCGTAAAGATAACATTAATTCGGTGCAACGACATTCCGCAAATTTTTCTAAGGATTAGATCGTTGATCTCTGTAATCTATGGCTTATTAACAAGGAGCAGAAAGTGCTGACATTACGCAAATTTCCACTGCGACATTGCCAACAACAGGATTTAGGAAATTGTATGAAATTTTGCACCGAAATAAAACTTATAAGCGCCATTCCTTTGTAAGGCATAGCCTACTTGTATTCCATTCTAGTATTTACAAAGCAAACATATATATATATAAACAGAACATTTCACGTTTACAATTTGAATCCTTGGAATTTAAATCCTACACCTTTTAAAAATGTCATATGTTCCTTCTCACGGTTTATTTGCGAATTTCTAAACTTAGTGTAAATTTCCTCATGACGAACTCGCTCCTTTTGACTTCTGTTGGTCTTTGGACCTTTGAAATTCCTTTCATTATGGACGTCATTTTCGTGGTAGTTTCCATCCTTAAAGTTTCACTAATGATTCTCTAGTTTATTGGTTCTTGTTTGTATTATCCTCCTCACTAAAATTTGGTATTAACTCTCGATCCTGATTGGCTCGTTGTGATTCTTGTTTCTCAATGGCTTGTTATGTTATTGTCTTCTTATATCCGCAACCAGCACACTGACCACTCATCCTTGTAACAATTTATCTATATATATAAAAGAGAACGTACAAAATCCTTTGTCCGCTCATCACGCTAATACGGCTGAACCAATTTCTTTCATTTTTGGGGGGTTATTAGGATTTGGACCCTAGATGGTTTTTATCATATCACTTTAATTTTTAATTACCAGTGTCTTGAGATAATTGACCATTCAAGTGTCCATAACGTACAAATCCTTTGTTATTAGTTCATCATAGGTAAAAATAAACGTATTTATATGCAACCCGCATGACCGTGTCACTCGGCGGGTTAACATAAATGACAGGCGATATACAGCGGAAAATAGCTTGAATCTTCTGTTTAAAATTTTTTAATTGATTTGCTTATTTTTACAGACACTTTTACAATATGCCAGCACCGGGATGACCGCAGCGAAGCGGGGCGGGTTAACATAAATGACAGGCGATATAATGTTAAGATTTACTGCAATCTTCTATGGTTTTTATCATATCACTTGAAAGCGAAAAAGTAAAAATTATCTAAGTAACAAAGTTTATTGCGTTCCGGGGTGACCGCAGCGAAGCGGGGTGAACGCTGCTAGTATGATAATAAATAATATTGTGAAACCCTAAAATAGGTTCGGAATCTACCTTAAACGTGACCGATTTTGTGACGTAAAAGGCAGTTAGAAATTCCCGGATGCATGTCAAACGGAGACCTTTTGTCTGGGTTGCGAACCCCAGACCATTCTCATACATGAAATTACTGAATGGGCTTGACATCCACCCAGTTCCTCCGAGAAGAAATTTGAAATAATGCACGTCTTGGGGGTGTAGAAAACGTAGCTCAAAATTAATTATAAACATGGGAATAGAAATTTAGAGATAAAATTCGATAACAAAAAAATAATTTAAAATAAGAATTTAATGATCTGATGTTGAATAATTGAATAATCACAGAGCATGGTATGGACTGGTATGAGTTTAAGGCTAGTTTTAGACGGAAGCATTTATCGTAGCAAAAATCGTATCATCGATATCCTACCGTGTAAAGTGGCAAATGTTATAGCATTTCCCATGCCATGGCATATCCTATGGCATTTCTTGTCGTTCTTACCTGCTCTATTTCGTAGCATTTTCCCCAGCATTTCTGCTCCGATTGCAGCGCCGTGGTGTGTTAAAAGGAAGCGATGTGTGGGAAATTGAATTGTAGTGAAGAAAAATGAGTTGGAGTAGGGATACTATTATTATGTTGTTTAAAAATTATGAGGAACATCCTTGTTTGTACAAAGTTAAAAGCGTGCAGTTTCACTATACGGATACACACAGAAATTCATTTAAAAAAACTTGTTCGTTTCATTTATTGGTGTGCTCTTGCATTCTCCGGTGCAGGTTCACTTTAAGAGGTGGTAACGTGTAGTTTACTATACGGATCCATAGTATAAGTAGTAGTAGTAGGAGGAGGAGGAGGAGGAGAAGTAGTAGTAGGTGTATTCATAGTAGTAGTAGTAGTAGTAGTAGTAATAATAGTAAGAGTAATAGTAGTAGAAGTAAGTAGTAGTAGGAGGAGTACTTAGTAATAGTAACAGTAGCAGTAGGTGTAGTAATAGTAAGAGTAGTAGTAGTAGTAGTAATAGTAGGAATAGGAGTAGGAGTAGGAACGGGTAGTAGTAGTAGTTGGAATAGGAGTAGTAGTGGTAGCAGTAGTAGTAGTAGCAGCAGCAGCAGCAGCAGTAGTGGAAATGGGTTAGAAGTCCCGAAGGGGGTGGTTGGGTTCTGTTTTCGATAAAAAATGGGCAAATTACAGACTTGCCAAAATTTTATGGCATCTTATTGAAAATTACGTGCATTTCAGGTTCGACTTTAATTTCTATATTTCCACATAAATACACATCTCAGATGTAAGTGCACACCATATTTCCATTACTTATACACTACTCTATTAAAACATTAGAAATTTCTTCTGTAAATTTTAAAATCTATGGATCTGTATAGTATAACTGCACCGTTAAAAGTCCTTTGTATCATAATAACCATATGCGAAAAAGGACTTTAGAAGAAATAGTGATTGAAATATCTGTTTTTAGTTTTGGAGCCATAATTGCGCTCTTCTCCAGTGATTTGTTTGCTACGTCACAAAATGCTTATCAAAGTGCTACCGTGTAAAAGCACAATATACTTTTGATGCCATAGAATATTATACGAGATTTTTGGCAGCACATCTGCTACGAGAAATGCTACGATAAATGCTTTCGTCTAAAACTGGCCTAAGACTAGAGACTTTAGACTGGTAAGATTTTAAGAAGACAATGCATAATCACTTACTTTTGGTAACGGTGATAAGCAGAACCTCTGATGGACAGAATGACGGAGCAGAAGAACTAATAATGAACGCTCTGACTCACAAAGTCTCGACGTCAAAATACAACTTCCAATCCTCGGAAGAGAATCCGGTAGTATTTATATGATTTTTTTCCGTCATGTCAACATTCTTTGTGCATCTTCCTAGTTCTAGAAATCATAGCCGGTCATTTGCATTGTAGAAGTCAAGGTACTCTAAATTTTCCATTGGATTATGAATCCTGAAGAATATTCAAACTGCATACATTGCCTATTTTATATACATTTTCCAATTCAATTAAATATTTTGTTTGATTACATTGTGGTACACAATAATATATAACAAGACTTTCTTACAGCAACTAAGAACAGTAACTAAAATGCGAGTGCAAATATAAGGATCGTTTATAGAAAGGTAAAAGAACAGTTACTAAGATATGTAGTAGACACCCTTAAAATACGTAAACAAATGCTTGTTTGTGATTGGTTAAAACTGGAAAATGTAAACAAGTTTTATCTCTGATTGGTCAAATGCCTATCCACGATATTAAAACGGAACTTCTAGAAATATTTATATTTTTTTGTAAGTTTGTTTCTTTACAGTTTTCCAATAACTACTTTCTTACAGTTTTGATTTTACAATCTTACAGTTAGACAAAACACAGAAAATTAATCACTGGGACATGTTCCCCCGTCCCCCCTCTCTAATGACGCCCGTGTACACACATAATAGCGATAACTGAAAATGCATTTGCCATCCATTACTTTGTTTGTTGTTGTTTTTTTTTTCCTAAAACGAATTGCGTTTTGGTGACTGTTTTTATTAGTCGAAATGCTTGTGGTATTGATGGCGACGTTGCACAACATTTTTTGCGCAATTTCCAATTTTGTTGATTGCTCATTAAGGCTTTATCTGTGTCAATAGATAAGGGAGTGAAAGTGTAATATTACTTTTATACTAGTATTTAACCATTTGGTTATAACACTCCAAAATGGAACAAGAACATTTTTGTTGCAAATTCAAAGAGTAGTTGTGTATAACATTAACCTCAGGACCTACTCTTACAACTGGACGTACAACACAATGTACTTTAGTTTAAATTGCAGCGTACAACAGCCAACAGAGTGGTAAAGCACGTCGTTTTACTTGTAGTGTTTACTGTTATCACATTTCTCAGACCATTTACGTTTGTTACTTGAGTGAAGAAAGAATGTAAGTGTAAGAATGAACTCTGTAAGTTTTTATTTCATTATTATTAGTCAGTTACCTAGAACACCAATTAGTGATTACGAAGATAGATACAATGATAATTTTATAAATACTACTGCAATTAAGTTTTAAATTCTAATTCTCAATTCACTGCCGCACTCCACTCAAACCAAAGGGCAAAACAACGGTCACTGTTTAAAGGGAAATATATGCCACATTAATTTAATGAAACATCCTATTTTAAAAATGGCCGATTCAACTGTCCAATTTATTCCTGTTTTAATGTCATTGTGTCCCCCTCATCTGTTCGGTAAACGGGCTAGTACTTGCTTTCGGGAAGAACACCCTCATATACATATCTCTAAAACTTGCAACTGCAGATTTGAGTGTTACTCGTCTGGACTGTGTAAAACACCTCTATTTCTGTAGTTTTGAAATGCTCCTTAAGAACCTAAAAATACATAACGACGATGAAATAACATAGAACAAATTCAGTCATAGAACATAGAAAAAATTGTGAAATTTCAATCTCATTTAACGAACAGAAAAGCTGGCCACTTCAGTACTAGCTCAGCTTAGAACAACAGCTCAACAAATGTAATATCGGGGTCAACACCGGCCAGAACAGCGTCCAGATTTTCATGTTATTTGATTTAAATTCAAATTATTGATTCTCCTTTGATCAAATATACTCTTTAAACAACAAGATGCAATGATTATCTAAAACACGAAAAATAAATCGAAGTTACTCTGAATATTTTCACGAACAAGGCACAAATTCGTGAATGTCTGTAGCTAATTAAATTTACAATAAAAGCTATACTTTGTACAGCGGGGGACACTTCTAAATGGTACAGCCATATGGAGATTTACGGCTAAGGTGTACCATTTAGAAGTGTCCCCCGCTGTACATTAGATTTGATTATGTTGGATCTTCGGAAAACTGGAAATATTTGGATATTAGCCTTGTACTAAAATCTTGAATAAAATTTACAAAAGAAAAACCGAAACATGTAAAAGTAATCCAAAATGACTGATATTAGTGTCAAATCTTTAGTTTTCGCGGACGCTTAGATCAAAGATGACACTTCCATTAGCGATGACTTGTAAATTCAGCTTCCATTGTATCCGGCCGGGGATCAGCGGAAGGGGGGAGGACATACCGAGGCATGTAAAAATAGCCCAAAATGACTGATAGTGTCAAATCCACAGTTTTCGCGGTCACTGAAATGAATGGTGATACTTCCACAGGCGTTGACTTCCAAATACAGCCCCCATGCGAAGAATGTGTATATTCAGCTAGTACAGAAAATAAATATATATTCGATCAGTATAAAGTTAGATATGTTATAATAACGAAGACACAATTATTTAAATGTGTTAATTAATTAATTTAATTTCCAAAAACTGAACTAATAAACGGGGTGAAGTGCTGTATCGCCTAAATTTTAGGAAATTTACCGGGTCAATTGGATAATTATTTCAGTTTGCGAGGGAGAATGAGTGAAAGTCAGGTAAGGGGAATAGCAAAAGTTACGAAAGTGGTTGTATTTGTTGGTTGTTTTTGGATGTTGTAAGGGACACTGTAAGTGGAGGTGGATAGACTATTTCGCGGAGGGTAATAGTATACATGAGAACCCCATGATCTGCGTTTCTTCTGTGTTCTATTACCACTTCTACATGAAATACCCTAAATTTTCTACGTAGTGCAATAGTAAGAAGTATCCATGTGCACAACACATGCGAATGCGTTAAATCCCCCCCCCCCCCCACACACATAGTCATAGATAAAGTATAAGGGCACTACACATGCAGATATAAAATACAGGTACGTTCTTTTTTATTTTCGTATTAGTCGATAAGTAAATAAAAGTCGCTTTGTTACCCCCTTTGTAAGTTCGTACATACTCAATGAATAATCCCTAAAAGTATGAGCGTCCTGCTCCTTCGGGAACTGATGCAGCTTCATGTATACTATATCCGTACAGAAAAATTTGGACAAGTCTTTAATTTGCCCATTTCAAGTCGAGAACAGAACCTAACCAATCTTCAGGGCTTCCAACCAATTACTACTACTATTTCCTACTCCTATTCCTACTTATACTATGGATCCGTATAGTAAAACTGCATGCCTAATAACGTAATCTAATGTAACCCAACCAAATATAATGGAATTTAGTACATTTTGGTACTTTTTTCTCGATTTTCAAATTGGTCCGACGATGCAGCAGTAATGCCAATAAACGAATTGTCTTTAGTAAAATCCTGCTCAACTGTGCAAATTTTACTGATCTAATTCCGGATCACGTGACAGGTTAAGCAATAACACGGAACTGGTCGCAACCAGTAATCGATATAATATACAGGTCATTGTACGTACTGCTTGCGTAGAATGTAAACCGTAAATAATGCAAATGTACAGCATACTGACTTATTAAGAACACTCTTACGGGTGTTATACTGAATAATTTTCTTTCAAAATCTACAATAAATACTGTACATATGCTTCCATTTCTTATAAATGGTGCCGCCCACTTTTTACTTATTTTTTTAAACAATATTTACGTAAATTTCATGATAGTATTTCCTTTGGTGTTAATAATTCCTGTGATGATTACGTTTAAGCGTTTTGATAACCCAACTAGTTAATATGTAATATTTCAGAATTGTTAATTGACGAAAAAGAATGTGTTGCTTTCTACTTGCAGACAGGAAACATATTTCCGGTAATGTTATACTCTTTGTCCCTGCATGGAAATAATGTAACACCATACGTAATACGTAAAACAGACCATGAACATTTCGAACGTCCATACATGCCTTGATTTTGGCAAACCCGATTGATAATTCATTTGCAACCACACTTATTAAGTTTGTTGACAAATGCACTATTGCACCGGCACTACAAACATTTCTTAAACAGTTACATATTTACTAAAACAAATCACATGACATTATAACTATATAGCAAATATCCATAATATAGCATTAACTATGCATACCAAGTAACATGTCCAAGTCCACAAATGCTTTGTCAAATTCTTTTTCTAAAATATCTAACCAACGAAAACTTAATCCCGTAGCAGCCATGTTTACTGTCAACAGCTGACGTGTGAAGCGTCCCAGAGAACCATATTTAGGAACAGAAGAAAAGCGGACTGCGAACAGAATATCTTCATTTATTTTGAAATGGGAAGTATAAATAATTCAGTCTAAAACACGAATTAAGTTATTCATTTAAACATAACAGGTACTGAAATGTTATCCAAGTTATTTATGTTTAAATAATAAGATATACAAATTTTGTCGTGCATAATTTTCTCGACGTAATTGGAAGCAATATTGTTCTGACAAACCGACCCACAAGTTAAATTATTTATGTATTACTTGATATAATTTACTTACTGGTCCATCACTGAGCAAAACATGGATAGTATCGTGTCTAAACTTTAATTAGACTGAGTTTGAATATCTAGTAATATAAATGGATACTGAAATAATTAAAATAACTCCGATAACAGGAAATAGGCAAAGTTTTCAAATCCCGCAAATAAAATGTTATATCTCGCAGAAATCTGCAGTTCGACACAAGTATACAAGGCTACCAATTTCTCTGCAAATTTGGGGGTCCCATTCAGATGCAGAAGGTATATATGAGGATTTTAAGACAAATTTCATTCAAATTATGCCAAATATTGTATATTCATAAATACAATGAGGGGGCCCACATGAGCTTTGGGGGGCCCGGGCCCCCGCACCTCCCAGGATCGGCGTCCTTGTAAGTATATTCAGTCTACGCACAAAATACAAAGCAGAGACAAATTAATGTAAGAAATAGGTTGATAATTAGTACTATTCTGCTGTAATCATTCTTCATATTAGACTGTCTGTAAGTATTGTTATTGCGACTAACAATAATCCATTTCATTAAAGTCTTAACATTAGTACACCAACCTATACAATCTAACTATTAAAATTCAGCTAAACATTCTGATAACCACAAGGTGACCAGACGTCCCGTTTTAGCCGGGACAGTCCCTTTTTTCCACCGTTGTCCCGTTTTTATCCGATTCGCAAACGGGACGCCTAAATGTCCCGTTTCTAAGCAAAAATTACCCAGGTGTCAAGTAATTATTATTCAAAATATAAATGGTCAATGCAAATTCTACACTCTTCCGTACCAACAGTCATTGGGAAGGTTCAGCTGTGTCTGGAACTTCTGAATGTTCAAATGGGAATTGAGTGTTCTGTGCTTCAAGTGGAAATTGAGTTCGAATTCTGAGTGTTCAAGTACTTAAAAGTATTGTAAGTTAGAAACGCTGTGTTATCATTCGTACTTGTATATTTTGTAAATTGGAAACACTGCTGAGTCTCAAAATGCAATGTGGAAGTCAGATATATATATATAATCCCCCCCGCCGGCCGCCGATTCGTATGCGTCCCGTTTTGAAAGTAAAAGTTCTGGTCACCTTGGATAACCATAAAATATGACTTTCCACTTACACGAGGACTGACTATATGTTTTCTTGAACAGTGAAACAGTATGAAACCTTGTTGTTATCATCTCAAAATTAAAATATGATTTCTAATATTTAATCCACTAATTGCTTAAAAATTGTAACTATAGCAATAAATAGCTTTGTTATGCGGAACTCAATTTTTTTGTATGTATTTATTTATCTAAATAAGTGAACAATTACTAACAAAGTAATCGGCGGATACATCAGTGCCGGATTTAAGTTTGATAGGGCCCTAAGCTATTGAAAGGGACATTTTATACGTCAAGCTTTAGTGCCCCTTTATACGTCAAGCTTCCTTTTTCAGCGACAAAATGTCGCCTTTTGTAGGTTTGAATATATGGTGTATGCTAATTTATGGACCTAATGGATATCTAAATGGAAACAAGGGCCCATTACAAGCAGGACTGGGAAACAAAGGCTTCATTATAAACGTGGTTGGATAACAGGGGCCTTATTACAAGTGGGGCTGAGAAATAGAGTCCTATTATTCTCACGTACAAACTTATGTGCATTTTCGTCCCGAAATTTAAAGGAAGTCCTACTACCCAGAGCCGTAACAATAGGACTATAGGACCCCCAGTCAGGGGTACTACACTCATTGTTATCAGTAGGGTTAGGATTTTTATGTAAGCGACTTTTTTTTTTTTTTTTTAGCAAGAAAGGGTTCTCCTAAAGTACCGATTGCACCAAATGTTGCATCTGAATAAGAAAATTTTTCCACCACTCTTTTTTTCCTTTTTTGATCCTTTATCCAAGAGATGTCATTTATGGAGAGCAGGAGGCAATTGTCCCACTGAGTTTGAGAAGTCCATACGTTCAAGTTGATTGCATATTACTATAGTTGTAAAAAATGTGAAACTCTGATGTTGGTGGAGCATCTTCTTCTCCTTCCCTGGCAAAATTGAAACGATGCTACTGTTTCGGACTCTTTTCCCCTTAATCTGTCCTGTCCCTAGTCCCCTTTTCTCCGCTTTTCACAGCTATATTCTCTAAATTCTTTTAAAAATTCCGATGGTCTCTATTATGGATTGTCTTTTGAACAACAAGTTCTTTTTTTTTTTTTTTAAGACGAAATTTAAGAATGTAATACTGATTTGTGTCCACTCGGTAAGGCAAATCAATCTTCAGGTAATTATTCGAAAAATTCACATGAACGTCCGTACCAATGAAGACACTATATTGAGCCACGAAACCTTACAAAGAGTCATGCGGAAAATATCGGACTCTGATGTGTCAGTTATTCCTAGATGAAACCACAGACATAATTGGACAAATGTATTTTTGAGTATTTTGATGTTCCTCCTCACAAGTAAGGGAAAGAAGCCCGTATTGGGCAAGATGCATGAATTGGAAAACACTAATTTCAATACAATGTAAAGTTAAATTCAAAAATACTGTCTTGATGGTTACGGACCAGTCACTGTATATATACGTGGGTTATGCAGTTAAGCAATTAAAACTATATTCCTTTAGTTGAAACGTTTAACATGTTTGACATATTTCCAGTACAGGATCTGATAGTCCATCAGTAACGAATACGATATTGCGAATCACTTCATTCCTACTCCGGAGAAAATTCTTCTGATTATTCCGAATCACATTGTTGCCCACAAAGAAACCAGTCTTGATTCTTCTGAATTTCCCGTTCGTTACTTGCTAGGGATCATTAATTGTGTTGTCTTCCTGTGAGAGAATTTTGACCAACTCAAGCAGTTTGTCCTTTCTCTGATGCTTTTGCGAAGAAAACAAAACAAACAAAGTACTTGATCTCATACTTCAGAAAAATTCGGATGTTGTCTTATTTCTCAGATCTATTGGGTTCCCACTCAAAGTTAATATGAAATTTCCCCAACTATTCTCTGTAAATTTACCTTTATAAGTAAGTTCTAGCTACTACAAAGATGTTTTATAGAAACAAACGATTAACGACTAAAGACCTCAATGTTGTTAAGTACAACAGCTTTATTCTTCTATGTCCTGACAGCTATCGTGCATCCAGTAAGAGAACGTCTCTGACAGCTCGCAGTGACATTGCCACTACTCGCGTGTCAAGGTTTTTTCGGTGCAACTGTAGTGGCAATTTAATTAATGGTATAAGACAGAGTGATCGTGGTTGGTAACACTGGTATCAAAGTAGGGGCTGCAATGTCCCGCCGCATGTGATAAGAAACGTCAGAGATCATCTCTTGTTGGCCGTGCTATAATATAGGAGTATAATCTACTTCTCCCCCTCTCTCTATCTCTATCTCTCTCTAGCTCTATGGCCTATATAACTGTATGGTTCTATGGAGCCCGTAGGTTCAATGCCATGTTCACAAAAGCCCTTCATTGACTTCTGTCCTTAGTCAAATGAATCCAGTTTATACTCTTATTTCTGAGAGATCTATCTTAATACGATATCTCGTATTATCTGCCCATCTGCGTCTAGGCCTTCCTAACGGTCATTTTCCGATTGAATTTTCAGTTAAAACTTTGAAAGTGTTCCTACTTTCTTCCATTCTTGCCGCAGGACATGCCCACCTGAACCTCCTAGACTTGATGAAATTAACAATGTTTGGCAAGCGGTATAAATTATGCAGTTCCTCTTTGTGTGTATGTATATATTACAGAAATGTATATAATTTCTATCAATTTGTTTGGATTAGAAAAAAAGAGTAGTTGTGAAAGTAGTTGGGGGAAATAGCACCATGCTCCTTTTTCGCCTTATTTTTAGCACCTATTTCTTCCGGTTTTTGCTATAAAAACTGCTCCTAAAGATCCTAGCCCTTTTATTACTGAATATTTAAATTACCCTCTAATTCATTTTGCGTATATGAGATTTGTATATACATTATGAAATTTCAGACTAATAGCAAATTTATTTTGACTCCCTCCCACCCCCGCCCTTGCAATTCCTAAAATGCAAGTAATGTTCAGAAACAAAAACAAACGTTTCAATATTGAAATGATTAAAAGAAAAAATGAAATGAAATCTGAGTTTTAGTCCCACGTTACGCCGGTGAGGCTAAAAGAGACGGTGATGATGAGTGAAATGAAGAAAGTGGGAGGAAATGGGAGAACCCCGAGAAAACCCACGAGCACGGTGTTTGTCCACCACAAAGTTCACTTGGCGGGGACAGGGATCGAACCCGGGACCCCAAGCACAAGGGGTGAACGCTCTACCACTGAGCCACCGCGCCCCCCTATGATTAAAAGAGCTTGCATTATACAATACAAAATATATATTTCATATAGGGCTGGCTCTTGAATGCAGAATACCAAAATAGTCATTGAAGTAATGGCGAAATCAAGCATCAATATATCATTATGATAATTATCAAAGATTTATGTATAATATTTCTTTGTTGAGACCGAAAGATCTAGTAGACTGGCTTGTTTTGTTTTGATGCTATTGCCTGTTTATGTCCCCTAGAAGAAGAAGGCCAGCCACTGCTGCAGCATGGGTTCCTGGAACAAGAAGGTCCCGCAGATACAACGGAGGAATCATACATATACATCAATTCAAGGCAGTGTTCGAAGTGGGAAAAAAAAAAAAAAAAAAACAGAGGCGATATGTTTTAGTACGATTTTGACTCGACATACCGGCTATCTAAATGTTGAAATACAGTGAGTCTAAAAGATTTCATTTCTATTTACATAATGACTGAAAACCATTGGAGAGCTTCTCTGTAGCTACGGAGGGGGTATGGAAAGACTTTGATCCCCCACCAACAACTTTCTGAAAAAAAAATATCCCCTGTTATACTAGAGAGAATTATGTAAGAAAATGCTCAAAAGTCAAGTTTTTATCTTAATTTCCTGCGGGAAAACTTGCTGACCCTGCAATCGACTGAGGAAATATTACAAAGCCATGGAAGATCCGACACCCATAGCAGACAATCCTTAAATTCGCCCATGCTCAAAACATAACATTTACAGTATATGCATTAAGCATTTGAATTTGAATTTTTAGCATTTGAAATTAACAATTGTTGGCATTTTTCAATACAAAAACACCATCAACCACTATTAAGATTAAATATTGCATTATCCCATACGCTTAACAGTCTTTCATTGAAAATGGCAAATAGAATAAATATTGTACATCGGAGAACACTGTGAAACCAAGACATATTTTCGTTAAAGGATGTCCATGAATTGTGCTCA
Organism: Thermobia domestica; assembly: GCF_964235325.1. NCBI lineage: Eukaryota > Metazoa > Arthropoda > Insecta > Zygentoma > Lepismatidae > Thermobia > Thermobia domestica. Next base: position 278,017,172 of record NC_137458.1, on the reverse strand, counting down.
CTGGGAACAAATTCTGTAAATTTTACTGTGAAAGAAAACAAATTTGCAGGTAAGTTAACATGTTACGTTAACATAGTACACAAGGTGATCACTTTAAAATTAAGTAACAAGGACAAAAAAAAAAAAATGTGCATAAGTGAAAGTAAAGAAGTATATTTTAAACTTGTAGAAATATGGTACACATACACCAACATAAGTAGGTATATTCTTCTTGAAAAAAACAAAACATACTTTTATCAGCACTTATATTGCGATGGTAACCTTTGCTTCTCACATCTCGTATTTTGGTGCGATCATAAAGAATATTCCTAAAATTTCTCTACGAAACTATTTAGTACTTAAAAAATATCACTAAATGCAAAGACTTGTTAACAGTCCCCTAACATAGGGCAACTCTATTATTATCAGAGTTACATCCAAATGTTACTGTCTTTTACGCTAACGTGTCGATGACCAGTCCCCATTTCGAACAGTAACTTCATTCACTTATATTGTGGGTCCAGTAAATGGCAACGTTGCAGTTTCATTTAACATTGGACGCATAAAGAGTGTACAGACCAAACGGCTCGTCCGGTTAAAAAAAAAAAAAAAAATCCTTCACTTTGAAACGGTGAGATTCGGGAACAGATGATAATCGGGTGGAGCTAGGTAAGGCGAATAAGGGGAATGAGGTAACACTTGAAAGCCTAGGGTGACCAGTGTGTCCGGTGTTTCAGATGCCGTGTGTGAGGAGGCATTGTCGTGCAAAAGCAGGACACCTTTGAGGATCATAATAATAGATCCATGTCTCATCACCACTTACAAGTTTCTATAAAAAAATTAAAAAAAAAAACTAACTTCTTGCAAAATGTTTCAAAACTGTCCGCGAAGTTCTCAACCTTTCCTGCTTTTGTTCATTCGTCAGAAGTTTGGAGATCCACTTTGCTGCAACTTTCCTCATAACCAGATTATTATGAATAATGGTACCACGTCTTTCACGTAATATGCCCAAACGTAGCAATCCTTTTGGCTTATTTCGACGATCTTCCATTATCATGTCCTGGATGGCTTATATATTTTCAGTTACAGACACAGAAACAGGCCTGCCACTGGATTTCGCATTTTCAACATCAAAATGGCCAGTTCTGAAGTTTGCCACTCAGCGTTTGACAGTTGCATATGACGGCCCACGGTCCCCCAAAGTTTGTTTCATTTCATCGTAGATCTGCTTTGGATTTTTCCCTTGGAGGAACAGAAACCTTATGACGGTCCTATGGTCCTCTGGACTGAAGCTTTCTGGAGGTACTGCCATGTTCACTTCTGAAACGAAAAAGGAAAGAATGTTAGTATCATAGAACATTGCATTTTGCAACAAAGTCTATACATTTCCTGCCCTATGTACCCTACTAATTTCAGTTTCCAAGCTCAATTTTTTTCTTGGTAAAGCCCAATCTTTATCAGCACCCCTCGTATATTTCATAAGTGCATACTTCTATTTATTTGTGTGTTAGTGGTTTCTACTTAATTACTCAGTATAATCCAAAGACTATATAGCCTACTAGATAACGACGAAAAGAACTAAGGTGAAAATCTATGAAATTATCTCTCTCTCTCTCTAAATATATATATATATATATATAACTATGTTAGTGACTTAATAACTCTTGAACCAGCCGACCGATCTCGATCAAATTTTCAACATAGACGAGGTTCAGGCCTGGGATGTTTTTTGTCATTTCATTTTGACGGTGCAACTTAGGACAGAGGGGAGATATATAAAAATGATCGAAAATGAACGATATTGATGTCGAATCCATAGTTTTCGTAGTTGCTGAGATGAACAGTGACAGTTCCAATGCCATTTAAATGCAAAGTCAGCCCCGGAACTTGGAGGAAAGGGGATATATATAGAAATGATTGCAAATGATCGATATTAGTGTCGAATTCATAGTTTTCGTGATCGCTGATATGAACAGTGAAACTTTCGATGCTGTTTAAACCCAAATTCAGCCCCTCAACTTGGGGGAATGGGAGGAGAAGATAAAGTGCTAGAGCTAAATATGGGCATCTTAAGACATTTTGGGTCCATGTGAAAAAACGGACTCAAAATTAGCTTATAATATTCCATGAACCTTCCTCTATCTAATGAAGGATTTAATTATTATAAATATTGACACATTTGAGAAGAAAAAATTCGAAACTTGACCCTTTCAAAGTGCCCATATTGGGAACATGGTCATCTAATAACGGTCACAGACACCAACAAACCGGCCCGTTATAGGGTCCAGTTGAGGGTTTGCCCGTGATTTGAAAACGGTTTTGTATTTCTCATGGCAAGAGCTTTCAGACGATATATAGGTTTTCCCCAGGTACTTGGTCCCGATATGCAATCATCCCTAGTCAGTGTAACTCAACGTGAGCTCCATTTGTAACTCTTACAATATCTTGTCTGAATTCAATCTCTCTCTACGTATTCTGAATCATCTGAGGTGTTATAATCGAGAGGCAGATTCTGGAAAAGCCTCCAAAATAAGAAGTTGGTTCAACCCGAGAGAGTAAAAGCAACCGGTGGTCCTAAATCAGCAAATCCCCTATCCTGATCATTTCTAGACCGCCGGTCGCTTGATGCGAGCAGAAGGTTCCCCCCTACACCCCCTCCTCCTCTTAGGAAGCTAAAAAATGAGCGTTTCAAATAAAAGGTCACATCTCCGAAACTAATCAAGATATTAATGAATTTCTTTTTCCGGTTTTATCTCTAAGGTATGCTTTACGATTATGTCTATACGTGCTTTGGATAGACAACGGGTTTCGGAGAATTTAACATCAACATTAAAAACTGACATATTTTGTCCTCAATATTTTCTTTTCTGCTCTGTATCTCCCCAATGAGTTGAGAAATGGAAAGAACAACCCTCACTAAACTTGTAGAGCATAAATTATCTTTCCAATGATACCAATATTATTAGGTTTACTTCCAAAAGTAGCTGTACAGCGAGGTAAGTTTGAAGGAAAGTGCACTTTGATTTGAATGCTGATGCTCCGAATGGCACCACTGAATTTCACCTCACGTCAGTCAATAAACGTTTTGTTTCCGAGATAAAGTTGATTTTCCCCCAATATTCGAAGTACAGTTCTCGCCCTTCTCCCTTGAGCTCTCCTGCACTGACATGATCATTTCTAGATCTCCGATCACTTGATACGACCCTGTGATATCACTTGAAGTTGCAAATGTTGTAACTGGGGAACAGCAAAGTGTTGAAACGGTTTGCTCTATGACAACGAAGGGGCCTATAACTGCATTATGTGTTAAAGCACACCAAACATTCAATTTGGGACTGTCTCTAGAATGTTCAATGTACGCATGCGGATTCTCAGATCCCCATATCCTAACATTGTGTCTGTTAACGCAGCCAAACAAGTGAAAAGTTGTCTCATCAGAGAAAACAACGTTCAACAGGAAATTATGGTCATAATCAATCCTGTCCAGATTTCAGTAGCAAATGCTGCTCTCTGTGGCTTATCGTTGGGCTTAATTTCTTGCAACAATTGCATCTTATACGCGCGCAAACGTGATCGTTTCTGTATCACATTGTGCACTTTTGACTTTGAAATTGCCTGCTCGCTGCGCGAATTGGCTTCCTCGGGCTACGTAAGAAACACTCTCTTATTGCCTCCACATTTTCTTGTGACATACGAGATTTCTCGCTTTGTTGTTTCACTACACTCCCCGTTGATAAATAATTGATCCTTCCACGCCTGAATACCGTTGCGTGATGGAGGATCCTTATGGTAAACACGTCGAAAGTTTCGTTGAACTTGAACAACACTTTTTGTCTCTGCAAACCACCACACGCATTGCGCCTTTACGACTGCTGACGCCATTTCTGTTTATCGGCTATACTAATTCCGTCACCGGTAGTTGTTAAAGTATGAAAATTTGTTGAACAAAACTTTTTGAGTTTTCCTTCAATATGAATATTTTTTCTTCTGTATATTTGACCATATTAAAACTATACACTTTAAAAAACCGTCAGTCTCATTCTGGACACCCTGTACGTTTGACTCATTCTTAAAATTTGTAATTGTCAATTTTTTTAAAAAAAAAATCGTAATTGTTCTCTAGGACTTTGAAAATCCAACTTGTGTCCTTTGCTGGGCAAAAAAATTACAAAAATTCAAATTTAAGAATGTTGACCTAATATTTAATCTTATCACTGAAATTTAGTGACTACTCATAGTCTAAGATAATTGGTGTAAACTTTTAGGATATGAAACCTGATAGACAATTGTTAATATCGATTGATATGAAACAATAACCATTTAACACTTTGAACTCTAGGGTTGTAACTACGACTTACAGTCTAAGGTCATTGATGTGAAAAGTTTAAAACATAATATCTGATATGTAATTATTAAAATCGGTTGATATGCAACAATACTTTAAACTTCAGACACAACCTACAGTTTAAGGTCATTCATGGAAAAGTTATTTTTGGAGCAATTTGATTAATTGGTCACTAGAAAGTCATTCTTGATGCGATCTGACTGGCTTTTCACTTTCAAATCTCCGTTTAGTTTTTCAATCACTGTTTTGAAATATTTAAAGCTTAGAATTGCAGTTACGGCACATAGTCTAAATTCATTATTCCTCGTGTAATCTGATTAGCTGACAGTGGAAAGTTATTCTTGATGCAATTTGATTCAAACCTTTGCTTAATATACTTTTTGTAAAGTTTCAGAACTTTTGCTTAATATTTTTCGATCATTGTTTAATTTATCAACTTTTAGTTTAATTTTTTTTTGAAAATGTTTAGTTTGAAAAATCTTGGTTTTAAAAGTTTGTTTGAAAATTTTGTTCGAATTTTTTTATTTAAAACTTTTGTTTAAAAATTTAGTTTGAAAATTATGGTTTGAAAAAATTTAGTTTGAAAATTTTAGTTTAAAATTTTTAGTTTGAACATTTGGTTTAAAAATTTTTAGTTTGAAATTTTTGTACTTTGAAAATTTTGGTTTAATTTTTATTAGTGTTTAATTTTTCATTTGAACATCGTCTAAAATTTTCAAACTTGTGTTGGTTTAAAATTTTTGGATAAATGAGGTGCCTAGTATCAAAACCCGCCACATCCATTGCGCTTAGTTTCGAGTAATCTCGCAAAACGTGCAGTGAAGCTCCATATACATGCGTACACAGTCCATATTTAAAATAGTTATTTAGTATGAAATATTAAGCTTTTAAACGAAATCGTGCTTCCATGGAATTCCTTTAGATCAAACATACAACAAGCGATATATAATCCAATTTTGATAAAAAAAAAAAATGGATTTGGCAGCTTTTGATACTAGGCAACTCAAATGTTTTAGTAGGTTTCACTTGTAAAAAATTTCTTTTTTAAACTTCAGTTTTAAAATTCATCACTACCTGAACATTTGTATAACACTGAAAAAATTTACAAGGATAAGAAAACAATGGGAACAATTTAGAATAAAGAAATAAGGCAACACTGTTCACAATAATTGTATCATCGTGATGCAATCACACAAGTCTGAACAAGTTCATGCAACGTCAGAAAAATTGTCTGCTGGACTCTCAACATTGCAACCGGAAATGGTTTATTTCAAACACTTCTAGTTTGAATAGAGAATTAACGGAGAAGGTGGATCCTATTCTTTGAACACTGAATCTGTTTCGAAGAAATTGCTTCTCGACATCTGCTACCGTATTTACTCTATAAAAATCAACATTGAAATCTGAAGTACTAGTAAAGTTTACCACTTCCTATTTTACTAGAGTAACACGAATGGAGACCGAATGTTTTTTTTCAGACACTGAATTGTTTTCAGAAAACTCTTTGTTGCTATCTATTACTGTTGTTTTTTCATGAGGATCAAAGTTGAAATCGGAAATAGTTGATTTCTGTCACTTTCTGTTTGAATAGAGAGTAAGCAGAGGAGATGGAACTATTCTTGAAACACTAAAACGATTCTTCCTCTAAAATAGCGCTTCTCGATATCTCTTACAATTCTTGCTCGGATGCCTGTCGACAAATGGACGGATAGACTTAGACGGCGTTCCATAAGGTTTCGCATAGTATAGTGTGGAGGTCTAAAAGCAACTTCAATATCTGTAAAAACATTTTTTTTAAATATTAATAATAGGAACAGGTGTTAGAACCCCATAAAATGTTTTGCAATTGCTTCTGGTCTTCATATAGTAGAATACTTTGAGCTTGATTCCTATCGGGAATCGAATCACGGATCGCATATATCCAATGTAAGTATGTACCAATTTGAAAATTTGGAAGACTTTAGTGCATTGGACCCATCATCCTTCCTTTCCTCGAACATATCAAGTGCTGCAAGTTTTTTGCTTCTTAATCGAAAAATCGCATGTTCGATTCCCAACGCAAGTGTGTTAACTAAAGTTTACCCTGATTTTCCTCTTGGATACACGAAGTGCGAACTGCTAAAGTACCCTCACTCACTCCAACATTCGTTTCATATAATATACTTTGTCTTACACTCAAAGAATCAGATGATGAAGCAGATATAATCAGGTCTCCCCAAGTTACAGTAGAAAAAAAGTTCGAAGTATTCTCTAAGTGTTAGAAAGTAATTTGGAACAATTACTTCATAACAATTAAGAAAATTTGAAAATGTAGTGACTAGTATATCGCGTTGTTTTACTATTGATTCATGTGAGTTTTGACGATTGGGCGAAACTGGTCTCGATTTTTCGCGTTAACAGAATTTAAGCAAATTAAAGTAATCATTAGCCCATTTCCCTCACGAAAAACTACAACAAAATTGCTACAATGTATCATAAAATTAAAATGTAACACATGAATTGTATCATTTCAAATTTATTTGCGATTTTGCATACAAAAAATATCGTCAACTGTTTACGAAGCGCTACTTCCTTAGATACAGAAATAAATATGATTATTACGTTACAAACGGTTTAACAGAGTTAGCATAAAATCTATCAGGGATTGTTCTCAAATTGTCACGATTTTTGCTTCTTTGTAAGAAGGTTCCATTGTAACAAAACTGCAGCTTTATTACAATACAAAGTGAAAAAAAGAACGAGAAACTCAAGTGATTTGGTCCAACTTCACGAAACATGGAAAGACGGTCATCAAGTGTGGAGACGATAGAAAATGGTAAGTGGTGTGATATTTGAAATATAGTTTTATATCGTAGCAGAATATGAATTTGAGGTAATATACGTTTTGTTTGGTAACTATTATTCAAGATTACAATGATATATGCGTATATGTTCAAGTGCATAGGTATATTAAAGTGCATTGTGTTACGAGGATACTTACTGTATGCAAAGTTAATTTACCTTTTTCCTCTGTCAGAGTCTCGAACTGCGCTTTTGTGCCCTCATCACTCGGTATGTCGGTAGGTATCACGCTCAGCTATGTCTGCTTAGTACAATTTGATCAAAGAAAGTGCAAGGTATTTGTTTAAGTGTTTGTAAAGTAAATTCTAAAGTGAACGTGAAGTGCTTTAAGATCACCTGTGCACGCAAACCCGGGTTTATGTCTCCTGGGTTTTCTTCATTCACACCAGGCAAATGCCGGGTTGGTACCTAACATATAGGTACTAGGCCGCTTCCTTCCTTCCTTTTCCCCGGATAGCGTGCTCGCCGAGGGACGTCATCCCTAAAACGTGACGGGTTAACTTGGCCATAAATGCCGAAAGCCCAGAAATCTAAATCCTAAATTCTAAATTCTGCTATGCAGATCTCAAAATTGTGATATACACTTAATATAAGGTTATTTATTAGAAGGTATAACAAAGACATTTTGTAACGAAGAGCCACTTTCAGTTCAAGTAAGACTTTGCTATGTGTGCACGTAAGTCACTCTATACACATGCTTAATCAAATGAACGTTAGGTGACCAGGCTGGCCATTTTTATCCAAGTTGTGTCCTCATTTTGAAAGAAGTTGTTAACAAGGAGAGCTTTATGTGGACGGGCATTATCGTGCATGATAATGGATTCTAAACCGAAAGTACGCTGAAACTTGTACCTATATTGCTTCAGGCTCTCAACTTGGCCATCTCCAAGCGGTCAAAGAACCTTAATGACGTGAGAGATGGTATGGAGATTGATGATGTAGTCTCATACCAACTAACAACCATAATATAGATTCCGAGCTCCCTTATGTCTGATCTGCATGTGATTCTGCGGCACAGGAAATCCGGATTCGATTTTCGGTGGGAGTTCATCTAATTTGGATGCGCTGGTTTCATATAGCTCTGATGCTGCAAAGGATTAATCTTCAACCAATCCATATTGTATGTTTCTTTGATATTAGACGGATAGTATCTTTTGCCCAGGTCTAGCCAGATGGATACACTTGTGAGTCAGTATGCAGACTAATCCTTGATTGTTCCGTAAACAGTTCGTGACGGGGACAAATAGCCTAGACATTGACGTTCCCTTTAATCCTTAACCAATCAATCGATTCCGTAAACAGAGAAAAAAACCTGCTAAACGTGGTTTCGGCCACGATGTTCACAATATTTTGGACGGTGCCTGTTTGCGCTGAGATCGATAGCCCACAGACCAATGCTCTCTGTCAGTGATAACGCCAGCTTTAATTTCTTGGCGGGAGAGGATAATTTATTTTTGTATACCGAAAATAATATTTTTATTATTACTTTACCTACTGTACACCATACCTAGGGGGCAAACAGAGTCACCGTTGGTGGTGTCCTCCTTACCCATCTAGCGTCGTCACTATGCCCTGCTGGAGAGATATTTCATGAAGCTTCCGAACACTAGATGCTAACACAACCAATTTCGTGTAGGGTTACCATATTATAGACTTTTAAAAAGAGCTCATTTTCAGATTTTACATAAAACTTTGTACTGTCGACAAATTTCTTAGTGTATAAAAGAAAAAATGAAACGAAATCTTAAGTTTCACTCCCACGATTATGTCGTCTAGACTAAAGGAGACAGTTATGATGAGAAATGAATAAAACAATGGAATGAAGAAAGTGAGAGGAAACGGGAAAACCCCGAGAAAACCCACACACACGATGTTTGTCCACCACAAAGCTCACTTGGCACAAGCTGGGATCGAACCAAGGACCCCATGCACCCGAGGTGAACGCTCTACCACTGAGCCGCCGCGGCCATAGTGTATAAAAGAAAATATAATTTAAACTACTAAACTTTTACGAAAGTATTTACTTTCTTTTCGCGCCTATAGATGGATTCAGACACGTACACAGAAGCTTATCAATAGGAATAAGTACCCAAGGTTCATTTAAGGACACGCACTTTTTTTTTTTTTTTTTTTTTGTATACATACCTCAATGTGATATTCTCCGATATTTTCCGATGATGGAGTAGCTAGTGCGCAGGCTTTTGGTACACAAACTCCGGGGTTCGATTTGCGAAGTGAAAGCCTTGAAGAATTTGAACGCATTACGGTAGATCTGATTTAACTCTAAACTGTAAGCCCACGTCTCAGAACCTCGGTGCTGAAAGATATATTACGCTCCTATCCAACCAACTAAGTTGATCACTCTTGTTGAAAGTGAAGTTAAAATGTTAAAACCCAGACACCCCTATCTTGTGTACGCCACTAACGGGTGTATTTTATTTCCGAAGAATCTGAATCTGAAATCATGAATCTTAAAATTTATCCTGTTGTTTATATTCAACAAGACTTTTAGGAATGATAAAAAATGGATCAAAAGATTGCGATCTTGCCCAAGAATTTTAGGAATGATCTAAAAATCATCTAAGATTTCGATCTTGGGCAATAACTAGTTTTTGGATCAGGGCCACAAAATTTTTGAACGGCCCCTAAATTGAGTTTTCGTATTTTGTACGGAATAAGCACATCACACTGAGTTAAGTGATAGTTTGGGTTTGGCTGCACTGTATGTAGTTCTCCAGATACAGTATAAGGCTTACAGGAAAATTTTTGATTAAAATATATTGTATCTTTTGATTTTAAAAAATCCGTATTTTTTTAAAAAGCCGCCTGACCATATATAGGGTGCGAAAAAGAGGATATATTCGAGTAAAGCAGAACGTCTGATAATCCTTCTCATATGGTTACACCAAGTTCTGAAGACAGTTGACGTGTAGATAAGGTAGAGAGAATGGAGGAAAACTGCCTCTTTCCTCCATGGTGGGGTGGTTATACCTTCTAGTGAGATTATCTTGTGCATATATTGCTCTTTCATAGTTACATCCGGATCTTCGCGACCATCACCTATCCGCTGATATTGATTCCATCAGCGTGAACACAATATTTACGGCTCTGATTATGGTTTAGTCTGTGTCTAACCATTCGACCAATTGATCTCAATTTTAGGTAATAATCATGGCAACGTAAGCAAACACCATTATTTGAAGCAAGAGACCCTCCTCTCACGAACAACTTGCTATTTGAATTGATAGTCCACTGCTTGCCACACGAACTAACAATAACTTCCTATTACCCTACCCTACAAAGTCCTATTGCCTCAGCATTGTGACTTCTTCCACTACGCTGACTTTTGTGTGTGACTTTGCTGTTGTTTGTTCGCGATTAAAGCTTCCCAAGTGTTGTTTCTTGAGCTAAATGCATATATTTTCTCTTAATTTCTTACATTACTTTCTAAGCTTGGAAAGTACGTAGTAATCCGAAAAGTGACAGGAATTCTAAAGACATAGGAATTAAACGAATAATACGAAACACCACACAACTCCAACGAAATGAAAGTAGCTCTGGTATAAATTGTAGAGGTTTCTCAAAAACAAATTATGCATTTTTATTATTAATGATTGTATTAATCGACGAAAGATGAAACAAGTAATTATGTTTATAATGATAAATGATTAGTTGAATACTACAATAAAATGTAAATATTGTTTCTAATGATGAATAATGACATGAGTGTAATGTATGAAGTATTCTGTTAGATGTAAGTTTATGGAAACTAATAATTTTCGCATCTTATATAATTCAGTGGCACGAAGTTTGCTTGTCAGTTTGGATGATGTCTTGCTTCTGCATGTGTGTGTGTGGATTAACTTGCTATACTATTCTTATGTATACTGTTTTTATATCAGAAATATCTAATAATCTTTAATAAGTTAATGAAGGACGATAGATCATGAAAATAATAGGAAAAAGAAGAAACAGCATTCTTCGCCTTCTTATTCGGCACTCCGATTGAATCACCGTGCTGATAAAGGGAAAGGTAGAAGGAAAACTAGGAAGAGGAAGACCAAGAATAGAATATCTAGATGTAGTTACGAAGAAGGGATCTTGCCAAAGTATAAAACAGCTCTCCCAAAGGAGAGAAAAGTTTTAAATTTTCCATGTTGCCCACCAACCTATGGTTGAGGTGAACAAAAAGATGATATAAAAAGTACATAATTTAGATTATTATAGCTCTTCTACGAAATAAGTCTGCCTTCTTAGCGGAATTCACCTCGGATACGTCTCATACACGTTCTTTTGAAAAGTTCGGTTACACTCAAAAATCTAAAACTTCAAGGTAGGTACATTCTTATTCATACTTAACTAATGATCAATAACCACAGGGCGCACCGCGCTTCTTCACCACAATAACAACAATTCCCACTCACCTTACCAAACTGTTGTCCAGTGAAAATATCGAACTAATGACTCATTGTCCGTACTTACCTGATTTATCACCTAATGACTTTTTGTTTCATACATGAAAAATAGGATGAGTAGTGAGCGATATGTGTTGCCTGAAGCAGCTGTTGACGCATTCCAAACAGCGATTTCTGAGGTAACAGACTCAGAGGAGAGAAAAAAAAAATGCCTTCGAAGTTGGTTTGAGACGATGCAATAGTGTATCGATCTTTAAGGTGATACTTGGGAAACCAATAAAACTATTGCCAGATTTTCCCATGTTTTTCTTTTTTATTTATTTATTGCAGAAACTTTTTCTGGCAGCCGCCGTATGACGATACCATATCTGTTGAATATTCTTATATGTTTATAGAGAACATTGTTGTGCATTCCGTGAAGTTCAGCACTGTAACAATACACTCTGATGGTTTCGTCTTGACGAAGAAAGATAGAAAGGATTATCCCCGCTATAGATCAGTATACCAGCAACAATGCTTTCTGCAAGAGGGGAGGAGGTGTTTTAGAAATCAATCTGGCGTTAACTACAATCCAATCAATGTCCTCACGGTTTACGAGTGTTGTAGCGGATCTATTTTAAATCAGAAGTGATAATCCGACCCCCCTTCCCCCCAAAAAAAAACTTTCCGGTTGTGCCATACATTCGAAGATGGCTGAGGGGCAGTTTCCCTTCTAATTTATACTCTAAGATGAGGTTTCTTATTGCATCAGATGGTCATACGGATAAGTGCATAGATTCATTCTCTTCTCTCTAAAATTTCGGCAGGAGTATATTGGTCTACCCTTTCAATTCGGAAATTGTCAAAAATAAAAATTGGTGAATGTATTTCTGTAAATTTGAGTGGACTATTTTGTCTCCTTCGATGGTTAAAAAATTACCAAAAACAATGTTTTGGAATGGGTATTTTATAATTCATTTGGTAGATTAAATGTTAGATTTCTGGAAGATAGGACTAGGAGTAAATTTGGATAGTCCATTTCGTTCCATGCATAGATACAATTGTCAAAAATTACTTTTTGGAAGAGGTATGTAATGATCCATTTATTTGCTTCGGAACATCATCATAGCAATATTGAATATTAGATCTCTGCATGTGTTTGAAAGATAAGTATCCATTACAGGCCTATGATATCATCTTCTATTCGATTGATATAAAATTGACAAAAAATAATAATTTGAAACAGAATCTTATGATTTATGTGAACTATATTACTCGTATATTTTTTTGTACATTGAATATTGTGAATATATTGATCTCTAGATGTCTATGAACGATAGGTGTCCCCTGGTCTAAGGAAACCACTCCAAAATTTAGGAACTACCGTAAATTTGGTGAATAACTTATAACTTCGAAACCGTCTTAAGACTTGGCTTCATGTTAAGGTATATTTTCTCATTTTTTATATATACGTTATATCAATGCATTTTCATAGTCGTACAAGATAGTGTTATCACGTGCAATAAAACGTAATTCATGACGCATTGGGTGATGCAAATGTACAGGTCCTTAAACATATTTGTAAGTTAAATGACCACAACATGTACCTGGACCAAGGTACGCCTCGAAAAAATAAATAAAATAAAATAAAATAAAAATATTGATGGAATCAGTAAGTAGGTTTATACCTCATCAATACGTTTTACAATTGTGTAACAATAATTAGCTTTATATTTTGGATGTTATGAATGTAAAATTCCGTAAATGTATTTGAAAATTAGGTGTCACCTGATTAATGGTACCACCTCTCAAAACTTAGGAACCAAATTTGTTAAATATAATTTTAGTATAGACTTTTCTTGGTTGAAACTACCTATCATGATTATGGTCCTGGGCTAAGGTACCTCTCCAAAAATTAGCTACTAAATTACGTAGATATGAATCTAACAGGTACTGTTTCTTAGTTTCAAAGTAGCAGATGAAACTTTATTAGGTACCTTCGTGTATTTCTTAAGTTAAGTGTTCCCATATGTGTCTACTCCAAGGTATTCGCCAACCTTTTGGAACCATCCATCATGGATATGAATTTGGGACATTTGGAAAACTTAGGAATTTGGGGAGATGACGAATGAAATTTTCTTGGTTTTTAAACGACTTAGTTGAAGTACATGAATACATGTATATGAGTGTATCTGAGAATTACACTCAATTTAGGAACCAAATTTAGGATTTTAGAAGGTACTTTTCTAAGTTTAAATCATCTTAGATTATCTTGTATGGAATGTACATCAAATTTATTATTTTCTGGATCATGGACTAAGGCTGTAGTTCCCAAGTTTTTTTTTTTTTTCTAAAAGACTTCCTGAAGGCAATCATGATAGTGATGGCTAAGAAATCGAACCCAAAGAGATGTAAGGATTATAGAACTATTAGTCTCATATCTCACGCAGCAAAAATTTTGCTTCGAATTCCGAACAGAAGGTTGTGTGGAAGAACAAATGAAAAAGCTGGGGAAGAACAGTTCGGGTTCAGGAAAAGTAAGGGCACAAGAGATGCAATTGAATTATTAAGGGTGTAGGTGAAAAGTTTATAGAAAAGCGAAAGGGGTGTATATTGTATTTATTACCTAGAAAAGGTATTCGACAGCGGGAATTGAGAATGTTGTTGGAAGTTCTGAAGAAGGTTGGATTGGATGGAAAAATCGAAAACCTATAAGAAACTTATATATGAACCAATAAGTAAGTGTTAGCATAGGGAGGAAATGACAGAGGAGATTGTAATTGGAAGGAGAGTTCGACAAGGATGCTGTCTCTTGCCAACAATATTTAATATCTACCTAGAATAGATAATGAAAAAGAGCCTACATATTGAAGACGGCATTTCAGTAGAAAGTAGAATGATTAGGTATAGCCTATACGGTTTGCAGATGATATGGTGCTTGTTGAGGAATCTGAAGAGAAAATCAAAAAGATGTTAGAAAACTTGAGGAAGGGTCGTGAAGAATATAAGATGAAAATAGATGTGAGAAGGACAAAAGCAATAGTGATTGGAACGAAGCGGTCGGTGTCAAATATAGAAGTAGGGGGGGGGGGGTAGAAAATAGTCTAGTTTTCGACACCTGGGTAGTATTATTAGTGATGATATGAAGTGTGAATGTGAAATAAAAGCAAGGATAGGAATGGGAAAGAAGCCTTTAGGAGGAAGATAAGTCCATTTTATGAGACCTTGAATAAAGAGTTGAGAATAATAATAATAAAATACTTCGTGTGGAGTATTGTACTGTATGGGTCGGAAACGTACATTACGCAAAAATGATGCAAACGAATGAAAGCTTTCAAAATGTAAGTGTCGAGAAGGATGGAGAGAATTACCTAGGTCGAGCGGAAACAAATGAGAGGGTGTTAGAAATGAGGGAGAGTAAAGAACAATTTTATATATTATTAAGAAGAGGAAGAGAAACTAGTTAGGACATTGACTAAGAAGGAACTTATTATGATGACGTGCTAGAGGTATGGTAGCAGGAAAGAGAGGGAGGGGACGAAGGGGACTACAATTGATGGACGATATCAAAACAGAAAAATTTTACGTGAAGACGAAGAGGTTGGTGGAAGACCGTGAAGCATGAAAGCTTCTCAGCTGCGGCAAATGACCTGCCAATAATGGTAGATTACCTGTGATGATGATTATGACTATATCGTTGCTGCTGCTGGAGCCACTGACTGATACAATCTTCCTCAAAATTGACTTTAACTAATCATTAAATGATTCATAATTTTTAAATTCTGAAGTTTTGCAACACACCTTATGGGATTGTGTGACATACCATTTGAGAATCACTGGCCTAAGGTAGTCTTCTTAAATTTAGGAACCAAATTTGTATGATATTATTTTGTTAGTGATATCACATCAATTTCAATGCTTAGTTTTGAAAAATAATGATACGTTGACAGCATGGGCGAGTTTAGGAATTGTCTGCTGAGGGGGGACAGATCTTTTGATCGGTCTCGAAAATGTATTGACAAGTTTTGGTAGGTGGCCATCTTATATGTGGTATTTTTATTTTTTATTAGAAAGTTTGCGGGAAATGACTCCATGTCACCCCATAGCTCCGCCCATGGTTGACACATATTGCATCATTTTTCAACAGAAAAATATTCTGACGTAACACCCACAGGTTTCTTATCTTTAGAAACAACACTTATGACAGTATTATGAATTTAAATCTTCATCGGAAAGTTTGAAACATGGTACAGAGTAATGATATGTCCTTGTAATCTGATATATGCAATCTCACATAACATTCACATATTTGAGGTCTTCAAAAGTAAAATTTATAACACTGCTATATGAATTTATGCATTGTATATACATAACCCTGATATATTCTTATATGTTGATACATATTATTTATACTTAAAACTATTGACAGTATTATCTTTGGTAACTTATTAAAAGTTAGAATATGAAACTGATAGGTATACAATTAATTATTAAAACCAGTTCATGTATACTTTTCGCACTTCGAACCTCAGGTTTTGTACCCATGATTCATAATCTAAGGTCATTGTTGTAAAGTTATCTTTGGTGAAATATGATTGGTTAGCCATACTCAAAAAGAGATGTTCTTGCCATTGATTAATAGTTTTACAATAGTAGGAAACAAAATCTGAAAGAAACAAAAATATTTATCAATGTAAATTTTTAATTTTTTTTTATCGCTGCAATGAATGATTGTTAACTAAAAATGGAGAAACGAAATGTTCAAAATTGTGAAATTTATAATCAATTTTCAAGGGATTTTGATTTTTTAGTCGAATAGTTGAAAATTGTTTATTTTGTTAATCAAGTAGTTAAAAGCCGGATATAGTTTGAATATAACAGTGAAACATTTTCTCACCACAATATTTCTGTTTGACAATTCTTGTTTTGATAAAAACTTTTGTTAAAATTTTAAACTGAAAAGTTATTGTAGTTGCAGGAAACAATTCGCTGGACATTTTTTTCTGAGTATATATTTTATTTGACATTTTTTTGCTAAATATTTTTTGTTGAGAATTAAAAACTGAAAAGATTTGTAGTTGAGTTTTTTTTAACATTTTTTTGTTTACTGAAAATTTTAAGACTAGGAGTGGTATACGATGTACTGTAAGTGTCGAAGAATGCAAACATCGCTTTTCACATTCAAGTGTCATGTATTAATCGTGAAATGTTCCTGATAGTCATCTAAGTGGTCCAAAGGAACATATAAAGATGTCTGTATTATATTATTGTAAGTGCAGATGTGCGTGCTTTTTTGTAATTGCCCAAAGTTTCCTTTTTGGCATTTGCTACGTTTATTAATTTTAGTCCTTATTTTTGTTCAACAATTTTCGTATTGCTAAAAAAGGAGAATTAAAACTGTAAATACTTTTGTTGAAGAAAGAAATTGTTTGTCATTTTACTGGTTTACAGAAAAAATATTTTTCGGGTATTTTTTTATGTTCCATACTTTTTAGTAAGTGAAAATGTTTCGTTTTCATTTTTTGTGCTTAATGAAAATGTTTCGTTTTAAATTTTTTGTGCACGCGTAATTTTTTCAATTGATAATTTTTGCTTGTAGTTTTGGCTCCATTGCAACTTTTCAGTGACAAGTAGTTTTAGAAAACTTTAGTTTAAAAAAAAACATTTGAAATATTTATGATTAATAAATTTTTTGTTCGCTAAAATTTTTTGCATACATTTTATGGTTCGTTAAAATTTATTTTGTTTGTGTATTTTTTATTTCAATTATATTAGTAAATGACGAATTTCGTTTAAAAAACAAATTTTTGACTTGATGAAAAATTTTGTTCGAATCTTTTCACTCATGTCAACAAGGTTGTACTGTACAATGTCAGCAGAATTACATCACATCTGTTTGTGACATACACATGTTTGTTCGCGTATGTAGGTATTGTTCGAAATAATATCCATCATAACGTTATAATGGGTACTTGTTTGAAATTTCTTAACATATGCGATCTGATAAAATCATTTACCAAGGTTTCAAATTTACAACAGAATACACCTTATAAAATCTTATCTAGTCAGATTATTTCTACAAAGTTGGGATGAAGATTACTGGCAATTCTAGATTATAAAAATGTTATTTTACCTAGTAGATATCTACCTAAGGAAGCAGCAAACCAACAGGATCTTTTAAGTTTTTTTTTTTAATACTAATTCTGTATATGTGTTCTACAAAGAATTAGTTAATTAGTTACAAGATTTTTCTGAACTTTAGTGAATATCTTAAGGACAATGAAGAAAATCAAAAATTTAGAAAGTGATTCAGATCATATATGCAAAATGGTACAATATTACATGTTCATGTAATATTGTATGAACTAATAACACAAGCACTGTTTGGTCAAGTAGCCTGTAGGACAGATGCTTATGACTCTCTAGGACAGGAGTGCCCAGGTATCGTCCGCTGTAACTAGTCTACTTGCAAGGTATGAGCAGTAGCCTACGGTGATCTGTGTCATACTGTCAGTATGCATCTGTTTATTTTATGATTTCCTCCAGCGAGCTACTGAACAAATAAGTAGACTGTCAGTGTTTTCTGAAATGAAAAGTGGCCCTCAATCCTAAAAAGATTGGTGACCTCTGTTTTAGGATATAGTATCCTACGCTCACTGCTAAGGACTAGCAGTTGGCCATAGGGCCTACCACTCTGTCTCATAAGTGCTTAGGTGCGGAGAACTGGGAGGGCATTGAAGAAGGTGTATACCGAGTAGAAGATGCTAAGTTGTCCTGGCGGTTTGAGAACGCGCGTTCTCCAGCTGAATTAAATCACTCTCTATTCACCTTGAAATAAGAGTCTCATTCGATACAATCGAAGATGCTCTCAGAGATGGTTTCAGAGTTAATTTTGTGTAGACTTGCCTTCACAAATCGATTAACCCAAATATCCGAAGTGATTTGTTACCGAGCTATCTATAGACACATTTTGTGGTGCAAATATTCTTCATTATTAGTATCCGACGATGCATACCGGAAGTTCTGAAATGCGTCTCCACCAGTGTATTTTAGTTACAGTTTACAAGTAGTATGCCTCATAACTATTAGCAGTATCAGTGTTATTGTTAGAAGAACAGAAAGAGCAATAGATATAATCTGCTAGTTAACAGAGTGTATATATACAGAGCAAGTATAAAATGATGGACCTGATTTCATAAATTTATACTATGAAATCTAATAAATATATGTTATTGTGAAATTTGCGCTTCAAATATTAACTAGTCTACTTGCAAAATTTAGTTTCTCCCGCTCAAAGTTTAGTTTCCACTTAGTATTTCCACTTTCTATCAGTAAGAGTCAACAACGAGCATGAAATGAATTGTTGATATTGGCCGCAACATACCACAAAAGGTTTGGTAAGAGATAGACTATCGGCTTGATGTGTGCCGTGTTACGCAAGGTACTCACATAGGACACTTGTAAGAAACTTGAATAAAACTTGGACAGTTTACCTTTCTTAGTACATGTCTCACAATAACATATGCTTGTTACATTTCACAGAATAAATTTCTGAAATCGGATCCATCATTTTGACTTGTCCCGTTGTATTACATTACTAAACAAACGATATTATATTAGTAGAATAAACATTCCCAATTAATATTAGCAGCGAACAACATACTTTTTAGCGTCATAAAAATGATTTTTTTTTCGATTTTCTAGAAGACTAAGTATTTAATCTCAAGCGAGTCATTTGGCTCATCTTACTTTCATATATCGACCGATATACTGTATGTATCAACTTCGGTCGTTAACTTCGTTAAACAGAAATTAAATTCCAATAGTTAATGAAAATTTCGATCTACACTTCATCAACCACAATATGTATTATTATGTTCTTGGTATCGTAAAGAAGAGATTGATGACGGAATACGTCAGTATCTGTTTCAGTTTAATACGCACTTTGATTCCTTTACAGCAGTGACCGCCAAACCGTCGATCGCGAGCTACTGGTAGCTCGCGAGGACATTTTCGGGAGATCGCGTTAACGCTCCGGTTGGCTAACATTGATTCCTCCGCTGAGCTGACAGTTATGACAGGGGGCGGTGACGACAACAACTGCTTCTTTCTCCCGCGCAACTACCATTATCAGCCTAATCTCACAGTTGATTCTTTACGCGTGAGGTTGTGCACGTTATGTTTTTCGTGTGTATTTTAGACATTTGCTAAACGTTATGTTTTTCGTGTGTATATTAGACATTTGCTAAACGTTATGTTTTTCGTGTGTATATTAGACATTTGCTAAACGTTATGTTTTTCGTGTGTATATTAGACATTTGCTAAACGTTGTTTTTCGTGTGTATATTAGACATTTACTAAACGTTATGTTTTTCGTGTGTATATTAGACATTTGTTAAACGTTATGTTTTTCGTGTGTATATTAATTTATTAAACGTTATGTTTTCGTGTGTATATTAGACATTTGCTAAACGTTATGTTTTTCGTGTGTATATTAGACATTTACTAAACGTTATGGTTTTCCTGTGTATATTAGACATTTGTTAACTTGGATAGTTTGATTTCATATTTACTAGAAATGTAACTTTATAGGCAATAAACAAATGTATTTTTTTTAATTGATAGTTCTTCTGGTTGGTAGCTCACAATATGATTTATAAACGGTACAGTAGCTCAGAAGCTTCACAAGTATGGCGACTACTGTTGTTCAGCATCAATTTAAGTTTACAAACAAATTCATTTTTCTTTCCTAAAAACTAAACATCTGCTTTTACACTAACTTGTATAATCTTATTCAGCTTAATGAGATCTATATGTCTCGTGTCGTTAAAAGCTAATAATGTGTTGTAGAACTTCCCTATTCTGTTTTCTTTCTGAATTTATGTACTTATTTTCGAGAATGATACAAAATTATGATTTAATTACAGTATGGAAAAGAAGTAATAAAAATAAAAGCAAACTGTGATCCTAAACTGGAAATCTGGAGGATTTCAAAGGGGGAGAAAGAAAACCATTTATCCACAAGGAGATTCCATATTCATAAAAAGAGAAAATAGCTTTCGAAGTTGTTACGTATTTATTAATCTATAACAGTGGTCGCCAAACGTATGAAACTTCAGAGCTACTGTACCATTTTTAAATCCTACTGCTAGCTACCAACCAAAAGAACTACCAACTTTTTTTTAAATAATCTTACATTTCTTTATTGCCTACACGAAAAACATAATGTGCACAACTCCACGCGTATACAATCAATTGTGAGATGAGACTGACAATGGTAGTTGTGCGGTTGAAACAAACAGTTGCTGTCGTCAGCGCCCCCTGTCGTTAGCATCAGCTCAGTGGAGGAATCAATGTTAGCCAACTGGAGTGTTAACGCGATCTCTGAAAATGTCCCCGCGAGCTACTAGTAGCTCGTGATCGATGGTTAGGCAATCACTGATCTAAAAGAACATTAAAGTAACTTTACAAGTAGTATGTGTGTGTGCGTAGATTTGTTAAAAGAATTTTATCAAAAGGTAGTTATGTCCTATCACTAACAAGTAACTATTGATAAATTGGGGTTAAGTTCCAAAGTTAGGCGTCCGTTTCCATGATTTTTTAAAAAAATTACAGGAAAGATATGAATAATTTGATCGTTTGTGTGCTTGATAATATATAAGGGTCTCGAAAAATCTGTTTATTTGTTATATATAAGCGGTTATAAACATGGGACTATACGGCGAGCGGAGGGAACTACTTGGCGCAAGGTAACCGAACAGTTGCATTGTGTGAAAGTAACGAGCATTTATGTTATCAACATGGCGAATGTACAAGGGCAATGAAGTAACAGTTTTAACATTTGTGAAGCAAAACGTTGATAACGAGCAAAATCTTTTAAAAGTTTGTGAAGAGTACGCAGTGGCGTAGCAGCTGCCCCCGCAACCCCCGCAGTGCGGGGGGCCCCGAGGTATAGAGGGCCCCGAAGTCTTGCGATGAATAAAGATTTAAAGAAGTAGAACTTCAACCTTACTTCTGTCGGCTTTACAACTATGGGCCCTTCTCTATGCTTTGCGGGGGGCCCTGCAAAAGTGTGCTACGCCACTGAGAGTACGGATTAATGAACCTAATAACAAATTGCAGAAAATGTGAAAAGGAGATAACAGCGAAAAAACGTGGCGAAAGCGGACGCCCAACTTCGGAATAAATGCTATAAATTGTACTATGTTTCAATTAGGTCTAATCGTTGCTATGGCAAAAAACCACATAATATATTGCATAAATATTTGCCTTTAATATAACTTTCCAAATATGTATAAACACTCTTGAACAGTAGTACCAAACTTTCTAAAAATGCATGAGAATAATAATAAATCTTACAAAAGAGTGTCCTATAATATATAAATTCAGCTAACAAAAATACATCCAAAAGTCAACGAATTTCACAATTTATAAAATAATAGAAATGGATACTAGACTGCACAGAATATATAACATACAAATAACAGCATGGTATGAAGTTTCTCAGAAGTACATTCTGCCCAATTGTACTTCAACCTCCAACATTGCGTCACTGTTAGGATTACGAGAGTCACCGTTAGGAGTATGTTAGAAGAAATAAAAAACAAGAGGTACTATGTGCTACTTCAGAGTGTATATTCCCCTGCAATTTTACTATACGGATCCATACTATAAGTAATAGTAGTAGTAGTAGTAGTAGTAGTAGGGGTAGGAGTAGCAGTAGGAGTAGGAATAGGTTAGAAGCCCCGTAGGGGTTCGTTGGGTTCTGAAAGACTTCCCCAAATTTTTCCGTACATTTTACGATCTGTGGATCCGTATAGTAAAACTGCACCTATATTTCTCATATGAAGTAAGTAAGGAATAATTAACACTTCTTACCAGAGTACATACACTTATTTATTAAAACTAAAATACAGTTTAACGGTTTCAAGAAAATAACGTATATCAAGAAAGAGATATAGCCAGAGCATATAAATATATACTAAAAGTGAAAGATTAAGAGCCTGCCTTACTAAAAATAATACAAAATTTACCATTTTCCTTTTGCTTGTTTATTCATCGGTGAAAGGAGATAATGAAATGCAAGTTACCACAATCATAGATAATGCTATTCTACAACAGAAAATATGAATCTGAAGAATGTTCAGTGTTGCCATCCATAGAAATTACAGTGTTACCAGAAAAACAATTTCCCTAAAATCTAAGTTAAGACACCGAGTAGAGGAACAAGCTCAACTGCATTTGGTTACGTATCATATTGTTTTGGTTTCCTGTGAACTACTTTTTAAAATAATAGTTGTATTTAGTTTGTAATAAACAAAATAGTTTTAACATACAATTATTAAAACTAAATAATAATGTTAATTAAAAAGTACTTCACAAGAAACCAAAACAACATGATACGTAATCAAATGCAGTTGAGTTCATTCCTCTACTCGCTGTCTCAACTTAGATTTTAGGGAAATTGTTTTTCTGGCAACACTGTAATTTCTAAGGATGGCAACACTGAACATTCTTCAGGTTCATATTTTCTGTTGTAGAATAGCATTATCTATGATTGTGGTAACTTGCATTTTATTATCTCCTTTCACTGATGAATAATCAAGCAAAAGAAAATGGTAAATTTCGTATTATTTTTAGTAAGGCAGGCTCTTAAGATTCATTATTTGTATGGAAAGCCACTTGAGTCTTTCTTCCTCAGACCGTATCTGTCGGTCACCTAAAGGGAAAGATAAACACAGCTGGAAGGGTATTTAAGTCAGGGCAGAAGGCCGACAGACAAGGCTCGAGGAAGAAAGACCCGGGTTGCTTCCCATAGAAACAATGAATTTTAGTACTTCTACTTTTACTATATATTTCTATGCTCTGAAGATATCTCTTTCAGTTAGTGTCTGATGAAGACAACGTTAAGTTGTTGAAACCGTTACACTGTATTTTAGTTTTAATAAATGTGTATATACTCTGGTCAGAAGTTATTATTCATTTAGTGAGTTCCAGAGTCATAATGGATAGAGTTGCAGTAAATAAATAAATCTATGTTAGCAGAGTAAAAAGTATCAAGTGTATCAGATTGGCAACGAACGACGTACTTTTTAAAGCCATACAAATATTTTTTATTTATTTTCTCATTCCCAAACACGTCATTTTGCCTAGTTCAATGTGATATATGAATTGATATATGTCTCACCTACGGACAATACGCCAAACAGAAACTAAAGATTGAGAGTAAATAATTATTTTGGGCTAAATTTCATTATCCATTTTGTGTACATTATTGTCTTGCTAGTGTCATAAGGAAAAGTTTGATTTTTCATCCTCACCTTAACAAGGGACTTAGTTATTGCACTGCATCAACTTTTAAGGTTTGCAAAGAAAATCGTCATTATCATGCGATTTTTTATTTCAGTATATTTTTATGGAATTCAATTACACCCAAATGTTAGGTAGGTAGATGTTGATCAGAAAAAAAAGCTTTGATGAATTTTGTTAGGGTGTAATAATGACCAAAAAAAATTGTTTTGATTGAGCAATGACATACTTGAAACCGAGTTTCAGGTTTGTGTGTACTTTAGTTGGAGTCACAATGAATCGCGCATTTGTTAATGTTTTGATTCAGATTTTTTACTGCTGCTTAAAAACAACAAGGATGCTGCCGTGAAGAGCAGCAATCTTGGATCCTTACTGTGAGGCAGTTGAAATTTTGTTAACATTTGAACTTCCCAATTACCCCAGGGGGTAATTGAGGGCATGATGTGGGGATAAGTGGGTGGAATGCATTAAGTGAATATTTTTTGGTTAGAATTCATTTAAATGCTGTGCTATCATTGTCTTTTGTGGTGTACACTTTTGTTTCATAGTGCATTCTGCTTATTAAGCTATTTTATTAAACTTAGGCCACAGTGGCCGTTGCATATGCCAATACAGAGGTTGTTCAGCCTACGTTTGGCCGATTTCGTTCCTTCCCCCTCCCGGGCAGAATGGATTCACCCGACCTGGCTCGTGGCGTCCTCCAGTGTTGTGCAGTGGCTTCCTGGGAACGGATTTGTTTTTCCGCGCGGACGACAATAACGCACAAAACAGGATCATTGTTGTGAGTGTTGTGTTAAATTTGTTTCCAAGTGTGTAGGTTTCCGCTCTGTGACCAAAATGCCGCCCAAACTAAGACGGTTTTGGGAAGGCTATGTTGCTGCTCTTTATGGCGCCCACTTTACTGTTTCTGTCATTAGAAAACAGTCAAGAAGAATGGTTGCAACAACAGTTTAAGTGGAGTAAAAAATGTTATTAAAAATACAAGGGCAACGAAGCTCCACCATTTGGATCACCAACAAAGTTGCCTAGGAAGCGGGAATGCACCAAGGCCACCTCAGGAATGCACCAATGCAGAGGAAACTTCTCAAAATGGCAATGCAAGAAAATCCGCCAAGACAAAGGTGTATGGCTAATCGTCTTGACGTGTCTTTGGGGACTGTGAACCGGACGTTACACCATCAACTCAAGCTGGAAAAAGTCGCGAAAGCTCGCGGCCATCTTCTCACGGATCCCCACCAAAAGGAACGAAAGTGTAACGCCCGAAAGCTGTACGAACGGCATCTGGTAAAACAAATGTGGATGTACGTCGTAACGCTCGATGAAGCATGGATTTACCTTTCCGACTGCGGCAAACCGAGAGCCATCATGTACCGAAAGAAAGGCTCCAAGAACTTCAGAAGGTGGGTTCGTGTGTGTAAAGAATCCTTTCCAAAAGGGTTCATGGTCGTTACTGTCGAGGTAAACTGAAGATTCATAGAGTGACGAAGAACTGTAAAATAAATTCGCATTATTTTTGAGGAGCAGATCATGCGGCCGATCGACGAGCATGAGATTCCAACAATGTACGGAAATGACGCCAATCTGGTGCGCATTCACATTGACAAGGCCTCATCACATAGGATATCTCACGATCGTCCCTCGCATTCTACAGGGAGATGGAGGAGGCAAGTGGTATACAGGTGATATCTTTCAATGAAGTACCTGTTAAATCTCCAGATACAAGTCCTATGGACTATTGTGGATTTGGATTGCTGAAGCGGGCTTTGGGAAAACAGCGTGTGAGAACTGTGGAAGGATTTTGGAAAGCTGTGCAAAGGGAATGGGACAAGATTCCCCTCCCAGTTCTTCAGAGAAGCCTATTACAGTGGAAATTACGCTGTCGGGCTATTGTTAGGAACCAAGGGAACTACATCGAGCACTTACGGACCTGGCGCCATGGATTCCTCTTAAATTTTTAGGTAAGTCGAAATTGCTCAAATGTAGACTGAACAACCACTGTAGTGCTGATGCCGTAAATAGGACCTGTTTATCAAACCAGAGTTCCAACAGATGTTATATTGTAATAATTTATAGTTATTTAGTGTTATTCTTATTACCTTCTCCTATGTTTGTTTAACAGGGTCTGTTCTCTCTTTTTTTGTTTCATTTTTACGTTTTCGGCCAAAGTTTTGACGGCCTGTTTTTTTTTTTTTTTTCGTATGTGATACATTTTGGATTACCTTCACAGGACAATATCTATATTATAAACAATAACTGGAAAGCTAAAAAGGTATTCAAATATCTTTGAGCTTTAGAAATAACTTACTCCAAACTTAAGCCTCCAGTGGCCTTTGTTTATGCCAATAGAGTTGATGCTGTAAATAGGACCTGTTTATCAATCCAGAGTTCCAACACATGTTCTATCGTAATAGTCTTATTTTATTACCTTCTCCTAAATTTGTTTGAATATCAGGGCCTGTTCTCAGGGATGTACGTATGCTGTGAGTTCTGGAAATTATCCCGAAATCCTGAGTTTTCTATAAATTTAGCCTAATTTTAGGGGTTATTTTACAACTTTTAACCGACTTTAAAAGAATGAGATATTCAGTTCGACTCGTTTATATATATTAAAATTAACACCAAAACTAATTTTACATTATGTATGAATTTGTTTGGCTCATATATTTCAAAAGTTTTTATGGATAAAAATCAAGCCCGTATTTAGGTAAGTGCTATTCTGTGCTCGAGCACAGGGCGGCAGAATTTTGGGGGCGGGAGAATTGTGGAAAACATGTATAATAAAGTAATATTTAAAAGTAGCAACCCACAGAGTCCTTAGCAAGCGCGAGAAAATATGTTAATGTGTTTAATTCGCTCTAATTACAGTAGTTACTAATTACCTAGCTTATCTGATTACTTTCAAAAAGTCATCTTCTCCCACCCTCACCCGAAGAGATCAGGATGAACTTGAACATCATGAAAGCTGATACAGTTAAACTCAGCGACCTCAAAAACTATGAATTCAACACTATCTGTCGTTTTCGATTAGTTTTAAAATCTCCCTCTCCCTGGGGAGTGGAGTATGACCTTGAAGTTGAATTGGATTAAAACTGTCACTATTCATCTCAGCGACCCCAAAAACTGTGAATTAAACTCTAATATTGGTCGTTTTGGGAGACGACAAACTTTGTGCGTTGTGCGGGGCGACAAATTATTTAGAGCACAGGGGCGCACAGTATATAAATACGGGCTTGATAATAATAATAACGCATTATTATCTGCTTTTAAGCGCTTTATGATTATTTTCTGCTTTTTAGCACTTTTATTATTTTCCACTTTTTAGCGCTTAACATTTTATAATTTATTCTCATATTGAATGTGGACCCCTCAGAACTCTGGACCACCCTCTAAATAAATTCCTGTGTATGTGCCTGTTGCACGGAGCGGCAATTTACCTGAGGCTGGCTGGCCAACAGGCCATAACCGTAGTGCGTAGGAGTCTGTAATTAATGGGTAATATTAAAACAGAAAAATCGTACTTGAAGACGAAGAGGTTAGCAGAAGACCGCGAAACATGGAAGCTTGTCAGTTGAGCAAGTGACCTACGATGATGATGATGACCTTACACCATATAATATACAATGAAAATAATTGGCTAATTTAAGTAGTACGTAGCCTATATAGCGCTCCCAAACATCTCGGTTTAACCAGGACAGACCCGGATTTGGATAACGTCCTCTCCACCTGAGTTGTCCAAAAGTTCAAACTTTCCATCTTTTCTCCAAAACGTAAGTTAATATCATTCGAGCGATATTTAAAAAATAACCATTTATTACCCACTTTTGGTAAATGTTGACCTATTATGTAATTAATTCTGAAGCTTTCAGGAAAAACAAGTGCATAACCACGAATTTAATGTAAATTTTCGTAGTGTCCCAGTTTGAAAGTCTGGAAGTCTTAATTGTGTGTACTGTATGAGCGTATCTGTCTGCCTGCCTGCCGATGTTATGTTCCTCTTACTTTGGATGCTCTGTATAATAACGTACAAACTGAATTTGAATAATAATAATAATAATAATAATAATAATAATAATAATAATAATAATAATAATAATAATAATAATAATAATAATAATAATAATAATATAGTGACCAACTTCACCAATATGAAAGTCGGGATATTTTAAAGCTCCGCCACAGTCACGTCGAACTGCGGGACACTTTCTTCGATATTGAAACTGTCACGACAAAATCGGAACAGGTAGTAACCCTGCCGACAATTTTTATTAGCTCGGACCAGTAATGCCAACCCGTGGGGAAAATCCCATTTCGTGGGATTTTTGGGCCTTAATTTTCAAGAATGGGATAAAGAGATTTTTTCATGAAATTGGCCACATATATGGGATTTTTTCTCACCTACAACGCATTTCTCAAATTATGGAAACATGAATGTGATTGTTCCTTGTATTGTCCTATTTTTCACAACAGTTTTGACTAGCTGTTGCAACCATACGCTGTCGCAATTGACCGCCAGAAGAACACATTCACACGTAATGCATTTGTTTAGAAGCAGAAAACTCAGTTACAGAGATCGAGGATGAAAGGTCAAAGGAGGTAATATTATGTTCAAGCATATCCGCGAAACAAGTGCTCTTTCGTCTATTTCCCATGTTACACAAAAGAGTGCGTCCTCGAAGTCCTGACTGCTCAATTTTTTATTTAATCTCTTATTACTATGGAAGAATTGGAACTTTTTGGAACATTTAGACTTACATTGAGAAAGGTGTTATATTTGGAGCTTTTAAATGCAAATTTCATAATTAGTGCAATATGGGAATTTCCGGTACCAAATGGGAATTTTTGCCTCACGAGGTGGGATTGTGAAACATTTCAGGTTGGCATCACTGGCTGGGACTTTGTCCCGTATGTTGTCAATCAGACCCGCTTTTCCTAAAGAATTATCGAAGAAGTCCTCAATTTCTTTTAGGAATATCTTGCGCCACCATAAATTGTTCTGAATCATACATTTTTGGATAGAGCAGATTGCGACTTTAAGACAATACCATGCCGCCTTAGATCTATGGTTGACAGTTTTGGAGATATAAACTCCACATTTCATTTTCCCAAGGCTTTCGCAGTTTGTTCTTCCAGAATGAAGTGATTCCGAGGAAATGCTTACTCGACCTTTTGTCTTGAATCTCTCAAATGTTGTAAACGACCTGTATGAAACAACCTGATAATTCTCATTGGATATAATAACTCATTTTTCACAAAAAGAAAAAAAATCACAAAACAATTCTACGCCTGTACAAGCAAATAAAACGCGCCGACTATAACATTGCAAAATTAAATACACTATCAAATTATTTTTTAAAATTTCAACAATGGTTTGCCTGCACATTACAGTTTATAGCGCCAAAGTGAGAACAATTAGTACTAATATAACAGATTTAGTTCAGTTTCTAGTTCGACTTTTGAGCGAGTGAGTGCAACTTAATTAACTAGTGATTTGAGGTGTGGTTTAGCGTGTAGTGTGCAGTGTAAAAGTGAATTTACAGCAAGTATTGAACAAGTAGTGAAGTGGTAATGGAAGATAACAAATGATGACTACTGGTAATGTCAATTTTAAGAAACCCAAACGTTCTGTAGAGGACGCTTTGCGGCTTATGACATGGATTACTAACGTGCCATTTAAGGACTTCTATGTCCCGCAGAAGCTGACTACAATAAAAACAGGTAGGTTTATCTAACTGATTTCGAAACAAAATAACGTAGAGCAGATTTACTTACAGTGGATTACCAGAAAATGAAATGGAAATGTTTCAAATTACAAAATTTATTTGTAAGATTTTACAAAATTTTGTAAGATTTTACTTTTCCACGCTTTACTAAACACTATCAGTTAACAATTATGCGACATGAAGAAAAAAATGGGGAGAACGGTTATCATCAGGTACTGGTACAGTAAGGTTTTGTCGCATAATAGTTTCCGAGAATTGTCGAGATATATTTTCACCAGGGATATCCGCAGGGTGTTTTTTTTTTCGAAGAGGAGAGGCAAAGGACCGATTCTAAGGGGGGGGGAAGACAAACAAGTGCAATGGCAAACGCATACACAGTTTGATGCACGCGTGTTCATAATATATCATTTAAATCAACAGTTATTTGCGCACATATCCTAATATTAAGTACTATAGTATGAAGCCATCCGCAGGGGGTGAGTCCTGGGGGCCGGACCCTCCGAAATTCCGACTTTTCTGTAAATTTAATTTAATTTTAGACTGATTTTACAAATTTCAATATAATTTATCCTTATACTCAATTTGGACCGCAGCCTAAAATCTTGGATATGTGCCTGAAGCAAGTATGTTTTGACATATACGTCCAAGAACTGAACACCCTTCGAAAATCCAAGGAGCAACTGCTCCCGTCCCATGATTTCCACTACGTGGATAGTTTTTTTTTTTTTTTTTTTTTTTTTTTTTAGAATTTAGCAAGGAAAAATGTTTTGTGGAAATTAGAAATGGAAAATGATACGGAAACATTGGGGAGAGGGCAAGGAGGACACTGAACTCTCTCCGCTACAATATTGGGGAGTGGAGGTTTGTCCCCAGGTTTCGGCTACGATTAAGCACCTGCATTTGAGGTGGGGGACGGTGGCTCAGTTGGTAAAGTGCTTACCTCTGGTGTGGCGCCCCTGATTCGATCCGCGGTCAAGTAAGTTTGGGGTTAAATTTAGAATTATCTTATTTTATAAAAATCAGGAAAATTTACAGGAGAAATGAGGTAAGAAATGATAAGTTTTTATTTGATGTTTAGGAATGTAAGTTCGGCAGGAGAGTAATATTTAATCAAAGTATATGTATTCCTCAAACTCGGAAGAGGGCAATTGCCCCCTGATGCCCCCTAAATGACGCTTCTGGCCTTAATATCCCGTCTCCCTTTTTTTAAAGGGCATACTTGTGGGCAGTGGCGGATCTAGGCCAGGGCCAGGGGACATAGGCCTCCCAGTTTTCTGATTGACTAAAATAATTTAAGCTATTATTTATACATTTTTGAACGTTTATAGTAAACTCATGATACATATATCATAGTCTGGGTTCTGGGTGCCCACCCCAGATTTTACCTTCTAGATCCGCCACTGCTTGTGGGAAGTTAAACTGAAAGATTTCATTTCATTTCATTCTCAAACCTGGATTGTCGCCTCCTGGGGAAGGAGTTTGGGAATTCAGCTAGGAAAAATGTCGCTACTAACATATTTATAGTTAAATTTCTGCCAAATACGGGACATATTTACAAGCATAACGGTTTCAAAAATCAATTCGACTTGTTAGGTAGGGGTGTAGCGACGGGGAAAGACAAATGGGCAAGGGCACCGATTTCTCTGTAAATTTGGGGGGGGGGAGGGACATTCAGATGCAGAAGGTATATATGTAAGGATTTTAGGACAAATTACATTCAAATTATGCCAAATATTGTATATTCATAAATACAATAGGAAGGCCCACATGAGCTTTTGGGAGGGGCGCTCCCCAGGATCGGCGTCCTTGCAAATGGGGGCCTGGTTCTCCAAACGATCTTCTGCTCCCCACATGAATTTCTTCTGTTATGTTATTATTAAACTTATTTCATATTTACAACGAATGAAGACTGTTTATAACAAAAACTAAAAACAAAACATGCTTAAGAAATACTGTCATATAGCAACTAGTTAAAATACCGTAAGTAAAACAACTGAATCACATACCTTGTTACTGTTATTTCCGTAACGATGTTCACGCTTGCGAATTCCGTATTGTGCTGTTCCTTAACATTATCTAAGTTGAATTTTCTATAAACCTAGGCCAAACTGCTTAATTAGAAACTTGAATTTATGACAGTGCATAGGATTTATGATGTAAGCTACCACTATGGAAGGATTTTTTATAAATTCGACGACAAAGGGAGAGAAATAGAGATGGCATTTATTATAGTAAAATGTATATATTTAAATATCTCCGAATTTTTGAAGAATAGAGACATAAAATTTAGTATATGGATTTCCCATTTAAAATAATTATACACGTGTTTAACTTTTTTTTTTTTTTTTTTTAAATATTTCCTCTAGAAGGGAAGAAAAGAGGTTGGGGTTACTATTGTTATTACAAGGTGACCGTATCTCGAAATTCTTAAAGGTTACGATCATGAAATTTGTTATTTTGACTTTTCACATAAAATAATTAAAGACGTATATAAGCGTTTTTTGATGTTTCTTCTAGAAGGGACGAAAAAGTGTGGAAAGGTAAAAAAAAAAAAAAAAAAAAAAAGAGAGTTACAGTTGTAATAATATAACCCATACCCTCGAAATTTTAAGGTGAGAGACATGAACGTGAGTACTTAGACTTTGCACTGTTTTTGATTTTTCCCATAGAAGGGAAGAAAAAAGACGGAATGAAAAAAAATGGTGGGTGTTGCACTTGTTATAATATGATGACCATATCTCAAAATTCCTTAAGATAAGATACATGTTAAGGATCTGAAACTATTAACTCCTTACTCAAAATAAGTGGTCATATGCTACAGCGTTTCGAAAAGTTCGATTTAACAAGAGAATGGATCAATATCTTTTTTCTCAATGTATAAAAAAATATAGACCCTGTAGGTAACTTTGAAATTGTCACTCTCATCATCAGGGGAAAACGGGTGAACCATTTGAAATAAATTTTTGAGTACAATTAGCACTTTGTGCCGACATGGCTTTTTATCGTTTCACTTGGATTAAATCTGTATTCTGAGGAGAAAAAGAGTTTTAATTTTTCGTAAAGAATAATGCTATAAACTTATTTTGTTATACAAATTACGGAATGAAAGACTGGAATATAAGGTGCGAGGCCGATCAAATGGGGGGGGGGGTCTGGGGGCGAAGTCTCCAGCTAGCACAAGGACAAATGAGTGCAACGATGTTTGCTTCCTAACTTCTCCTCGACAGCATTGATTTTCATGATTTTTAGTACATGAGTGGGCCCTGGTCTAACAGACTTTTAGCACATTTTCGGCCAGAGCAAGGTTGAAGGGATGCTACTCCAAAGTGATCGATATTACAGTAGATCATTAGTATTCAGGGTCACAGATGAATGGTGACATTTCCGACACTGTTTATGTCCAAATCCATCCCTGATCAGCATGAGGTGAGAAGGAGCAACATGTCAAAATAATCGAAAACGACAACGAAATAGTGTCCAATTCACATTTTCGCAATCATTGAGATTAATAGTGACACTCACGATGTCTGACTCAAAAGTGAGACTGATACCAATTAACTTAGCGACTCTAAACTATTGATTCGACACGAATATCAGTCATTTTAGATTATTTTCACATGTCACCATTTCACCCCTTCTCCAGATGGTAATGAGAGCTCCAGTTAGGCTTAAGAGATATTGGAAGTGTCACGATTCGTCTCAGTGACTCGGAAAACTATGAATTCGACACTAGCTTAATATCGGTCATTTTCGATCATTTATATAAATCACCCCTCGTACTCCCTTCTAGGTGTACTAGTAGGTCATACCCTATAGTACAGGGTGTCCAATGTACAATGCAACCCGGAGTTTGGGATAGTAAAACTTTTGAACCTGAAGTGATACACAAATAATGGTTATACCAAAATGAAGCCTTATTCATGCATACATTTTTAAATAAGGAAGCAAGGATTGAAGTACACTAGGAACCACACAGTGTTGCCAGATGTAACCGAAGATTTTTTTTTTTTTTTTTGCAAAACATGTAAATTGACATAACTCATACGTATGGATGTTCTGTCGTTAATTTTCAGTTTGTTTAGTTCGAGTAGTTTAGAAACTATGGAGCAGAAAAAAGAATTTTTCATTTCCACCGATAAATAATCGGATGAGGCCTCTGTAAAGGAGAATTAGAGTATCGTAGTTTTCATAAATTAACACTCTGAATTGGCAACTTTGCTAATGTTTCAGAGCATCAAAAGGTGTGTTAAGGATCTGTCTACATTGTGCAATTCCTGAAAACAATGAAAAACAAACTTTGAAATTATCATGATAAAATTTTTACTTACCTGCATCCGGCAACACTGCTACTCATTTCTATCGGGCTGTTTAAAGCAAGAGGTATACAAGAACAATTCTCGAACTATACAAGACCTGGAAAGGAACATTCGCAGTGCCGTTAAGAACATTAACACTTCTAATTTTCGTAAAGGTGCTGCCAACGTGGTGAAACGTGTGAACCAGTGTTTGTATCAAAATAGGGGATACTCCCAGCATCCACTGTAGAGCTGGTAACTCATTTTTGATAATAGCAGTGTTGCCAGGTGCATATAAGTAAACGTTATATCATAATAATTCCAAAGTTATTTTCATTGTTTTCAGGAATTGCATAATGTAGACAGATCCTTAACACACCTTTTGATGCACTGAAACATTAGCAAAGTTGCCACTTCAGAGTGTTAATTTAGTGAAAACTACGATTTCCTTAGTTCCCTCTTACAGAGGCCTCATCCGATTAGTTATTGGTGGAAATGAAAAATTCTTTTTCTGCTCCATATTTTCTAAGCTACTCCAACTAACCAAACTGAAAATTAACGACAGAACATCCATACGTATGAGTTATGAGTCAATTTACATGTTTTGCAAAAAAAAAAAAAAAAAAAAAAAAAAAAAAATTTACACCTTCGACACCTTTGCTTACATCTGGCAACATTGTATGGTTCCTAGTATACTTCAATCGTTGCTTCCTAGTTTAAAAATATATGCGTGAACAAGGCTTCATTTTGGTATAACCAATATTTGTGTATCACTTCAGGTTCAAAAGTTCTACTATCCCAAACTCCGGGTTGCATTGTATATTGGACTCCCTGTATTATTTCCCAAGCGATAAATAATTGGTGTACCAAGTTTGGTTGAAATTTCTCCAGGTGTTCCAGAGTAGTGTTGCAACCTAGATACGGAACATATGTTCCATTAGTCAGTCACTTTTTACTATTACTGAAGCGCTGTCTGATATCGGTCATTATTGATCATTTTTATGTATCTCCTCCTGCTCCCCAAGTTGCAGGGATGAATTTGGATTTAAACGGCATCGGAAGGTCATTGTTCATCTCAGCGAAAACTATGGATTCGACACTAATATAGATCTTTTTCGATCATATACAGTATATACAGGGTGGTAAGAAACGATTTGAACAAACTTCGGGAGCTGATTCCCGACACCGAAACTAGCAAAAAAGTCCTAGGAAACTTTGGTCAGTAAGGGATAGTTTCGGCGGTATAAGTTGCCGAAATCGGGTCTAGGTCAAAACCCCCACAGCCAAAACCCCCACACTCAAGAAATGTCAAAACGCCCATACAAACGGTCATAACCCCCACACAAATGGACAAATCTCCCAAACGCACGAACGGTCAAAACCCCCACAGCCAAAACCCCCACACTCAAGAAATGTCAAAACGCCTACGCGATCGGTCATAACCCCCACACAAATGGACAAATCTCCCAAACGCACGAACGGTCAAAACCCCCACAGCCAAAACCCCCACACTCAAGAAATGTCAAAACGCCCACACAATCGGTCATAACCCCCACATAAATGGACAAAACAGCCACACGTAGCAACGGTCATAGTCCCCACATAAATGGACAAAACTCCCACACAAATGGTCAAAACTCCCACATGCAGAAATTGTCACAACTGCCACACAAATGGACAAAACCCCCACAAAATCGGACAAATCCCCCGAGGGCTGTAATTTAGAAACAACGCAACGTAGCGAGTGCGGTTTAGAACATGATATTCGAAGTCATACCTGCACGATTGAAAAATGTATGTTTCAAACCTCCGCAAGATGTGTGCGAGGGATTCTCCTAAGGGACATAGGGATTACTTGCCAGGTTATAGGGAATATATACTTTCCCGTCCTCCTCCCCTAGGTTGCACATTCAAAGTGAAATGATAGAAACTATCCCAGGCCCGAACCTCATCTCTGTTGAAAATTTAATGGATAACGGTCGGGTGGTTCAAGAGTTAAGCCACAAACATAGTAACTTTCATTTTTATTTAAATAGGAGATAGATAAATAGATATAGAAGTTTTAATGAATGATATTAAACAGGTGAAAAAGAATAATATTTGCCATTAAATAATACTATTAAGTTTAACGTCCCTCAATTATGCATAGAAGCTATAGGGAGACTGTGATGATGAGATGAATCAAGATGGTGGAATAAAGAAAGTGGGAGAAAACGGGAGAACCCTGAGAAAACCTCAAAAACTACGCATGAAAATTTACTCACAACTACCTCATTTTACACAGTTTGATGTGATTTGTCGATTGATAGGCCTATGTGCCTCATCTGTGGTGAGATACTTGAGATAAAATTAAAGTTAAAGAATTAATAATCATTTGGAGAGATTATATCAAATTAACACTGTATCTTGCTAGTGTTATAATGAAAATTTTGATGAGGGTGTACGTACTTTAGTACCACCTTCATCTTAATAGAGGCGTGGCTATCGTAAAGCATGAACTTTTAAACAGTGTTGCCAATTTGGGGGAAAGTCGCTAAATCTAGGGGGATTCGGCTTTCAAGATAGCGACGAAAAGTCATTTTCCCGATTAGCAACTGTTTTGGTGATTTCTAAATGACGATTTGGCAACTTACAAATCTAGCGACTTTTGTGCTACAAACAACTAGCCCTTCTGTAATCAAGCACCATTAGCTCGAGGCCAGAGGCGGATCGTGAAGGTAGAAACTGGGGAGGGGGCAACCAGAACCCACACTATGATGAGTTTACTATAGACTTTCAATAATGTATAAGTAATAGTTTCAATTTGTCACTAAAAAAAAACTGTGGGGTCTAGGCCCCCCGCCCCGAGCTAGATCCACCTCTCATTAAGTAGTTTTGAGATATATTTCTTTTCATTCTTTTGGATTGTTTTAATCAGCACAAGCGAAAATGAATTGGAAAAATCCCACAATGTTATCACCCTTCCAAAATCCCACTTTATTTTCTGTTATCATTTGTCCTCGAACGAAGACCAATTCCAACCTTCAACGCTCTTTAATTTATACACCTTCGGTTGAGAGGCACAAGTAATGCAGCATTAATAGCAAGCAAATTAGCTGTAGGAGCGAAACTTAAAGTGGAGGAGTGCTAAACCGAGGTGATTTCGGTAGGTGCTCGGCAGTTAAGTACGCAGAAATTTATTTCGGGAAGGATGCAAAGCTTTAGGGGGATCCAAATTCATTATGAGGATGAATTATAGTAAAATTTGCTGAAACATCAATTCAATTCACAGTAAAGTAGGAATTTAGGGGGAGTGTCCCTAATCCCCAGGACCTATCCCTGCATATCTCCCTAGTGCCAGGGATAAAAATCATTCAGTATCTTTTCACCCCCTTGTTTATTCAACGTCCCTTCCCTCCGGGAAAATCTTCTGAAAAAATTACTGGTGTTAGATCTTTTTTGCTTTTGTTCACTTTTAAAATCGTATAATATTGCGTCGGAAATGTGACTTTAATTTTTTAGCGACTTTTCACCCCAAATTGGCAGTTATTTTATATTTCCTTTAGCGATTTTTTGTGTCAATGTTTTGGCAACACTGCTTTTAAGTATACAAAGAAAAGTTTGTTTTCCTCGAAGACTAAGGGTAATGATTTAACCTGACCTATACAGTTCTTTTTAGTGTAATAAGTTCTATTAAATGATGTATGTTTCATATTTCGACATTTTTTTTTACTATTGTTGTTACTCGCTAAAAATTTAACAAAGTAACAGTATTTTTTTAATTCTAATGTATCAACTGAGTAGCTTTTTATTGAAAGAATGAATGCTTTAGGACTGTAATTTATACAATTTTTCGTTACAGTCACCCAATTAATCTACTTATTCATTTTAATGTAATAAAAAATCATACACTAACAAACAACAAAACAGTTCT
Source organism: Thermobia domestica (assembly GCF_964235325.1). Lineage (NCBI taxonomy): Eukaryota > Metazoa > Arthropoda > Insecta > Zygentoma > Lepismatidae > Thermobia > Thermobia domestica. Next base: position 277,979,376 of record NC_137458.1, on the reverse strand, counting down.
GATCGTAGTATCAAATATCTCTCACGTGATCAATAACTGTTCACCTTCAAAAACAAACCTCTATATTGTAGTATCTGATACTGGAAAGTAGAGATTCGATTCCCGGTGGGGGGCACTCGGTCGAAAAGGCGTAAAACGCTTTTTCAGGCCAGCCACCCTGAATGAGGTTTTCCTGGGTTTTTCTCATTCACACCAGGCAAATGCCGGGTTGGGTACCTAACTTATAGATCCCAGGTCGCTTCCTTCCTTCTCTTTCCCCGGATAGTGTGCTTGCCGAGGGACGTCATCCCTCAAAAACGTGAAGGGCTAAATGGTCTTAAATCTCGAAAAGCCCAGAAATCTAAATCCTAAATCCTGGAAAGTAGAGAAATAATACTCTCTTATACAGGACTTGTACATTATTTTTTTCTTCTTTAAAAACTGTGGGATTTAAAGCACAGTTAGTCTGTGATAGAGTGTTCATCTCTGATGAGATCATAGACATATGAGTTTGTCGTGGACAACATCGTTTCAGGGGGTTTTCTCCGAATTCTGTTTCCTCCCACATTTTCATTTCACTAATTTTTTCTTAATTATTCACTTTCTTAGATCACCTGTTTCATTTAGCCTAAAAAACATAACAATATGTGCGGGACAATATTGTATTCACAACCATACACATAATAGGATAAAAATTGGCCTCAGTTGAATTTTCAAATGAGGTTCAGTACTTTGAAATACGAGAGTCGTTCAATAAGTTAAAAGGATATTTTTTTAATTTTTTTTTATTTTTCAACATAATCTCCTTTTAGCTTGACACATTTCCCCTACCTTTTTCAAGCCTTCCTAAAAAGTAGGCTGTTGTTCGCTATCTATTACGGTTTCCTTCATTGGAGATTAGTATTGAAACCTGAAATCGTACATTGCCACCACTTCCAGCTTCAATAGAGGGGCGTAGATCGAGGTTAAATTCACTTTTGGGGCGTTCAACCTTTTTTTTTTTTTTTTTCGTATTTTTCTCTTACAACACTTTTGCTTGCTATTATTATTATTATTATTATTATTATTATTATTATTATTATTATTATTATTATTATTATTATTAACAACAATAATAATAATACTGTAATAAATGTAATTCATAAGTTATTTTCGTGTTAAAAATATATTAACTTATTCCTCAACACATTTTATTACTTGACCATTTTGATTAATAGGTACTTCGTGAACTTCATAACCTCTGGTATAAGGTCCCCTTTTCGATCGCAGTTCTCAAAGACTTTGTGGTGAACGAACTCCGTGTGAGTTTTCTTGGAGTTTTGTTTCCTCTCATTTTGATTTCACCATTTCGTTCATAATAATTTTTACCATTTACATAGCCCCGGAGCATAATGGAGAACCATTAAAGTAGCAAAAATGAACTTGATAATGCCATTTCTAATACACCAATCCTCATTAATGTATTTATATGCTGATTTGATATTGTTTCGGAAGTGTATATTTTGCAACATTAGTATATAAATACACAAGTGTGTATCCTATAAAATCTTCATTATATATATATATGAAGTGTAATGGAAATTCTAGTTTAACATCTCACGGTTACACATCAAGGGTAAGGGAGATGGTGGTGATGATAAGGAATAAAATGGTGGAATAAACAAAATGGAAGAATCATGAGAAAACCCACGCACACGATATTTCTCCAGTAATAAAGTTCTCGTGGCATATGTTGGGACTTGAATGAGGGATCTCACGCATCAGAGGTTAGAGCTTTATCACTGAGTTACCTTGGCGCCATGTCAGATACAAAGATGAAACCTTAAAATAGCCAACATAAGACTCTCCTCAGAAAACGACTTATTTGAACTGAGTCTGCACGAGTATATAACCATCATCATCATTGGTATTCTGCCATTGGCAGGTCACTTGTCAACTGAGAAGCTTTCATGCTCCACAATCTTCCGCTAACTTCTTCGTCTTCACGTGCGTTTTTTTGGTTTTGTTTGATATCGTCCATTAATTGAAGTTTTCTTGGCCTCCTTTCTCTCTCTGTACTGGCACCATACCCTCTAGCATGTCCCAAACAGTTCCTCTTCCTCTTCTCAATAACATTTAAAACCGTTCTTTTCTTTTCCGTCATTTTTGCTTGAGTTAATTTTGAGATTCGCGTCCCTTTCAGCAGTGAGGCTATATGAGACGGGACCTCCTGATTATTTTGGAACCCGAACCACATGAGCTCCCGCCGGGAACCGAACCCGGGTCTCCCACGCCAAAGGTGCGTACGCTAACCGCTTATCCAAGAAGGATCTCCCCCGCCATTTCTAACAACACCTCATTCGTTTTCTTTCGACCAGCTGATTCCATTCTTCTCCACACTCACATTTCGAAAACTTCCAGTCGTTTTTCATAATTTTTGCGTAATGTCCATGTTTCTACCTCTACAGTACAATATTCCACATGAAACATTTTATGAGTCTTTTTTTTTTGAGTCTTTTTTTCAACTCTTTATTCAAGATCACACAAAATAGATTTTTCTTCCTCCTAAAGGCTTCTTTCGCCGCTCCTATCCTTCTTTTATTTTATTATCACACTACATATCGTTACTAATAAAACTACCTAGGTATCGAAAACTAGTCACCTGTTCTCTTTCTTCCGTTCTACTTCTATTTTTGACACTGACCGCTTTGCTCCAATCACCATGACTTTTGCCTTTGTAACATTTATTTTAATCCCATATTCTTCACAGCCCTTCCTCAAGTTTTTTTAACATGTTATTGATTTTCTTTTCAGATTCCGCAGCAAGTGCCATATCATCTGCAAACCGTGTGCCTTCTACCTTGACTTCTACCGAAATGCTGTCTTGATTATGTAGGCTCTTTGTCACTATCTCTTCTAGATATATAATTTAATAATGTTGGCGAGAGACAGTATGTATCCCTGTCGAACTGCATTCTCCTCTGTCACTTCCTCACTTATTCTAACACTTACTTGTTGGTTCATATATAAGTTTCTTATGAGTCTCCGATCTTTCCATTACAACCCAACCTTCTTTAGAACTCAGAACAATAATACCCAATTCACGTGGTCAAAAGCTTTTTCTACATCAATAAATATAACATACCCTCTTTCCAAGGGCGCCGATCCTGGGGGGGGGGGTCGGGGAAGCGGCCATCCCAAAGCTCATGTGAGCCCCCTATTGAATTTATGAATATACCATAGTTGGCATAATTTGAATGCAATTTGTCTTAAAATCCTCATATATATATACCTTCTGCATCTGAATCCCCCCCCCCCAAATCTACAGAGAAATCGGCGCCCTTGCCTCTTTCCTTTTTTTCTGTAATCTTTCACCAATCACCTTTAATAATCCAATTGCGTCTCTTGTACCCACCTCTCGTGAGAATGTGTACCATGTTATATATTATCAACATATAACATTATTATATACTGTTACATAGTATATAACAATGTTAAACATTGAAACAATTTATTAATGTGTATTAAATATCATAGTATTATTATTTTTAGCAATTAGGTTACGACAAAATCAGTCTTAAGTCACAAAGGAATGGTAAAACTATAAAAATTGTTTAAAGTTTAGTCAGAATAATGGATTATTAACTTAAAATGGCAGATTCAGTTAAAAAAAAGTGGGGAGGTTTGGTGACGGCTAAATGGCGGCCAACGGGTAATAACTTTTCTTCAAAAGTATAATTATGGTTTTAAAAACTCCATTCATAACTCCATTCATAGCGGAACCTGAATAATGAAAATTTTTCTTTAATTCTTTTGATCCCCAAACTCAAGGACTGATTGTTTTTTTTTTTTTTTTTAAATTCATACAATTACTTTCAAATGTTTGTGTCTTAGATTCTAATTGGTATAGACCAGTGGAGAACTTTTATATAGGCCGCGGTTACAATTCTCATTTTTCAAGAAAGCTGCATATGATAGTACTGAATACACGAATTTTTTGTAATTATTTTACATTGCGATAGATATAATATCAGAATTATATTTCTGATATATTTCATATTTCTTACAGCCTGTAATCCAGTATTTTTTACAACGTTCCAGAAGGCAACACTATGTCTCTGGAAGCCGCAGGTTCCCCCACCCCTGGTATCAGGGTTGTCAACTTTTCTTAAGAAAAATCAGGACGGGACTTTTTTTTAAATGGAGTCAGTAAATAGTTGCGGTAAAATTTTATTGCTGCAGTCAATGTTATAGAACAAATTATGTTTTGAGATGTAGCTAATTCAGCAAAGGTAATTCAGCAAAGGTTCTCAACCGATTTGCCCCGACATACTGGTGTGTCACGCAGCCTCTAAGGTGTGTCACGAAATTTTAGAATTGAAAAATCATGAAGAATTTAATAATAATTAGTTAAAATCGAGACAGACTGTATCAGTATGCACCTCCAGCGGTAGCAATAATGCTCAGTGCTGTACAGAATCAGTATAAAAACTAACTGATTTCACTATATTATTATTATTATTATTATTATTATTATTATTATTATTATTATTATTATTATTATTATTATTATTATTATTATTATTATTTACAATAAAAATATCAAACAAGTGTCGTGATATCCTGTACGTTCACTAAGTGTGTTGTCAGTCAAAAAAGGTTGAGAACTACTGGTTTTGAAATTGAATTCCTTATCTTAATCCAATCGATAGATTTTATTAAACTTGTTATAATTACATAGGTGATTGTACAAACCAATGCGTAGTTTTCGATGTTAATTTGATTTTAGCAGCGAAACTATATAAGCCGTAGATTTACACCTTAACTTGGTATCCGAACAACAGGAGCTCCCGCCGGGAATCGAACCAAGTTCTTTCACCCTAAAAGCGCCTACACGAACCACTTAGCCACAAAGGAGCTTCACTAGTAGTTTCTGAGAAATTCAAAGAAAAATGCAAATTTAAAAATGGATACTACAGAAGATCCATTCTTTTCATCTATCAGAATGAAATTGAGACTGAAGTGTACCATAATTAAGGCTTTCATTATGATATAAACAAAATGACAGTATATAGTATGGTTAATGAAATATAGCCCTAAATTATCATTGACTCTTAAATTTTTTTATCAGCTTAATACCATAATCAAGCTTTTCATTATGACATAAACGAAATGACAGTATATAGTATGAATAATGAGATATAGCCCTAAATTATAATTAACTCTTAGAGTTTTTATTGGCTTAACTTATCTTGTCTAAAGATAAGATATGTATCAATCAATAGAGAGTATCGAGATGAAGAAAATGACATGCTTAAGGATATATTCTCATGCGTGGTTTCCGAGAAAATCCAAAAAAAAAAACTACCTTTTAAAGCACTAAAAAATGTAATTCTTTGCCAATAGTAACTAATTGATATATATTTTTTTTATTCTGCTGAAACAAATTATTTACGAGGTATATTAGAAAAGTAATGAGCTTGACAATGCTGTGCACGAACCGACAACGCTGCTGCCTCTACATTCACACAGAATCTAAGTTAACACTTTTCGTTGACTCAATTCAAATTTGAACTTGTTCCATTTCCTACACTGTGAAAAAAAGCGATGTGACATACGTAAAAATGTAGGTTACATGCGCAAAGCCTGTAGTTTTTGGACTTTAACGTACAACCCTATGTAACATCCTGCAAGAAACGTATAACTGAAAATGTATGTTTTGTACGTACTTTCCGTATAAGTGTTCCGAATAAACGTACTTTGTGTAGGAACGAAAGAAATGTATATAGGCGGTCAGAATTTCACATACAGATGGACGTATATAACATATAGCTGACGTATACGGACGTACAGATGTCTGACATCCTGCAGCGGCATGATGTAACATCTAAGCGGGAAAAGTGCACTACGTATGTAGCATATGTATAACGTATGCTCCGTACAGATTTCCGTAGTAAACATAAGGGATCTGTATATTTGTACAACATACCTCTGTCCAGATAACGCAATTTTTCTGTGTTGTTGAGAGCGTCTGAAGTAAAGTTTTTGCGTTTATGGGATACGTTACGAAAGTAGGCCGGGAGTTTGAGCAACGTTGTGCCATCAATTTTTTTTTTTGTAGGCCTACAGATTGACGAATCAAGCCACTGCAGCTTATGAAAAGCTACAAAGGACTTACGAAGAACATTCCTTATGCAGAGCACAAGTGTTCAGACGGTACAAGTCTTGTTTAGAAGGCCAAGAAGTGGAAGACGAACGTCGTGCGAGAAGACCATCAACCTCAGAGACGGACGGTAATGTGGAAAGAGCAGGGCCGGCGCTAGAAATTTTGCCGACTTGGCCGGTGCTTTCACATGCCGCCTCTTTAATCCGCAAACCTTATTTTGACAGATGATGTCCAAGTGTCATTTAAAAACATGTATAAAATGGAAAAGTAAACAAAGAAAATTCACTACCTTTCTGGAATGCTTACGTAATATTTAAACGACTCTATACTGACACAATATTCAGTATGCTCGATTTCGCTGTATATATTTAATATACAGCAGCGCATACAGAAAATAAAATTTAAAAAATATACTTTAGTCATGACTAAGAATTTTAATTTTTAGGCTTATTTTATATCAAAAGGCGTTTTCGATAGAGTATGGAGCAAGAAGATAATTAGTAAATCAGATATTGCCGTAAATCTAAGTGATTAGCCTAAGCCTTATAATGCACTAAAACACAATAGAGATTAATAAATTTAACGTACCTTAATTGAAAGAAACTTTTCTTGCTTTGATATAAGCAAATTCCTTTATCACATTCGCGTAGTCCAATATTTCAGCCAATTTGTGTTCTATTGATATCATTGCTAGACCACTCAAGCGTGTTTCAGATATGGAAGAACATAGATAGTTTTTAATAAGCTTAAGTTTCGAAAAACGTCTTTCTCCATTTGCCACTGTTACCGGTAAGATTAACAAAATTCTAAGTGCAACACTGACATTTGGAGCAAAGTTATGTTCATTAATTATTTTTAAAGTCTCTTTTGGTGAACTTTTAGGCTTAATTATAGCGGATAACACTTTCAGTTCATCTTTCAAATTGGGGTTAATATCTTTCTATTCTTCATTTGTTAAAATGCTGGCAAGTTTAGTGCACTTTTGAGACAAAAATTCTGGTGGCAGATTTTTAAAATTACTTATATCGTAAAGTAAATCGAAATACTCGTCGTGATATTTAAGTTGCTCAAACCTTTCTCTTATAGCTAAACGTTAGACCTTTGTAATAAAAATCGATCTTGTATCTTGTTTGTGGATCTTCAATAGTTTCATACTCTGCCTCACACTGAAACTGTCTCTTCTTCTTCGACTTCGAGCTTGCACTGTATTACATATCCGTGGATCATCCATATCTAATAGTGATGCCAACTCTGTCACATCAACTGAGTAAGATTGAAACTTTGCATCATTTCTTCTCTCAAAGTACCCAGATATATTTTCAAGAAATCCTACTGCATCCAACTCATGAGAATCAATGCTTTGAAGATTTTTGCTTACTATGTTTATGTGGAGTAAAAAGTCATATCAGATAACGAGTGAGTAAAGGAAAAGAAAGTAACGCAGCTGGTTTGCTATACACACAGCATCGCAGGTGACCATTCTATCTGTTCTATTGTCATTACTTATTTGAAGTAGGGCATCATAAACTTCCCCTATTTGATAACTGAGTCAGAGCATCAATTCGGCTCTCCCACCTTGTGGTGGTTAATTATATTGAAGTGAGTCTAATATGTTCCTTTAGTATGGCCCAACGTTGAACTGACGCAGAAAAAAAGTCATAAACATTTTTTAGCTATACAAACAATGAAACATTTCTCAAGAAAAAATATGCTGTACCATTTACTATATTCGGAATGAACAATTTGTAAATTGGTCAAATATTCGTTGTTAGAACCTAAATGTCTCTAGATGCTACAAGCTAGAACGGCCTGTCTCTAGTGGGAGTGTACCTTTCGCATACTTGGAGTGGAGCGTTACAACATTACTGAATAGAAAAAAATATAAAAAGGCACCTTGTAATCTTATGCACTCTAGCTCAAAATCTTGGCTACGCCGGTGCAAGGGAAATATTGAACGAGATACCTGTGGCTAGTAGTTTGATAATTGAAAATGAGGAGCAATGCTCTGAATTTCCTGAGTGAGTATTTTCTTGAATGTGAGTGAAGTAAGTTCAATTACATTCTCAGGTGAACACAATTTTATTTTTCTATGTGAGCCTATTACGAAGCATTATATTTTGATAGTATTCTTTTCTTTTTCAAATTTTGCCGCCCATTAGACTTGCCGCCCTGGACGGTGGCACGGCTCGACCCCCCCCCCTCGCGCCGGCCCTGGGAAAGAGTGAAGTCCTTTGTGAGGTAAGATCGCTGATTGGCGATGAAAAAATCACATGTTTACCGTCGATCAATTTGTAACAGGATTTGAACATGAGAAAAGTGTGTGCCAAGATGGTTCAACAGAACCCTGTCACACGACAGTATCCATCAATAAATTTTTGGCAGTGGCCCTTCGTAGTGTAGTTGCTAACACTCACGTCTTTGGTGTGTGCAGTCCCAAGTTCGTTTAATGGTGGGGATACAGTCGAAAAAGTTAAAAAAAAAATTCAGGCCAATCATCCTGAGTGAGGTGTTCCTCATTCACATTAGGCAAATGCCGGGATGATACCTAACACACAGGTACCAGACAGCTTCCTTCCCCAATCCTTTCTTTCTTCCCTTTCCTCGAACAGTGTGATCACCGAGGGAAGTCATTGCACATACTTAACAGGCTAACATGGTCATAGATACCAAACGCCCAGAAATCTAATTCCTAATCCTAATCCTAATTTAGAGCTCGTTCGTGGCTAAGCGGTTAGTGTACGCACCTTTGACGTGGAAGAACCGGGTTCGATTCCAAGCCTAAGTTCATGTGATTCGGATTCCACGTTAATCAGTAAGTTCCGTCTCATGTAGCCTCGCTGCTAAAAAAAAAAAAAGACGTTAAACTCAGATTCAATTCAATCTAATTCTAATTTTTTGGCAGTAAAAAGCATTTTGGTACTTCGGATAATACATAGAGGAGCGTATTTGACAAGTTTAAAGACATTCCAGCTGAAGTCTTCCAGCACTGGTATGAAGAATGAAAAAGCCTCTATCGCTCTATAGTTGCCCAAGGGGACTATTTTTTAAAAAGGGGATTACCTTGATTTTTGAAAACATTAAAAGAAAGTGTATAATTACTTTTCTAACACACCTCGTATTTATGTATTTTGTATTTATAAAAAAATTACGTTGTTAAACAATCGATTATATGTATTGTTGTTTGTGTTCTAACGGTGATAGAATACTTGTTTAATAGTTACACCGATACTCCTAATACTTTCAAACGTACTACTTGTGAAGAATATTGTAACAGTCTGTAGGATGAATCAATAACATAGACAAGAGTTTAGGCCTTCACCTTTTTGCTATAAAAATTGTCGTACATAATTATCATACAAAGTCTTAATAAGATTTTCTCTAAATCTCCAATCACTATAAATAAATATTTTCAGTGTTGGATAAAATAAGTCACCCTCGGCATATAATATTGCCCCGAGTTGAAAGGAAGGTGTCCTAGCGCAAATCGGCCTCAGACAGGACTGGTGACTCCATAGACAGAGCGGCCTGAGAAGATCTATTGAAAGTTAATTCTCCGTAACCGATAAAGTGCACCATTCCTGCATCCACGTATCAAGACCTTTTTACTTCCATACCAAATTGCATTGTTGTTCTGCGAGGCAAATATGAGCATACCAGATATTAGGTAGGGGGGTCATAATATTTTGGTTAGTGAGCATATTTTGGTGTATGCACTAGCAGATACTTACATAAGAACAAAAAAAAAATACAAAATTTACATTATAGAATGCCTGACCTTAGGAGAAATGCTACTAGGATTAAATTGGTGTGAATGAAATGTCTGATTTTACGTCTGAGGAGAAACTCACTTCGGTAACAGCACAAGAGTTGACTAAGCTCACGTGTCTAACTCACACTCTGTAAACGTCCAGAAAACAGGCTGGGATACCCAGACGGTCGGAAGGCAGTGCGCTGTTGAACAAAGTTGTAAGTGTACCAAGGAGAACATATAGTTGCGAGTGACTTTTCTTTACGAATTTAAACTAGAACATTCTGCACAGCAAGCCGAAAAAAAAAAAACTGCATCTGGGCTAGAAATGACGAATAAACGCATCATTCACTGTTAGTTTGTTAAATTTCCTTCTGGTGACACGACATTGCATAATATGCCCTGTGGGCACCTACCAACATCACGTTCGGATGAGCTCCTGAGGAACACCCTTTTAAGCAGATCTTTGGCGAAGTATTCGTCCCACTGCAAGCGGATTAGGCATACGCCATATTACTGTCGTTTGGTGGCACCATGCAATTGGTAATTTGAAATAGTTTGATTCATAGTAGCCACATGAGTTTATACCGGGTAGCAAGGATTGCCGTTTGAAGTGTGCGGTTCACTGACTGTACGAAGTAATCAGGAAGATTTCCTGCATCGGATTCTTTCTGATGAAAAATGGATCTTTTACGAAAATCGTAAATTACCAGGACAGTTGTTAGATTGTGATCAACATCCACAATGGTTTTCAAAACTCATAGAATGTTCTGTTAATTGTATGGTGGCCTATAGTTGTAGTGTTCCACCATGTCTCTCTTCGTCAAGGTGAAACTATCACTGTGGATCATTACAATGTTGAACTCGATGAAATGCACCACAAACTTGTTCTCAACCGCGTAGCAACGGTTAACAGCTATTGCGTCCTCATGTTGCACGTAAACACATACTCACATGTTGCTTAAAGAACGGTGCATTCTCTCCATGAGTTGCAGAATGAAATCCTTCCTTACCCATTATATTCTCCCGATATCTCTCTCACTGATTATCACCTATTTTGGGATCTTGACCTTCCTTGGAGGGAAGACTGTCCTTGATGATTGGGCGGTGTAACGTGCAATTAAGTACTTCCAATAACAGACTCCAGAATTCATTCTCTGTGCAATCCAAACGTACGCTGAGCGGTGGAAAAAGTGTATGGTTACAATTATGGCAACTAGTCCATTTTGTTTAAACAGACGTTGTTTTCTTTCTTTCTTTTTCTTCCTTTGGAAATGAAGCGCCTTGAGCGCAGTTCTCATTCGCCCAACCTCATAGTCTAAAAGTCATCGGAGAGCGAAAGAAGTATCAGCAGCAAGCTACAAAGAATGAGTAAATCAGTGGGAAAAAAAGAAATGAAATATTTTAGTTTAACGTCCCACGATTATGCCCTTTACACTAAGGGAGACGGATGATTAAGAGCCTGACTTACTAGAAATAACACAAAATTTACCATTTTTTCTTTTGCTTGTTTTTCATAGGTGAAAGGAGATAATGAAATGCAACTTACCACAATCATAGATAATGTTATTCTACAACAAAAAATATGAACCTGAAGAATTTTCAGTGCTGCTATCCATAGAAATTACAGTGTTGCCAAAATAACATTTCCAGAAAAAATATAAGTTAAGGCAGTGACTAGAGAAATGAACTCAGCTGTATTTGATTATGTATCATGTTGACTTGGTATTCTGTGAACTACTTTTTGAATAACATTATTATTTAATTTTAATAACCGTATATTAAAACTATTTTGTTTATTACAAACTAAATACAACTATTATTTAAAAAGTAGTTTACAGGATACCAAGACAACATGATACATAATCAAATACAGCTGAGTTCGTCTCTGTAATCGCTGCCTTAGCTTAGATTTTTGGGGAAATGCTATTTTGGCAACACTGTAATTTCTATGGATGGTAACACTAAAATTCTTCAGGTCCATATTTTCTGTTGTAGAGTAACATTATCTATGATTGTGGTAAGTTGCATTTCATTATCTCTTCTCACTTACGAAAAACAAGCAATAGAAGAAATGGTAAAATTTGTATCATTTTTAGTAAGTCAGGCTCTTAAGGCAAGTGAATGATGATGGAAGAATTGCTAGAATGAAGTTGTGGGAGGAAACAGGAGTACCCTGAGAAAATCCAGGGACACTATGTCTCCATCACAAAATTTGCCGGGGATTGAACCAGGGATTCCATGCACGAGATTAAGCGCTTTACCATTGAGCCACCGTGCCTCCAGTAACTCAGTGGAGAATAGAGGACTAAATATATGGAAAACGCACAAAGGTTATAGGCATTTTAAGCTTAATTATAAGAGGAATGTATTGGATTAACAAAGTGTGGGATTTACCAGGTGATTTTTAATTCTGTGGCGTTAAACATTCACATTTCTTTAGTTAACAACTCTTGTATTTTATACTCTAAATTATTTGTTATAAATAAATGTTTTCGTTTTGTTTCAGAAGAAGATGCTAGCCCCGATCAACAGCAAGTTGCTTCAACGAGTCGAGACGATACGTCACCCCAACAACTTCAGCTCAATCGAGAAACGAGGAAGATTGCCGGAAGAAAGAGGACCATCACAATACCTCCGGACGCGTTCAACAATGATCTTCCCCGACAAAAGATCCCACGACCTCCTAATTCGTTCATGTTATTTGCCAACGAATGGCGAAAGAAGCTTGCTGTGCAACACCCACGAGAGAGTAATAAGGAAATCAGCAAAAGGTGAGTAAGCTTCACGTACTACCTATTTATTTTGTTTTTACTACGATGATTATATTTATTATAATATATATTATGTAATATATTAGACCATGCTTAACCCCTATGTGAAAGCAAAAATCAAACCACGTAGCGTAACAGCTCTTTCTGGGCCTGAGCCGCTCCAACGTCAACTACAACTAGTCTAGCGACGAGCCCATAGTTAATGCGCTGCGCTGTCCTATTTCTAACAAGTGTACCAGGATATTTCTAAACCTAGTAGCCGTCACATCTTTTATTCACGTGACTTCCTAGTTTGCGTCACAAAGCTGGGTGGAAAATTGGTAAGCACCTGTTGAGAATCGAAAACAGGACCACACAATGGTAAATTAAACGCTATAACCTCTAAACTAGCGTGTCCCCTTAAGAGCCGGCAGGAGTCAAGTGACCTTGACAAATCGTAGATAGTTTCTCCTTTGCAGTTCAAAGTGTTTCCTTATTTTGGCAACAGATGGGGTTGTCGCTGAAATGCCGTCAAAGCAAATGCACCCGTCCTTTTCCTTCGTTTTCCCCTGCATGTGGTCAAAGTTGGACAGCGTAGGAGGGGGATGGTTACGACTGTAAATGGGACAGAAGAGTGAAATTCTTTTCTTTTGGCTAAAAGAGAAACAGAACTGAAGAAACAAATAAATAAGAGGGACCAACATGATATCAGCCGTCAGCTCCGTGTCAGAGAGCCACTCAAATATCTACAACGGTCACAAACATACCATAGAGAACTAAAGCACTTGTCGCCTGTCTCTTTCTCAAAGGATTCTACCTATGGTAAATAACAGAATAGTGCGGGAAGAATCTGATATAAAATGAAGAACCATGCCAATATTAAAAAAAAAAAAAACACACACGGGAGAGTCGATATTCTAATTTATTTAGGGCCTTCGTGGTTTAAAAAAGAAAAAAAAAACTTGGAATTGAAAGGCAGAAAACCCAGACAAAGATTTGAAATGTATTGACAATGTGAATCATTTTTTTAGTGGAATCCATTTCCTTATTTTCTTTTCAAAATATGACTACCAGATTTACCCTCTCTCTCGCCTTCACATTCGAATGGTCCTGGGTTCGATACCAGTTGCTGACCATCCTGAGTTTTTCCTATTATAACAGGAAAAAGCCGCAATGTTACATTCAGCCTTGGGGGCCGGCTTAGAAGGACAGGAGGGAGCACATGCCCTGCTTGATGTTGGTTTTTATTGGGGGAAATAGACCACTTCATTAACAATAGAATTAAAAGATGTGTCACTCATGTCCGAAATTATTGTCGCATGTCTATAAATATGTTATTGTAGGAATATAATTTGATAACGAATTCACCCGGTATTTCTTATAATGTTAGTATGCGTACAATCGGCAAAGACCTGTATGTGGCAAATCTCATGTCAAAAGAGCAGTAAATAAGAACAATAAAACGAAAACAAAACTTTCGTGTCCATTTAGCAACATTTTATTTTACTCATTCTAATCTTCGTATTTATAATTACTGTATTTTCCAATGAAATTTACCACATATATTTCCCGATTGTACACATAGTATCAGTATTAAAAGTCTCCTGCAAAATCATTATTACATGATATTTTTACAAGAAGACAGTTATAGATATGCGACAATCATTTTGAACATGAGTGTACAAGGATGTAACAGGTGTTTGTTTCAAACATTAAATAAGTGTTTGTATAAATTGAACTTATTTCCTGACGTCATAGAACTAAGAACTGTTGCAGAGCGATGTAAGTCCGGTGACAATACAATATTCCATTCTTACTTTCATACTTTGCAATATATCTATTTATTTTAAAAGCAAATTTTAATATGTTTTTATTTTTAACTTCCTTATCCTAAAATAAATACTAGCCTTTAACCAGCCCTGGTATCCCTGGTTGCATATCACTTTAGGATTTGGAAAAGGTGTCCAACGAATTAAAAAAAATGATAAGACACCTTTTAAAGACATTCTTTTGTTAATAAATTCCCACTAAAAAGTTAAAAATAATTTTGTTTATGCAAGACTAAATAAAAAGAATGGAGCGCGTCATTTTAAGAATTTATAAAGTAACTGTAAGCCTATATGAGAGCGCATCCCTGTTTTTTTTAGTCACGCATAAACATTTTTTTTTTTAACTTTTAAGTGCGACTTGATTAATGAAAGAATGTCTTTAAAATTTGTATTATTATCTTTTTTTATTATTGTTAATGTTTGCGTCCTTGGTATAGGGTGTTTATTTTGGAAAGGTACCGTATGATACGTTTCTACACTACTAGGGTATATTAAAATTTAGTTTCCTATGCGTTACTACATACATTAAAAAGCATATTTTTTTTAAAGAATTACTACCGAATATTACTACCGCTCCGCTAATAAGAGGGAGACAGATTGAGGATACCAAACACCCCTACCGTTGATTGAGAAATATTTAGGTGTCGACACTGATGAGCAACATCTACATATGAATTTGAATGTTTTATGGGCTTTAGACAATTGATTCAGACCGGGAAACATGGGGGACAGAATGTTGGATGCAAGTAGTCCAGTCCCTAGTTTGAATGCCTGGAATGAGTAAGGACTCTTCCCCCCTTGGTAAAACCTGCCGGAATTGGAAGCAATATCAAAGAAACACTGCTTCGAAAAAATAGGGAGCAAACATGCATAAATAGTCAGAGTCGGATTTAGGTTTAGTGGGGCCCCAAGCTGTTGAAGGTAATGGGGTCCTTTATGTGTCCAGATGAACATAGGCACCCTACATACAGCAATGAAGAAACTAGAGATAATTTAGGAAGCAGACTGGTAGAAGGAGCCCTATTAATTACACGAACGTAGGCTACACAGCAGGAAGCACTGTTGCTACGTATATATAAATTTTATTTTATTTTTTTAAATTTTCTTATATTTTAGAAATCCAGTTTTTCTTTAGATTTTGGGGCCCCCAAGAGAGCGGGGCCCTAAGCTATAGCTTGTTTAGCTTACACGTAACTCCGGCACTGTAAATAGTATACATATACAGGCGCGGATCCAAGGGTGGCTATAGAGGCTATAGCCCCCCTTCCCTTGACGCTCCGGTATACACTGGATAAAATGGGCTTCAATCCTGTTTACTCTGGATAAAGAGGCAAACTATGGTTTAGCTCCTCCCTTGATCATATCCTGGATCCGCCACTATATATATATATATATATATGTGTGTGTGTGTGTGTGTGTGTACATGTATGTATGTATATAAATGTGTGTGTCTAGTATGTTGTACGATGGAAGCTGATGAAAGAGCTTTATACCATATTATTCTTGATTTTTTGACAGGTAAACAAAGAATATTTAGGGAATTAACCTATCCTAAAGATTATAATAATGTATCTTATTTTTTCTCTTGCATGTATATTCTTAGTCCTGCAGGAAGTTTTCATTTCTTTCTTGGAATAGATAAACGAAGACTTTGGTTCGGCTTCTCCTTCACAAATTTTTGTCGAAAGGTTGACTTTATCGCTACAAACACAAATTACTTCTCACAGAAACCATCTACAAACACACTGTACTGCTGAAACAGAAACCATCAACCAAAGAGGTCATAAATTTTGCCATTCCTCGTGTTTGAAGTTCCCGTTCTTCACAATGATTTCCTTCCTCCCGCCCCTGTTAAGAAGTTCAAAGTAGATTTTCAAAAGGACTGGCTCCCGCTGAGAAGGAAAGTGGGATGAGGAATGACTATAGTGCCATCTAGCAGTTATACGGCCAAGTACGTGAACACGAAAAAATCTGATTTCTGATTTCTGTAGATTCAATTATGAAGGATATAATTTTTCATCGATTGTGAAATGGATGTCTTTGGAAACAGCGAAAAAATAGTACATTAGCGCACAAATACAAAGATTGTACTTCATTCTCAAAAAAGTCCGGAGTTTTTAGCTCTTTTCCTTACTGTAAAAAAACAGAAGACTTTTCCGCCTGATTTTGATCATTTTCTTATGGGAATTTGGATTATAATTATCTGTATTTATAAGAAGAAAATATCACGCACAGCGTTCAAATTGCACCTTTAAAATGAGATGCATCATATTTAGAGCGCTACTGAGACATTTTTGCGAAAGAACGAAATGAAACCGTGATTTGCCTAAAAAATGGTTGAGATCCCATGTTAAATTGAACACCAATATTCCGGCCGCTGTGGCGCACTCCTTCTCCCTCTTAATTCTTATGTAGAAGATGTAAGACGAGGGTTATGCAAAACGTGGAAAAGAAACAACGAATGATGTGTCTAGGAGATTTATGGTACTGAAACTAAATATTTTACTCTACTTCTGAACGTATTTGCCACAGCCGTTCAAGCGCTTATCATATCATATATCACCTGATATCAGTATTTCAATATCGTCATTATACCGCCATTATATTCAACGAGGTTAGTGACAACAAAATCCCGAAAATGTTTTCCGGACAAAGAGCCATATTTGTAAACAATGTTAATTCAGTTATTTACATGAGCTCCTCCGTGGCTAAGCGGTTAGCGTACGCGCCTGTGGCGTGGGAGACCCGGGTTCGATTCCCGGCGGGAGCTCATGTGGTTTGGATCCCACGTTAATCAGTAGGTCTACGTCTCATATGGCCTCGCTGCTGAACGGGACGTTAAACTCAAAATCAATCAATCAATCAGTTATTTACATGTAGTGGCGTTCCCATGCCGTGAACAAAGCTATGCTTTCTGAAAACTTCAAAGCTAAAAGAACAAACTTTGATATCTATCTAGGTATATTCTTCATTATAACTTTGGAAACATTTCACAGTATTAATAAAACAAAATTGACCAAAGCACCAATTATATATTACTAATACTTGTGTAACAGCTTCAGTAATGTAACATTGCCTTCATCAGACACGTTATGAAGGTGATAACCTGTCGGATGAAGGAAATATTAGATTGCCGAAACTGTTACACAAGTATTGTTAATATACGAGGGCTGTTCAAAAAGTACCAGACGTTTTGGCCTATCGCGACAGTGGGTAGGGCTAGAGTCGCCATCTTACTGTCAGAACGTTGCTACACTCTGTACGCATCCAGCTGTTTTAGCGTGAGGATTGGGACGCTCTTAATGTGCTCTCTGTGACGTGTTACAATGTGCGCTGCAATACAAAATCCGCCTCTTCTGAGGTGCATTCTGTGATCAGGTTCTTGTTGGCAGAAAAACCACAAGCCAATTGAAATCCATGGCAAATTGTGTGAAGTGTACGGACAAGATTAATAAGTGAAGGCCGAGCGTTCTTTTCACGACAACGCACGTTCACATTCGGCCAAGTGCACCCGAGAGCTCTTTGGTAGCTGTTGGATCAGCTACCATACAGCCCAGATTTGGCGCCGAGCGACTACCACCTCTTCCCAACAATGAAGACATGGCTCGCTGCATAACGCTTTGATACTGACGCCGGTGTACGCCAGTGGTTGAAATCGCAAGTGGCAGATTTCTACTGCGACGGTATTGAAAAACTTATTCCACAGTATGATAAGTGCCGTAATTTGCATGGCAATTATGTGGAAAAATAGCTTAAGGGTGTACCTTTCGAATATACATAATATAATTTGGTTTGTTCACTTTGTTACTTTTTATTATTATTATTATTATTATTATTATTATTTCAATACGTCTTTTACTTTCTGGACAGCCCTCGCATATTTAATGCTTTGGTCAGTCTTGTTCTATTAATACTACCTAGATAATATGCTATTTAAAGAAGAGATAAGAAATAATATATCTTGATGTAAAAGTAATGATAAAGTGGATGTTTTTAAATTTTGTAATTTCAGTCATTTTAAACTCAAAGATGACATCACGAGAATACTGTTAAGAATCAGTACAACTCTTCATTTCCTGTTTTACAATGGTATATCATGTTTTCATTTTTAAATTTCCTATATACATTTTAACGTTCGTGGGGGCGCGGTGGCTCAGTGGTAGAGCGTTCACCTCTGGTGCGCGTGGTCCCTGGTTCGTTCCCCGCTCGTGCTAAGTGAACATTGTGGTGGACAAACAGTGTGCATGGGTTTACTCGGGGTTCTCCCGTTTCGTCCCACTTTGTTCATTTCCACCATTTGATTCATTTCTCATCACTGTCTCCTTTAGCCTAGCCGAATAATTGTGAGCCGTAAAACTGAAAGATTTTAACGTTCTTGGGTGAAATAGATATATAATTATGTTCAATTGTCATCTTTTCCATATTTAGGTATTTGGAGAGAAAAATAACACCTACTATACCCCGAACCAACACCAATATTGAGTGTGATTTTCTTTTTCTTTCTGTTTATTTTGTTTCGTTTAACAGTAAACAAAGTGGATGAAGTGGATGAGTGTAGATTAAATCAAACGTCTATAAACCATTTTAGTTTTTCCCCTTTGCTTTATATTATTTGATTCTAACAATTTTTATTGCGCATTTTACAACCTTTTATTTTTTCTATATTGGGCACGGAAATTGTGATGTAGTATATATGATCTGGCAACGCTGGAGGGTCGTTACTCGTGAGCAAGTCTACGAGCAGAGACATCTGACGGTAGTTTCTGTAACAACAATCGCAATCGCCGTGACAGATTCGATTCAGATGCTTTGATCAGAGCGACATTAAATCAATAGATAACACGAGAAAGTGTTGTTTTCTTGAGAAGATGCTATCTTGACAAGTGTCGTTTCATGCTCAAATCCTCAAGTGAAAAACTAGTATGGGATAAGTAAGGTTTTCCAGCAGGATATAATAAATTCTACGGGGAAAAATATTCCGCTGTACCTTTTTTCTATTTATATTCCGCTACATTTTTATCCTTTATAGAGAATATAGTGATAGTCAACTTAGATGTGTTTGGTAAAAGTCGTATAAACATTTGTTGACATTTAACAGCTCTTGAAAAGAACTATTTGATGTTGAACAAATTACCTGTACTTCAGTGTAAGACCGCTATTGAACGTTTGTTAGTCGAAGCGCGCACTCAAATTTTGCCAAGTCTGGTCCGATGATGGAAACGAATCCCATGGTTCTTAAAGTTTATGTTTGTTTTAACAAATAGTTTTGCTATACAATGTCACTTATACAGGGTGGTGCAGTGATACACCGACAAACTGAAATTAATGAACGTGGATTAAAAGGGGCACAATTTTACCGTGAGAGGCGTGCAAAAACCGGCAGAGGCGCCGATGTAATGCTGAATATTTTATGAATGCGGAAATATATTGCTGTCGGGTCAATAGATTACACAGAAAGGAGACCCTGACAAATGCAATGAAGTTTTTAATAGTAGCAGAGTGATGAGCGAGTTACAGGGATCCCTCTGCTACCAGCGATTCCTCCTGTTCGGAATAACGTGTGATGTAATGTATTTTTTCATGCTTTGGACGTTCTTCCGAAACTATGCACTTTTTCCTACATGCTCACTTGAACTTTTTTTTCTTAGTGTGATATGAGCAATCATCTCTTATTTAAGGCCATGTTGTTCAATGGCGCTGAGTTGCTAATGCTCTCTCCTTTGGTACAGGTGATCCCTGCTTCGGTTTCCGATGGGGCCACTCGGTTTCCCCTCGGAAGATTAAAATGCCCTTCAGGCCAGCCATTTTGAGTGAAGTATACCTGCACTTTCGTCAATCACACTAGGCAAATGCCGGGATGATATTTAACAAAAGTCTCCCGTTGGTTCATTCCTTCCCCATTCTTTCCTGCCTTTCTCGCTTATCCGGGTAGTGTGATCGTCAAGGAACGTCATCCCTTACAACTAACTGACAGACTTAAGCCTTTATTTGCCACTGTTGCTCTCAAGCAACATTGCATTTTATTGCGTTATCCGCACGAATTATAACTTCAGTGATCATTTAATTAGCATTATTGCTTTCATACATACAATATTCATATACATGATTTGCGGGTCGCTTCTTTTAGATACCTCTAATCTTCGTAAACAGGGGACAGTCAAATTTAGTATTGTAGAAGCTTTATCTCCTACGTTCCGCGAAAGTTCTTTTTTTTTTATTATCTTTTTATTTGTGGTTTCTTGCTCTGTAGGAAGATATTTCAACGAAACTGTTGCTAATTACTGAGAGTATTCTTATGATGTTTTACCATAATAGGGCAATGCTCAGTAGCAACACATAAGACCTATTTTATGGCAATGCTGCTTGGAAGTAAACATTCTGTATTTTGTAACCAAAGTACAAAAGTACCTTAAAAATTTTGATCAGGAAGACATGGTTCAACCATAAAAGCAAACTAAATATTTTAATGGTAATGTCATCAATGCTTACCAATTAAAGGGTTAAAAAGGCCATAGATTCCGAATGCGTAGAAATACAATCCCTTACTCCTACTATACAAGATGTTCATGAATTCAGTAAAATAAAATTTCGAGGTGATTCCTTATATCAAATGAAAGAAGAAGTTCTCATAAAGAGGGGTTGGAAAAGCCTTCTTTCAGATGCCTTAAAAATTATAGGATCTTTCGGAAGTATTAAAACATTACACAGAAACTAGTGTGCTCTCTATCTAAATATCTTTGTTTCACTGGTGCCCATGCAACGAGTATTCGATTAGCATTGTACTTAATTCCACTTTAGTGCACAAATGTTTTGTGTTGGATTAACTCACAAAGATTACTCGTTGTATCTTGGGTGTTTTTATTCTTTGATAACTAATTGTACCTAGGTAAATATGAATGTGATTTAAAATCATCCTGGCCGACAGGTAGAAACAGGAGGATAATTTGTATAACCAATATGCTTGCAAATACAATGTGATGACTGACTTTTGTATACCAACAGAGTGTCTACAATGTCGTGTTCCGTAAACTTGGAGCTATTATAACCCAGGAATAAAACATGCATTATAAATGCGAATTGCGCACAAAGGAAGTGTGATTCTTTGACATATTTTTTTTCTTCAAAGAGAAATACACCACATTCAATAAATACATATGAGGAGGGGGGAAAATGTCATTACCTATACGGAAAGAAAACGTCCATTAATAATTTTACAAAAATACAGTTTTAGCTTCGCAGAAATACAGTTGTAGCTTCGTTGGTAAAGGAATTCACCTCCTCACGAAAATATAAACAACTCTTTGAAGAACAAAGGTCCTCTTCATTTGAGGACAACATTGCCTCCGCATGGTCATGTGAATCTTCTATTTGGTATGAGACTTTGCAATCGATATCTTAAATGTACTGTACTGTACCGAGAAAATTAATATATGAAAGGCAAAGTATATATAGTAAGTTTGGGTGATTCCGGACAGTCGCTGAATCCGGACATCCTAAGCTAGCGATAATACTGTTCTTCTCATGTGTAATGTGGAGACTTGTTGTGATGCCTATTTGAAGCACTGTTCCTTCGTACAGTTCAGTGCTGAGTAGGAAGTGCAAAGAGTTTTATACGTAGTTTCGACGGTGGGGGAAAGAAGAAAAAACATGAAAGTTCATGCATATTTTTTGACCTGATGTAACTTTTTAGTGGAATATGTTAAGGTTTTACACAAAAGTGGTTGTCAGCAAATGGTTAAGTAAGAAATATCGAAGCGAAGACCCTACTTTACTCGTTGCATATTGGAAGAATACTATTACTTTGCGAGTGCCTGCTCAACGAGTGCTCAAGTGTACAGTGCTCAAAACGGGCGAATCCGGACATTTAGGGAAGGGTGAGTTCGGACACGTTTATTATGTTAAGCTGAATCCGGACAATGTGATTAATGAACTAAGAGGATTCAGAATATTCTCTCTTCTCTCGCTTTTCACGTTTATGAATGTGAAATAATACGTGAGGTCTATTGCTTATAACTATCGTCTATTCATTTTGCCATAAATGGACTTCGAGGAATCACCAGAAAAAAAGCTATAAAATTATCTTACGATCTACAAACATAACTAAATTATAAAATGTTAACCATAAAGTGCTCAAAACTTCTACACTACTGAATGGCTACATCATCTGGTGTATTCCCATTTGATCCGCAATAAGTTCGGAAACATGAATTTCTTTTGTCGAATGAACATGATCCACCAGTAGCTGGAAACAATTCCTCTTCTGTGTCATCAGACTCATCCTCAAACACGTACCAATCGCCTTCAGAGTCCTCAGTTAAACAATTCATATCTTTTCTTCTTGTTGCTTCTTCCAAATTTACATACCAAAGGCTAGGTATTGCTAAAAGATTAAGTACCACGAATTGCAGTTTGTTTCAAACTGTCTCCTCAAACACAATCGAAGGTATGGATGAAAACAACTGTGGATTTTGTGGGAAGAATTATTATACACCATCATCAAGCAAATACGATTCCTGAGTGTCTTGTACTGCGTGTAAGACCTGGTTTTTGAAAAATGTATGGCAAGTGATAAGGAACTGTGTTTTACCTGTGGATGATGTGTCTGAACTATGACTAGTGCTTCACGAAACTGGCAGACCTCATTAACGTTAAAAAAAAAATAAATAATAATAATAAAAAAATAAATGCCAGGCTCAGTGTATACATATTATACATTTTACTAATAGTCTAGTTGTTGCTAGCAAAAAATAGTAGTACAATGTAGTTCTAATGGAAACAAATGTGATTACTATGTTTAATGATTAAACTCTATAGTGATATTTACACTACTGTGCATTTAGCTTACAATTTCAACAGTAAAGAAATTAGTATAGAAATTGCTATGTTCGTAATTTCCATGTATTTATCATGTATTTGTATTTATATTCTGTACTAATCATGTTAGAATGTTAGTGTAGCAAGGTAGTAAGCTAAAATATGTCTATCATGTATATATATATCTTCCTTCAAAGTTTAGTGTCCGGAATCACCACCCTACTGTCCGGATTCACCCTTCCAAATTTGCAAATCAAAGATTTCGTCAACTTTCAGAAAACTATTTTTTATTTCTTAACATGCCATTCCAGGAAAACTATTTCAGTTGTACATGCATACCAACATATCATTAAGTAATTTTACGAAGTATTGGATATTTCCGTTTAGCGGAGTATTAGTAAAAGAAAGAAACATCAGAACTGTCCGGATTCACCCAAACTTACCCTACTGTATTTGCATGAGGAGTAACACTAAAATAAAAATACAAGAAAAGTGAACAGTTCATGTTTGTCATACAAATCACTAATTATGCAGAAACGTCTGCCGAAGTTAAACGCTATTAATAGTCTACGAATAGAAACCAGACTTGTGGTTAACCTGAAAAGATACCTATATTCTACACGAAATGTTCCAACTTTCATCTTATATTTGTCAATCACTTATCACAATGTTGCAGTCAAGAATGTGACTGTTTAAGAGTATAATTAACGGTAAAAAGAATATACTGTATTTCACACATGTGTATTTTTTTATTTTCAGTATTTCTTCAAAGAAACTGGACACATATTATTTTTCACTTTTCTAACACAAGGGTTTGAATACCTAATATTTAACTTACTCAACTTTAAATTCCATTAATTTTAGTTACCGGTACTTATTTTAAAACTATTTCATTCACAACATTAACATTTTAGATGTCATGTTAGCAGTCATTGCAGCGACATACTTCACACTCCAACCTTTCCCTCATTCCTGTTGTTCGGCCATTTTGTTTTCAGGCGTTTACGTTTTTCTGAATATCTCAGTATGTATTTGTTCTATCGAAATGAAAATTGCGGAATAAATCTCTATTTCAAATTTCCAATATCTCTCATCATGTAACATTTAGAAATAAAAGGCTACTGAGTCATAATGTTATAGGCATCACTTTTTTACTCTTCTAATAGAAATAAACCCCGGACCCCAAGCGTTACTGGACGAAATGTCCTTTGGACCAATTGTTTTTTGGACGAAGTGTCATTTGGACCAATTGTCTTTTGGACGAAATGTCCCTAGGACCAATTGTATTTTGGATAAATGTCCTTTGGACCAAAAGTCTTTTAAACGAAATTCCTTTGGACCAATTGTCTTTTGGACGAAATGTTCTTTGGACCAAATGTCTTTTGGACAAAATGTTCTTTGGACCAAATGTCTTTTGGACGAAATGTCCTTTGGACCAATTGTCTTTTGGACGAAATGTTCTTTGAACCAATTATCTTTTGGACGAAATGTCCTTTGGACCAAATGTCTTTGGACTAAATGTCTGGGCGAAATGTTCTTTGGACCAAATGTCTTTTGGACGAAATGTCCTTTGGACCAATTGTCTTTTGGACGAAATGTCCTTTGAACCAATTATCTTTTGGACGAAATGTCCTTTGGACCAAATGTCTTTGGACTAAATGTCTGGGCAAAATACCTTTGGACGAAAAGGGTGGTCACCCCCAAATACGTGTATTAATGCTTGTCCCCTCAGAAAAAATTCTAAGTAACGGCGCTGGGAGGACCTACAGTTTAAGGTGGAATCGGAACCTCCGTAATGAGTTCAATGCTGTCTCACTTGGAATCAAATCCGGGACCTCGCGTGCTAGCCACTAGACCAGTGGGAGGGCAAAAAGGGATATCTTATATTAACATGATAGTGCCACAAATCGTTCATAACATAAAACAATGTGCGTATTGACAGTTATTTTTTATTGGATCATTCGGTGGAGTTATGTCCCTTCATTTCTTACACTGAGAAAAAAAAACGCATGTGGCGTACTAAAAACATAGGTTACGTGTGTAAATCTTGTAGTTTTCGGACTTAACATACAGCAGACTTATAACTTAAAACGTATATTTTATACGTACATTCCGTATAAGTGTTCTCAATAAACATACTTTCCGTACGGACGAAACAAACTTTCCGTCTATCTGTATGTGAGATCCTGATCACTGTATGTTGGTGATCAGGATCTCACATATAGATAGACGTATGTAACATATAGCTGACGTGTGTAACATAAGTGTACGGAAGTAATGTACGGAACACTGTTAGATGTCAGACATCCTACAACGGCGTGATATAACATCTAAGCGGGAAAAAGGGCAGTATGTGTGTGGTATGTGGATAACGATGCTCCGTACTGATTTCCGTAGTAAGCATACGCATCCCGTATATTTGTGCAATACACCACTGTCCGGATTTTTCTCAGTATAGAACTTTCTCCGCACGATTACTTCTTTTGAGGCTATTTAAAAGACATTGCTTGCAATAACAACCCACAAACATTAGAAGTTCTAGAGGCAAGTATTCGGACACCATTAACAGCATGGACCTTGTGGTGTTGAGCAGTGACGATGCCAACTGTAATTTCTTTGGGTGGAAGGAGGTGGAGTGCCAGATGAATTTTCGCGGAACATCTATCTTTTGTATACCGAAAAGTATGGGATTAAGACACTTGACTCACAATACAACACAAGTTATCTGGGGCATTCGGAGGGGGGCAAGCACATGGATCCACCAGGAGTTCTTGCATCCTCCTTGCCCCCTCTGGCATTGTCGCTGGTTTTCAATGGAGGGTTTCGTAATTTACAGCGCCGTCTGACATGCCGAATTCCATAATTTTTGTTCTACTTTTTGCTGTATTGAAAGCTTTCGAAATTTTGGTGTGGAGAAGAAGGGAGAGAATTAGCAAGATTGAGCAGAAAACGAATGTAAAGGTGCGAGATATGGTGGGGGAGAAAAGACAATATTAGATATTATTAAGGTGGCAGACTAATAAAAATGATACAAAACCTAACCATTTTTCTTTTTCGTAAGTGAAAAGAGAGAATGAAATGTAACTTACCACAATAATAGATAATGTTATTCTACACTCGGACTCGAAAATACAAATCTGTCATCCATAGAAATTACAGAATATGAATTACCCAAAAAATCTAGGTTCAGGCAGCGACTAAAAAATGAACTCAACGGTAATTGATGACTTGTCTTGGCTCCTTGTTAACTACATTTTAAATAATACTTGTATTTATTTTGTAATAAACAGAAAGTGTAATTTTAATAACTTTCTGTTTATTACATAATAAATACAAATACTAATCTACTACACTAGTATGAATCTTTAACAACTTTCAAACGTACTTGTCAAATACAAGAAGACATATTGATATTTGTGCACGTATTTTTATTGTTCAATGCAGAACATTATACTGTAAAAATAATAATTAAAACTGAAGTAATAATTAGGGTTAGAATTTTTAGATCCATTTTTATACAAAAAGGAAAGAAAAACTAATAATAATAATAATAATAATAATAATTATATATATATATATATATATATATATATATATATATATATATATATATATATATATATATATATATATATATATATATATATATTGTATTAGTTTAACGGAAACACTTAAAAGAATGCAACTTCCAAAATTCATAGGACGTTTGAGTACTTTTTGCTCTCAGAACAGCTCTTATGCGACGTGGAGCGCCGTTATGGAGGTCGTGAATGGTATCAAGTTAAATGGTAGTTACACCATTCCCCATGTAGTGCATCACTCAGTGTAGTGAGAGAGGATGGAGGCAGAAATCTACGCCGGATTCGTGTCTTTAAAACGGACCGCAGATGTTCAATTGTGTTAACGGGCACGGATTGTGAGGGTTAGGGAAAATGTTCAACTTCAATCCTATGTACCTCAAATCACTCAGCAACAGCTTCAGCTGAGTGAGTGGGCACGGAATATGGCGTCATTGTCAGGAAACAACATCCGGATCATATAATGGCGGCACAATCACCTTCAGTGAAGCGACTTGAAAGTATCAGCACAAGACCCATTAAAAACTAAGATATTGCGGCCAGCAGGACGGTTCACTGGAGATCATACGCTTCATTGGGTGCACGCCATGTGCAAAAACGACCCGTGATTTGAAATAAGATGCCCGATGATTCTTCCGACCATATCACACGTTTCCAGCTATCAGCAGTCCACGTTGCATGTTCGTAGCCTCACTGACGTCGTGCTAAAGCATTATTAGCGGTTTCGCCTGTGCAGCTCGACCGCGTATGTCAAAGTAATGTAACTCACTGCGAACTGCGAACTCACTGCTTAAGTTGCTCTTTCACTTGCACCGCAGTTGCTCAACGCTCCGAGTGACAATCTGCTTTAATGCTCGGTAGGACCTGTCACTGAGAGTCTTCTCAGCGTTGTTCCTCTTTATTGATGTTTTTCCGTGAGTCTTGTATGCCGCCAACACCTTGGGCACTGTTCATCGCGGCACATCAAACACACCACCATGCTCGCACCAGATAACCGGGCGCAAACAATTTGACTTAAAGAGAGCGCCTATTTTAAGCTATCACAATCTGCTCAGTTCACTGCACACTGCCTTTCTACTGCTCCTCTTGTAGTAGGGAGTTTGCCTAACACAGCACCACTACTAACAGATAGATGCTGCGGTCGCCGTCTGATCGTTGCCAACACAGATATCCTGACATGCTTCAGTAAATTGAAAAGTCTATATACAGTAGGGCGTTGATAATCCGAACGTCAAAAATCCGAACGCGGTCTCTAGAACGGTTTTACATTTTGTCTTAGCGCTAGCGATAAACAAACAATAGGGTTGCCCGTCAGCGCTGTGTGAAGTCAATGTTTTTACAAAAGCTCATTCATATGTAATTGTTTGCCATACATATTTTTATTTTTATTTTGCCTTAGGCCTATACAAGTGAAGTTTTAAGTGTGAGTTACAAGAACAGTGTAATTTAGTGTATGAGCAGGTTCTTCAGAAACATTAAATGTAAGGATCCTTACGTACGGTATTGTAATTACTGTATGTACTGTATAACCACTGCATCGATAAAAGAGCATACCATACAGCATATTTAAGCGTAAATGCCATTTTCTTGGTCATTTTCGAAAATCCGAATAATTTGAAAATTTGAACTACATATATATATATTTGTATTGAATAGAACACATCCCTCTATTAGGCGAGTAAAACATAAAAGCGTTGTAAAGCGCCTCTGATGTTAAATGTAACCTCGTTTCTATTTGAAGACGAGACGTCTTTGTAGATGCTAAAATTCTTTACACATCTACGCATATAAGACCAGTGGGGAGAAAATTTTATTCACTCGTAATTGAAACTCGATAAATGTTGCAAAATTCAACAATGTTCAGATTTTTTTTTAAAGACTAACCTGAAGATGTTCTTTGTTAAAACCATTTAATTATTGATTTACGGAAATAAATTTCCTATTGCTCTTTTTTTTCAAGTGTTGTTCTTCTGAGTTTCTAGTGGTAGCTGTCCGGTATTTACCTAGGTATAACCGTAGATACAGAACAGTTTCTATCTGTAAATCATAAATCTTCTGCCGCTGCAGAATTTGATATGCCCCCAAAAATTACATTTGCGCCGTTTATTGGTTCTATAGAAGGCTTAAATTGCTTGATCTTGTCAAAATTCTCGCACAAGAAACAGTGCACTCAATCTACGATAATCGGGATTCTGAATAAAATTTTAAAGAATCACTAAAGGAAGAGGAATGTGTGAAAAACGGATTGGGATAGATTGAGTGAATAATAGGCTCAAAATAGGGAAAATATGGTGTAAAAATCCGTATTCCGACCCTTTGACATCTCGGGTATTTACTGAGAGCTCATTTATCATCTAAAAGAAAAGGACGCGCACCTAATAAAATAACGTAGTAATCATATAGTCTAATTACATAAATTAATTTTAATGAAAAACTACTACTTGAGCGAAGCTCCTCTTCACTCTACTTAGGCGTTGTTTATCCGGATACTCCTCCGAGATGCCTGAACCGTTTTTAAAACCAAGTTTGACATGCTAATTCGAGAGCGTGTGGTACTGAGTGCCTTAAGGGGTAGCATGTCTCGATCGGAAATACCATTGAGGAATAATCACCGAAAAATGGTATACCCATAGACTTAACCTTGGGAAAGCATTTGGGGCACGAATTCTCATTATAAACAATGGAAAATAGAATGTTTAGAATTAGAAATGAGGCAAAGTCCTTTTCGTTTTGTTCTGCGAATACAATTTTTCAAAATGAAGCAAGTGAAGTTCCTCTTTACTCGATTTAAGCGTTCGTTTGTCCGGATTCTCCTCCGAGATGCCTGAACAGTTCTTAACCAAGTTTTACATGCTGATTGGAGAGCGTGCGGTGCTGAGTGTCTTAAGGAGTAGCATGTCCCGATCGGACATACCATTGAGGAATAATCACTGAAAAATGGTATACCCATAGACTTAACCTTGGGAAAGCATTTGGAGCACGAATTCCCATTGTAAACAATGGAAAATAGAATTTTAGAATTAGAAACAAGGCAAAGCCCTTTTCGTTTTGTTCTGCGAACACAATTTTTAAAAAGGATTATGCTTCTCGCTGATATGCCAAATTCAAAAATTTGCATGTCGTGTTCTTTTACGAAAACAATTGATGCACTAGAAAATGCCATGAGTAATTAATAAAGGTGAGTCGCTTAGTTCCAAATTTGCAATTAATGCATATCTAGTATGAACTGTTGTTAAAAACAGAGAAGTAGCTCGTTATCATATTTCTTTATTTTGTTTTCGTAGGTTAGGTGAAATGTGGAAGATGATGCCGAGGGACGTGAAAGAGAAGTATGTGTTACTAGCTCGAGAGGTCGATGCAGAGCACAAAAGAAAATACCCTGGTAAGTCTTTCATTTTATTGTAATAATGTAATGTATTGCTATTGATAATTTTTACTACTTAATTCGCTTTGTGTGAAGTTTCTTGCAGGGATTCATTTTTATACTTGAAAAGAAGACATTTACTCCTTCTAAACTTTTCTTTCCTTATCTTTACGTCTTATCTTGGGAAAACCTTTCCCTATTTCTTAAATAATTTTTATGTAAAATATTTTCAACTTCGATAGGTATACAATAAAAATACGACTTTTACTTAACCAGGGGCAGATCCAGGACGGGCTCTTGATATAGGATACTTTGACGTTAAATATGGCTGTAGTTTGGAATGTCAGAATTTCTACGTAAAATTTCAGGTTAACTGTTAATTAATTTTATAAAATTACTGCACAATTTTTGTCTTAAATATTAAGTTACATGTTTTTGTAATAACTCCTAAACAAATATTATGCATAAAAGAAAAGATTTGATCAAAATTCAGGTGTTCTGTAGTTTACAAATCCAGCGATATCAACGTAAAATTTAGCCGAAAAAATGCGATATAGACCTACAGTTGATTTGGAGTTTAGCGTTCTGTTGACAACCGAAGCTATATGAGTCATGGAATGCTTCCTTGTTAGTAGTCTGTTTTATTAGTTTACGTGCCTTTGGCACGGGAGACCTGGGTTAGATTCCCAGCAAGAGACCACATAGTTGGAATCCCACGTTAAACTGTAGCTGTACGTCTCATCTATAGCCACAATACTAAAAGAGACGCTAAGTTATAACCTAACCAATCAAATGAGATGTGGGCTTAGATCTTAATTTGGGATCCGAACCATATTCGTTCGCAGGAATCGAACCCAGGTTTGCATACAAAAACCACACAGCCACGAAGGAGTTCCTGTAGAGGATAGTGCGGATGCGAATATATCCACGGATGTTCGCATTATTATAACTTATTGCTGATATATTTTAGTCCCTGTTCGGATAGCGGATATTCGTGAAAAAACAAGAATTTTAGTGACCATTCTTCTAAACGCTATTAGCTATCTATGTCTTAATAAAGCATGAATATCATTTTGGGGCAAATAACCGCCAAAGTAAAATTCAGCTACGTTAATTATTTGCTCTTTTCCTGTGCTTTTTACCCAGAATTCATTCAATATGAAGTAATAGTCTGATTTTATGGAGGGTCTTTTGTCTCCATTTTGTCTTTGCGTGCTAAGGAAAGACATTTATGTCTTATGAGTTAGGTTAAACAAAGGAAAACGATTTTCTTTAAAATTAACTTGACAAATATGGTTATTACCAGCTTGACAATATTCGTGTCACAAATCATTATTGAGGGACCCTTAAGTAACTTGGAATGTTTTCTATTAATTTCCTATTTCTGTTTGCATGCATTTTATTTAGATTAGTTGGTTAACAATAGTTGGTTAGCTGGCTATGAAGCTTATGAAGCTGTATGCATTTTGATGTATACAGCAATACTCACTACTGTGAAATGATTGTAGTAAGTTCCCTGATGGTAAGAAAAAGTAGGGTGTTCACTTGACACAATGGCAGTTTCTTTTTGGTAATAGGCCTCATTTCAAAATGGCGGTCAATATAGCGTTCAGATGATTGTTTTGACATGTTCAAGCATAATACAGTCTTGTGTGACATCGAAGTATATGTTTTTAAACAAACAAACAAAAAAGTAAATAAAACGAAATACAAAATAGCATCTAAAGAGGATAAAATCTGGTATTTTCAAAAAGCAACACTATCATTATCAGTATCAACAAAATACATGTTTAATAATTGAAAGTATTTTTTTAAAAGGATTTTATTTTCCAAAGTTCTCAGCACAAGATTTTTCAAAAACAAGTTATTTATGATAGAGAAACATCATAAAACATATGTTTAACAAAGAAGAGATTTTTAACAAGGATTCTGGCACTCCTGCGATTGACATTGTTGCACGTGCAGAATACACATATGATTCTAGCTTTTTTACTGATACAGTATCTTGTAGCATACTTCAGACTTTTACATGGTAGTATCAAATCATCAGATGCGGGAACTATATTTGGTGTAGGTACAGGCCCGTATCCAGGGGGGTCTAGGGGGGCCGGTCCGCCTCCTAAATTTTTGCTTCCCCCTTAAATGTTCACGGCAGGCTTGCAAATGAACTATAATATGGTTGGATCGGGACCCCCTAACTTCAGCCGGGCTCCCTACATTTTTGGGCTGGCTACCGACCTGTGTATGTACAATTCAATTTCTAATTGTGTCAAATTCGAATCCGAACTCTGTGGGATCTGGTTTTGATGTTACATTGTCAAGACAACTAATTTGAGGCACAGTGTAATAAAAAGATCTCAGCAAATGTCCCCGTAATGCCCTGCTAGTTGGTGATAGTCCATCAATGACTTTCTCTTTTCTATGACGATAAATCCGACATCGCAATTTATCCATGGTCCTGCACGAACTACCGTTCTTCAACTTGGATTAAATACAATTCTGCAAGTGTGAACATTGCTTCTCGGTGTTGTATGTATTGACCCCGCGTGTTAACAAGAAAGACATTGGATTACACTTAATAGCAGCAGCTTCAGTTGTTGCAGTGTTACTAGTACATCAGTGTACTTTTCAACTCCTTATGGTTTGAAAAATTCAGTGAGCGGCATACTAATCAATGCTTCAGCTAACATAGCATACCTTTCAATGATTGTACTTAATTCGATTCATTCAAGGTTGTCTCTGTTACAGACACTCGAAATACCGAATTCTGTATGAAAATGTCTTCTGTCCCACTTCATCTCAGGTATTTACCAAAGCAGTCAAGAACTACCTTTGTCATATGGAAGGACTCCATGATTAAAACAATGTACTTGAATTCATCTGCTTTGTGAATTTCTCTTACAATACGGTATACTCCTTCGTCACACTCCACAAGTTGATCCTACTCTGACTGACTGAGGACGTTCACATAATTGCACAGAGCTGTGTATGTCGTGGAACATTCCATTATAGGATGTGAAATTAAAGGAATATATCCAATGATCTGCTCGCTGAGATCTTCTGCTGTGACAGAGTTGAATGAAGACCAGGATGGCATCGTTTGTCTAGCTGGTAGATAGCTAGTTTACAGTGTTCGTCACATAGAGAAATCCAACTTGCTGGCAAACAATGCCAGATTTTTCTTTGTGATCTTCTCATACTCTAAGATGTTCATTTTCTCCAACCCTTTTGATACTGTATAATCTCCCGGTAAACATTTTTTGCAGGTTTCACGAAATCTTGCACCTTCTGGCATTGCAATTCTCTTTTCAGGAGGTTAGTTCCATGTTTTATATTTGATTCAGACAAATTTGGTTTTGTATGGTGATATTCTGATATTCTGGTATATCTTGATATACTGTAATACGGATGCTCTGTCATGGCTCCCTTCCATACTAGACAGAGTCACTTCATTATGATCAAAATTATCGACAGTATCAATTGTATTTTTTCGGATCGAATTGACTAGGCAGAAGAACTTGATCATTGCTGCTGTCGACAATACAATTAGCTAAATCCTTAACTAACTGACATGCCGAGATGGTTCAAAGTTTTAATAAGAATGCTACTCTTGCAAGTTTCATGAACAGTTAGCCCATTCATCATACGGGGTGGTGTTTTCTTCCTCCTATTATTTACAGCGTAACACATCATTTGGAAGATGACAAGAATGTGAGTTTCTTTATCTTATTCATTCCATCACTTTAAGTATCTTCATACATATTTTCCACTGATGTCTCAATGTCATTAATATCAATATATGTAGTGTTACAATTCAACAACGTAGATAGAAATATATGGACAGTTGTTGGCATTTGTATCTCACTCAATGCCCTTTGAAGGTCATCAGCATCACAAAACCTACCTTGCAACTTGAAGTCAATCATCAACAGAACATCTCTCAGCTGTATGGGACAGTCTTTGATAATATCTGTGGAGCGAACACGGTCAGCTATATGAACACCGTGTGCGTGAGTTTCCTCGGGGTTCTTCCGTTTCCTTCCATTTTCTTCATTTGACAATTTCATGTATTTCTCATCTCATCATCAACTAAGCCTAGCCGGCATAATCGTTGGACGTAAAACAAATATTTAATTTTCATTTTATTTGTGGTCAGCTATATCTTCTGCAGAAATTTGTGAAAAGAAATACTTGTTGACTTCTTTGGGAGTTGAGAACGTCACTTTGTCTTCAAAGAAGTCTATGAGAAACTGTTTTGTGTCTCTGGCTCTCTGTGAATCATATTTTGCATTTATGCGATCTCGAATATCCGGTAGGCTGTATCTAATTTCTTTATAGAGATTCGGTTGGATTTCTTCCAGAACGGAAAAGAAAACTGCACTTAAAGATGTAGGTGACGATTCCTCACAGTGAGATATGGTTTGTGCAAATATGTACTCATACAACATTTGTGGTAATACAAGTCAGGAGCAAATACATTATGATTATCTTTAACATCACTTGTGTGCATGTATACCTCATCTTGAAAATATTGTGTTGTTTTTAAGAACACACTCGCATGATTAATTTCACAGATACGGCATTTTGAATACTCTCCACTCCTTTTAGCTTGTAGGTAGATGACATAGTTAGCGGTGAATTTGTCTGGTATTATATTTGGGTCATCTCTTGCTGATGAAAATCTCCTGTGCGCTTTTGGGTCTTCTTCAACACGGCCACTTTTTTTTTTTTTTTTTTTTTTTTAAAGATCATCTATAGAATTTGCATCTCGAATCATCAGCTTCTCTAAAGTTCTCCGATGTGTGTAATCTTTGTAACATCAGTTTTCACATTATATACAAATGATTCATTTGGTCTAATTTCCCTCAGTCGTTTTTATACATGATTATTTCGAGCATCAGCAGGTTCTGAAAGTTGCTTACGTACATTTTCACTGATTATCGTTGCTCTGGTTCCGCGTTTTTGACAAATTATGCTTTTCTGGATATCTAAAACATCAGTTTCATTAGCTTTTCTTGTTAGAGCAATTCCTTCCATTTTCTTTGTCTTCCACAGCACTATCAGATCCTTGTCCACCATCATACTTTATTCAAGTTGTAATCCATGATTCGATGCAGATGCCGGTTACGTTACTGAAGCTGGAATGACAAAAGGACGAGATTCCACTACATGAAATGAAAATCATGTTAAACATTTTCTTCTTCTAAACCCTTTCCCCAATCGGCTTTTCGGGTCGCTGTCCAACACCTGTTTCCATCTTGCCATATCCGCTATGACACCACACTGCACAATGTCGTTCGTAACACTATCTCCTCACTCACTGGCATCTTTGGCATGTAAAATGGGGGGCATCAAAGAAATTGATTTAAACGGTACTTCCTAGTCCAACCTGTTTATTATCTTCGATTCCATTTTTACCCTTCTGCTTACCTTCACGGATCCCCTGAGGTATATCAAGAACTCTGTTATAATCGTTTCAGAGCCTGAATATTATATTCCAAATAAAAAAATATTATTATTTATATGTTATTCTATCGTTAGTAAATAATTAAACTAGAATAAAATATTGAATATTTTGTACTTCAAAATATTGGAGGGGGACGTGTCCCCCTCGTCCCCCTCGCCAGAGACGCCCGTGTTCTCACTTCCTCTTTGGCCGACCTTGGGTTTGGTTCCCACTCACTTCCATAGCATCTACTCGGTGAGTTACGTATTTCAAATGTCTTCTTACATGTCCGAACTATCTCAGTCTATTTTCTTCCATTTTTCTACTACTGGTCTCACCGTTACTGTTTTCCGGATCACTTCATTCTTATTTTGTCTTTTCGCATCATATTCGAAACATAATTTTCATAGAAGAAACAAAGTTTTAAAAACTTGATAATTCACTATCTGCAGATGCGGATCATGATGTTGAGGATGCGAACTGAAATATTGCGGATGGAGATGGAATTTCTGACTTCTATTGTGTGTCTGGTCTGGCGATAAAGTAAGAAAAACACTGCTGGTAACATTGTAAAACTCACTTGACTTTTTACGTGATATACAAGTTAGGTTATAATGTTAGGAGAATTTCTGGCGGTAACGCTTTAAAATTGATCTGAATTTCTACGTGCTATAGGAGTTCGGTGATAGCGCAGAAAGAATTACTTCGCTAAGATCATAGCTCACTTGAATTTCTAGGTGATATATGGGTCTGGTAATAATACAGGAAGACTTCCGTCGACAACGCTCTTAAATTCGTTTGAACTTGTATGAATCGGAATTTTTACCGAACTTGTATGAATCGGTAAAATAACGTCAGTCACTGTTTTAACGGCTATAATTCTTACTGCTTGTATGGATAGGATTATCATTTACTGATAACACAACGTGTTTTTCTGATTCGTAAACGTTGTCTTTCAATGTTGTTTCAACTCTAATAGGCTAATAGCCTTATCCATAAATATTCCAGAAAGTTGAAAAACTGAAGACCTTTAAAATGTTGACAGAGTTTGTTTAACTAATACCGATTCCTATGTAATATCAGGATCGGTGATAACATAAGAATAATTCAATCTGTAATATTGCAAAATTCACCTGAATTTGTACAAAATATACGTGTCCGGGGATAAGGCAAGAATAATTCCGGCGACAACGCTGTAAAATTTACCTTATACAAAGACATGTGTCCGGGGATAAGGGAAGAGGAATTCCTGCGACAACGCTGTAAAATTTACCTGAGTTCTTTTATTAAACCTGTAGTTTATGGGTAATATTATATCTTAATATTTTTCGAGGGACAAAAACATGATTTCTTATAGGTAGATCATCCCTATGCACTTTTAATAGGAATAGCAGCATAATATTCGTTTTCGGTATATGGTAAGCGAGCAAACCATTACACCTTTTATACACACATTAGTTATTGCTTTGAAAAAAAGAAGTAGTAGTGCCACGTGCACACCACAAGAAGGAGTTTGGTTTGTATGACGTGATATTTTTTCAATTAATATTGAAACCGGAAGTGGTAGTTCTTGGACACTTCAACGCTATCTGTTACCGTTTCCATTCTATGTCGATCAACGTTAAAACAGGAATTGGTTGATTTCTGCTACTTCCTGTTTTAGTAGAGATTAGAATGGGGATGAAATATCCTATTGGGACGCTTAGTTAATTGCAGTGAACCGCTTCTTGCTGGTACCGAAGTTAAACTGGAAGTGGTTAACTTATGCTACTTCCGGTTTGAATACAGAGTTAAGAGAGAAGATGGTATCTATCTTTAGAGTACTAAATCAATTTTAAAAAGTTTCTCGCTATTTTTCTCGTCTTTGCTCTGTGTAGATCAATATTGAAACTGGAAATTGTAGTGGTTTTAAATCACTTCCGGTTTTAGTAGAGTTAAAGATGGAGACTGAAAGTTTTCTTGGGACGGTTAATAGATTACAGGGGATCGTTTTTGCGTTCTGTTACCGTTGTTGCTCTGTAGCAGTGGTCGCCAAACTTATGAAGCTTCTGAGCTACTGCACCGTTTTTAAATCCTATTGTGAGCTATCAACCAAAAGAACTACCAACTTAAAAAATCTTACATTTGTTTATTGCCTATAAACTTACATTTCTAGTAAATATGAATTCAAACTACTCAAGTTAGCAAATGTCTAATATACACACGAAAAACATAAAGTTAGCAAATGTCTAATATACATACGAAAAAGCATAAAGTTAGTAAATGTCTAATATACACACGAAAAACATAAAGTTAGCAAATGTCTAATATACACACGAAAAACATAAAGTTAGCAAATGTCTAATATACACACGAAAAACGTAAAGTTAGTAAATGTCTAATATACAC
This sequence comes from Thermobia domestica, assembly GCF_964235325.1. NCBI lineage: Eukaryota > Metazoa > Arthropoda > Insecta > Zygentoma > Lepismatidae > Thermobia > Thermobia domestica. The sequence continues at coordinate 277,941,332 of NC_137458.1, read as the reverse complement.
ACGAAAAACATAAAGTTAGCAAATGTCTAATATACACACGAAAAACATAACTTGCACAACCCCACGCGTATACAATCAACTGTGAGATGAGGCTGACAATGACAATGGCGCGGGAGAAACAAACAGTTGTTGTCGTCAGCGCCCCCTGTCGTTAGAATCAGCTTAGTGGAAGAATCAAGGTTAGTCAACCGGAGTCCTAACACGATCTACCGAAAATGTTCCTCCGAGTTACTAATAGTCTGTGATCGATGGTTTGGCGATCACTGCTCCACAGAATAGTAATCAACGTAAAAACCGGAAATACTAACATTCATAGTTAATTTCTATCATTTCCGGTTTGAATATAATCTAAATCAACGAACTCTATTCATTTGACCTTCTACATTCTGGCCAAGTTAAAGTGATCCATTAAGTAGTTCATAAAATTTTTCTCCCGTACGAACAAAGTAAATATGAGATAATCGAAAAAATATTGTTTCCTTTTGCTCACGAGATGGCGTTATTGTCCCAAATTTCAGCGTATATGAGTTAGCAGAGTGTCATACCTAGCGTCATTTGACAGCTGACGGTTGAAGCTAGTAGACTGCAAGAAGTGTTGGAATTTTTATAATCAGACGTAAAGTATTGCTACGTGAAGAGTGAAATTTTCGCAAAACTATGCTACATTTTACAATTTTATTTCAATAGAGGCGCAAGTGCTGAATAAACCTGTAAAGAAGTTTGTGCTGCTTATGGGCAAGATACGTTATCAGAAGCTACAGCCGAAAGATAGTTGTCCAATATGTTTTAAGGATATATAGTTGTCCAAGATGCTCCTCTCAGTGGGTGACCAATGACAACAAAAGTGGTTCATATTCTGAAAAAAATTAAGTAAAGACAGACATTACCAATGACTTAAACACCCATTACCAAACATTTCCATCACAAACAAGAAACACGCAAATCATTGAGGAAACGTAATAATCTATCTACGCTTGGCCATAACTCCCTGAGTGATTTGCAAGTTCCTTGTTTGTAATTGTCTATGTGTAGAAAAAGTTGGTCGCTAGCCATATGTATTGACACCGTTTGTTACTGTCAGTGTTGCCGTATTACGACAGAATGCCGAAATATATATATATATATATATATATATATATATATATATATATATATATATATATATATATATATATATATATATATATATATATATATATATATATATATATATATATATATATATATATATATATATATATATATATATATATATTTACGACACGGCATTAATAAGACCGTCGGATGTCTACATTTGGTGTCAATGTGTCTTTCTTGTTTCAGAACGATACATTTCTACCCAACCTATCCATTAACACTCCGTCCAAAAAAAGCCACAACTACCTTTAATTTTTGATTTTTTACATTTTGTGCAAAAGTTTTTATTCATCTTTGTTTCTGGTATTCGTGAGGACAAACGTCGGACCCCCACTTCAGAGTTTATATCTCAAAAATATCTACAAAGACAGGCCATCCTGAGTGTGTGAGTTTCATTTCATTCACACTTGTGACTGAAAAGTTCTGATACTCCCAACTTCGAGTTGCGTGACTTTACGGACAGTCTGTAGTAGCTTCCTACTTACAGCATACACCAATCAGTTCCAACTTACGATCTTTGACGAATCACTTTTGTTACCCCCATTCTTGGTAAAATACACCGATAAAAGATCGGATGAGAAAGCTTGAGTTGAAAAACAGTGGCGACACGCTAACTAAAAACGTCGATGGAGGAGAATATAGTTCCACAGATACATCACTAATAGATATACAACTTTTCGTACACTACAAATTGCTCAGCGTATTTGTTCTCTACTTTCCGTTCGCTTCAGTTGTAAAACCATGTTTCAACCTCCCAACGTAATACATTGTCCGTTTTAAAATTACTGGATAACCCTCGTAGTAGAGGCTATACGTCGAAACAGCTTCGGCTTATGAGAAGTCATAATGCGCATGGTATCAACACCACTAAAAGAAGAAATCGCTGTTTTGTGCCATTACTATCTTTGAATCATTGATTTGGTAGCGATGATTCTGCGTCATTTTTGGTACCTTCAAGTGCATTTGATTTAATTTTGAGTTTGGAGTCTCTTTTAGCAGCGAGACTATATGAAACGTGGACCTACAGCTTAATGTGGAATCCGAACCACATGAGCTCCTGCCGAGAATTGAACCGGGTCTCATACTAATCCCACGCCAAAGGCGTGTACACTAACCGCTTAGCCACGAGGGAATTCTACCTTCAAGTGAAGTTTTAAACTTTATTATCACCACCAAGGCTATATAAAAGGGACTTATTGCTTAAAGTCGGATTCGAGTTCAATGGCGGACTCAAAGATTCACCAGATTTTGAACATTGGATCCCAAATCCTTTAACGAAAAGCGTGATTTTTGTATATGTTTTATAAGGTAGTAAGTGATTTTTTTCATGATATTTTTCTCAAGTAGGTTTTAATCTCGAAACCCCCTTACCTACGCCACTATTCGAATTATTATTTAAGTTTCTATCTGGGCAAATATTTACCAGGGATTGAATTGGATACCACACTTACGGAGAATATGTTTGGAGTCATTTTACCAAGACGGCGCACCCGACTAATGTATACCAGAAAATGGCTAAAAGGTGGCAGTATACGAGTAATACTAGAAGTTTGGCGTCGATCAAAATCAATCGTTTTGTGTTTCGGTAGTTTTGGCGCTTTACTCTTTCCCGACATGGAATTAATCGGTAGATTCAGTAGCAGGAGGCGAAGAAACAAGAAAATTCGCGTTCCACATGGTGTTTGTCCAGTATAATGTTCCCACGACGTGTACTGGGATCGAAGTGACGACCAAGCGTTTTACTACCTTTATTCCTGGATGAATTCACTATACGAAGTAAAGCCAAAAATGTGTAGGTAGAGTGATTAAATTTAGTATTCATACCTTAGTGACGAAATTATATGAATTTAGTTAATTATGCCGCCAACATCTAGAATGGAAGAAACTAGAAACGCTTTCAAAGTCTTGAATGGAAGACCAATCGGAAAACGACCATTAGGAAGACCTAGGCGCAGATGGGAGGACAATATTAAGATGGATTTCGCAGAGATATGGAATACAAAGAAGAAACTGGATGCAGTTAGCTAAGGATGGAAGTTAGTGGAGAGCTTTTGTGAACGCGGCGTTGAACCTCCGGGTTCGATAGGCCATAGAGTTAATTAGTTAGTTAGTTATACCGCCAACATAATTATCCCATGAGCAATTGGCCAGCGAATGTATTCGAATATTGTCGGCCCACGATTGGCCCTCATTCACAAACTCTACCCGCTATCGAGCAGAAAGTGCCATGTTTATAGGGTGAGGAACATTGTTCAGTGACACATCGCTAATCTCTGTTGTGAGTGGTCCTTGATTTGATCCCAGGTCATGGCGTTTGTGGTGAACATCGTGTCCATGAGTTTTCTAGGGATTCTCTTCTCCCACATTCTCATTTCACCAACTTTTCCACCATCATTTACTTGCATTAATCATCCGGCTCCTTTAACCTTCAGGCATAATCATAGGACGTTAAAATGCAATCTTCATTTCATTTATCATTTTATTACCTATAATTTTGCTCCAAAAATATTTTAGTTTGAAAGGGATGCGTATACTTTCTATTGTACAAGAAGAACTACGTTGTTAGAATCTTGCAGATATGTTATTTCAACCAAAGAAAGGGATTACGATATGTAAATATGATTGAGTTTTTTCTGCCTCCATAATCCCAGGCTCGTGGGCGAGCTATTTTTGCCGCATGTTTCAAGTAAAAAAATCCGTAGAGAGAGCATTTCAATCTTACTGATCCCCTGAAAATCCATAAAAGGAAAGAGTACGAACTTATCTGTAAGATTTTGTATATTGAAATATAGTAATGGTTTTATATTGTTTATAGTTTTCGGTGAAGTAAGTAGCAGAACAAAGACATCGAAACATGAATAATTTCTTTGGTTTAGCGTTTTGTAATTGAAAACGCGACGTGTTGAATGAAACTGGACAGCCAGTGACACGTGGCAATGCTATTTGGTTGTGTCTCCATCTGGTGTGGATGGGAGAGAATGAATTAACCAATCGAATTTTTTGTAGAGTGACAACTTCTTTTGTTTGTTGGAAAAAGAAAATCGTTGTGTTACACGTGTTGTGTAAAGTCTTAAAGACATGATATTGTCAGGCTTCACCTTTAAGTTTGTGCTCCACCAACTCAATTCTACAGTGGAGACACCTAGCCGAATGCGATAGAAATGAGCGGGCCAAAAGCGCGCGAATTGTGTGTAGTGTCAATTTTGAGCATTGATCGCACGGAGGAAAAGTGAAGTAGTCGTGAATGGTATATAACAAGCGGGGGAGGGGGCGATAAGTAGTCTTTTTTAAAGAAAAGTAATAAGTGATGTATATCGAAATACAAGCGTCCAGTTTCTTCTAAGTTTGGGTGGCAGCCGTGGTGCTTGCCCGAGCAAAGGTATTGATTTGGTCTGACCCCGTATCGCGCGGTAGACTCGGCTGGCGGCTCGATAACACTAGCTTTGCTTGCTGGCTGGCTAGCAGCACCACCAATTGCACCCGCTCTGCATAGCACACGATACCACGCTACGACATAGAGGGGACGGAACAAGAGGGCAACTTCGAAAAAAAAATCTTTAGGACATTTTTTGGGGACACGGCACCACATACTGTTTTTCTTGTGTTGTGTTCTTCCTGTGATGAAAATTATGAATTGTGACTACCTGGTGCCGTATAATACTGGTGATTGCGTTCATCTCCCGTTCTATTCAAACTCGGCTGCAACGGCTCACACAGGTATTCAATTGGAGAACTATCCATTTCTTACAATACGCATGCGTAGTCCTGTAGTCAGCATTACTAAATGCCCAATCGTGTTTTAAAACAAGTGTTATAAATGCCAATTCACGTGTTTCAAAAGCCTCAATTGAAACGTCTTTCTTTGCCAATTTCAAAAGTTAACCAGAGAAGGGTGACTTTATTTACTCGCGCGAGAAACAAAATAAACAAGCAGGAAAATAAATTAAATTCAAAACTAACTTCTGAATTACAGGTTTATTTTGTATGTTTATAAACTAAATATAAATATTTTTAGTTGAAAAACAAAAGTTTAGTGAGAACAAAATATAAGTTGTGTTAGATTTTGCTCTTTCGCTCACTGATCTTATAAACTGTAACGCTAGTGATTCTGATGTATTTAGTAATCTAAATTTGGACCAAATTAATAAATTTTCTTAACGTTAACGCTTTAATGTGATCGGAATACATATTACTATTATTAGTTAATGAGGACTTAAATTACCAAATTTCTTATAATGAGGCGATAAAATATAATAGCAAGGTTTCTCAAAACAATATATTTATTTTTGTTTCTCTAAGAGGAGATTATAAAATAGTTCAGTTAATACTTAACCAGATTTTAGATGGAATTGATTACAATGTATGCTATGAATTCTAATTGTTTTAATTGGTAAATAGGTTAAAAGTCAAAATTTTTCTAAATAAATTGATTAACTCAGAATCGAGAATATGACATTTTATTTTTCTTAAAAAAAATAATTTAGTAGATGCACCAAGGACTACACGTGTTTTGTTTTGTTCTTAATAATTTAATTTGATAAGCAACTCTTTGTTGTAAGTTAGTTTGGTTTCGTAAATATGTTTTTGAGGAAATAGTTTGCGTTATTTGTTTTAATTATATTTGATTTTATTCTACTGAAAGCATGTTCAATAATACTTTAGTTTGATTTGTGGTACAAGTTATATATAGCATGCATCTTGTTTAAATTGTGTTACTCATTAAAATTTACATTCATTTTCCTAATTACTATGCTGATTTCTTGGTTTTTAGAATTTCAGACTATGTTATACCAGGGTCATCATACGTCCTGTTTCGTTCGGGACAGTCCCGGTTTGAAGGCTCATGTATTACTATCCTGCCGGTTGTTAGTCGTTACAATTTTTCACTTCTTTTTTGAGTACCGTACCCTCATTACAATGTGCCAAATATTATTTTTGGTACTAAGTGCTTTAACATTAATTGCTGGATATGTAATCCTAATTTATATAGCACACTTTACTTGGTAGAGCATCTCGTCACAGCATACAGTTAATAGTTAATCGTTGAATTTAAGATGCGTGTTATTTTCCTATCCATCTTAACTAATACATCCCTATCCGTCATAACTAATACATCTAAGAGGAATAAAAGAACAAGTAGCATATGACAGTGTACACCACGTAAAAGAGTTTGGTTTGTCACTGTACACAATGAGATTTTAAAAAAATGATGTAAAAAGAAGTTTATCGCAAACTAAACTTCTTAAAAATTGAAAACTTGCCTGGTACATAGACAACCACATTAACATCTATGATGTGCGTGTTGCAGAACAAAGGGAATTTGCGTCGCCGATATACAGGTACTATTCCAAAGGAATATGTATGGAGAACCGATTTTTGATTGTCCATATCTTGGGAGTAAGTGGATATCAACGAACCAGATTCCTATCATTCTTGATCCTGCACATTCTAACCAAAATTGATGATGTAGCTATTGAGATTTTGTACTTCCGGACGGATACATGGACTGACAAAATAAATATAGAAAGAATTTTTTGGTAAACCAAACTATTTAAAAATAAATCTTTGGCTGGTAAAGTACTTTCGATCGATGGAAAAAGTGAAAGTAAACCTTTTTTCAAAATATTCCGGTTTTGGAATATTTTATCCCTAAGTTTGCATTACAATGAGTGGTCATGTAGAACGACTTTGTCCGTTTGTCAAAAAGGATGAGACAAATCGGCAGACCATAGCAAGAAATGTTGTATGGATTCAACGTCAATAATAGGTTTCATCAGTGGCGCCGATTTTTGAAAAATTGGGGAGTGGTAGATTCAGGTATACGAATTTCGTTGTCAGATATATTTAACAAAACATTGATGAAGATTTTAACACAAATACGGGGAGCCAAGCAAACTTTAGAAGTTATTAGGCCCACTTTTGGTTTCAGTAATGAGCTACATAGAGCAAAAACGATAAGAAATAAAACGAGAAGCAGTTTCTTAAAAAAAAAATGATTTAGCGTCCGAAGAATATATTTCATCTCCATAATCTCTCTACTAAAAATCGGAAATAATAGAAAACAACCATTTCTGGTTCTAACGTTGAACGCTATAGAATGATACCGAGAAGCGGTTTTCTGCAGGGGTACAAACCTATTACTACTTTCAGTTTCAATTGAGAAAATACCACACCATACAAACCAAGCGGGATTTACCTCCTAGAAGTCCGTAAATTAGCTTTCTCATAGTTGAACCCTAGCTGACACGAAAACAAACACGGACACGAAAACGAACTATTAAATTCATTACGTAATAATCAGTGTACTATTTCGCAATAGGCTCTCTAGAAATATTTTCTACCTGAGATTTTAATAAAAAAAATGAAGTGAAATCTTTCAGTTTAACGTTCCACGACTATGCACTTTAGGCTAAGGGAGACGGATGGTTAAGGCAAGTGAATGATGATGGAAGAATCGGTGGAATGAGGATGTGGGACATAGGAGTACCGAGAAAACCCACGCATATGATGTTGTCTACCAGAAATTTACTTAGGCGGGAATCGAACCAGGGACCACACGCACCTGAGATAAGCCCTCTGCCACTGAACCCACTGAGATTTTCATCATCAACATGAATTACAACTATCAGTGTGCAAAAGTTAATCCAATGTTGATTAACTTCAAGTTTTCCTCAGAACTTGCGGAAAAGTTCCTCTTACAGGAGGAACATTTGAAGACATCTACATTTTAGTGGGGTTTTCTGTAGTAAACTCTCTGAAGGTTCTGGGAGACCCGGGTTCGATTCCCGGCGGGAGCTCATGTGGTTCGGATTCCACGTTAATCAGTAGGTCCACGTCTCACATAGCCTCGCTGCTGAAAAGGACGCTAAACTAAAATCAACTCAACTCTCTGAAGGTTCTGGGTTTTGAAAAAGAAAACTTCAAATTTTACATCCCAAGATTACATCCTTTAGGCTAAGGTGGCAGGTGACTAATAAAAATGATTGATTATGAAATTTATTGAATTGAATTGATTTTAGTTTAGCGTCCCTTTCAGCAGCGAGGCTATGTGAAACGTGGACCTACTGATTAACGTGGAATCCGAACCACATGAGCTCCCGCCGGGAATCGAACCCGGGTCCCCCAGATTATGAAATTTAGTATTGTCAAAAGTTGAGAAACATGACAATTCTTGCCTCGTTTCCGAGAGAAGACGAGAAGTATCATGAATCTCGTGAGGAGATGTGCGCTCAGAATTTTTTTTTATTGGGAGGGATCCAGAGTTTTTTTCGGGGGGGGAGATCTAATACGACTATATTGTATTGAATCTGTGTTATTCTGCATCCGAAAAGACAATTAGTAGTTTTTTAATTACTGCTACGTATATTCTCAGAAAATCTGATCAAACTAGATTATTTTTTATAAGAAAAGGAAGAATACAGATGAAATCTAAACTAGAATAAAATCAAATCTTTAGACTACAGCAATCATTTCTCTGTTAAAAACGTTATAGTTATTTTTAAGAAAGTGTACGAATGTTAGTTGAGTTTCGACGTTTTGTGAGGGAGTTAGGACCCGGTGGATCTCCCCTGCTGGTGCGTCCCTGCTCGGGAATAAACTTAGTTCACTCAAGTTTTAAATCTCAAACAGTATTTTAGTATTACGTGATTCATTGTATAAACAACTATAAATAGATAAAGTGATTGTACGAACACAATTAAAATTATTTATCAACGTTTAATTATGCTGTAATAATAAATATGGTTTAACCATTGTTGTGTCACTCCCTTTATGAATCTATGTTACAAGCAAAGGATGTAGATGTAGTGAAGAAAAACATCAGGATGTAAATATTACTCAAAAATTTACAGAACGAAACGAGACGAGAAAATGTTTTTTTTTTTTTTAAAGAATCAAGACGAGACGAGATAGAATTATTCGAAAATGAAAACTAGACAAATTTTTTTGCAAAAGTTTCAATACAAAAAGAGTTGAGTTGATTTTGAGTTTAACGTCCCTTTTTTAGCAGCGAGGCTATATGAGACGTGGACCTACTGATTAACGTGGAATCCGAACCACATGAGCTCCCTCCGGGAATCGAACCCGGGTCTCCCGCGCCAAAGGCTCAAGACAAAAAGAGAAAACAATTCTCATCTTACCTTATCTTCTGGGCAATACTAATGAAAAAATTGAACATGGAGGAAAAAACGATAGAACCCCAAGGAAACTCGCAAACACGATTTTGTCCACCATAGACTCACATGGCCCGGGATGCAGTAAGGGTCCTTCGTACCAGAAGCAAATGGTCTATCACTGAGCTACTGTGCACTCTTTGACAGTACAGAAAGTGAGAGTGCTTAATATTGGAGGAATATTAATTTAACATTTACATATGATTTCCTCTGTAATGAGGCAATTATTACACTGTTTTTGTGTATGTCTTATCTCTAAGCAGTCTGCCATAGCTCTCTAAAACTATGGAGAAAGAAACTGGCCCCCCTACCCTGCTCTACTGGCTTAATAACACCTAGCTACATTGGGCTAAATGGGCTACAACCTACCTTTGGAAAGAACACTCAGAAATATAGACATTTTTTAATTATTTTTTAAAACTTTTTCTCATGTAAAAGTTCTTTAACCCTTACAATCCTTGAGTTAGGGGCTCACTTTATCTCTAAGAGCCCAGCACTCAACTTATCCTTGATTTGTTTCTTACCCACATCTAAGTTTGCATTGTTATAATTCTCAATTATATTTCACTATCTCACTTTCAAATGCTACTTTTAAAATTATTAGGGAACTTAAATTAAATTTAAGACATTTTGAGATAAAGTTTCCATTCCGAGTTGGCCTCATTGATTTGGTGATTTGGTTCTACCTTTTTTGCAGGTACTTTACCGAAAAGAATAATGGAAGTAACCGTATTAAGAACTTCCCTTACGCTGAACACAACGAGCAAGTGTAACTGTCACCGAACAGGAAACAAAGAAATAGTTACAAAAATAGAATTAGAAATAAAACTACATCTCTATTGACTTCTTCCTGTACCTAATCTTAAGCCAGTGAATTTCGTTTTACATTTTAAAACTACGGTAGACTTCCAAATTATGCGAATTCATTCCTGAAACCGGAAATTATAGATGTACCAAACTATGCGAATTCGTTTCTGAAACCGGAAGTTATAGATCTACTACTTTCCGTTGCAATCGAGAGAGGTAGAGATGTAGGGAATGCGGCGTTGGATTCACACTGCGTACGATCCAAACTGCGTAGGATAAAAAAATTCAGCTCAAAACCTGTTTGGATCCTACGTAGTTTGGATCGTACGCAGTGTGGATCCTACGCATGTAACCCGAGATGTAACCTGGTCTTAAGACGCTGAATCAATATAAAGACAATCTCTCTCTGTGTCACAGTTAGTACTATACAGAAAATCAATTTTGAAACCGGAAATTGTTCTATCTTCTGCTAATTCCGATTTCAGTAAAAGAATACGAACTGAGGTTAAATCTTTTCTTAGGACACTGAATTTACATTTTTTAGAAAAATGACCTCCTATTACTACCGTTTTAACTCTACGTGAAGCGACATTGGAAGTGGAAGTAATAATAGATTTTTGTCACTTTCGGTTACAATAGAAAGTTGATGATAGAACCTATTGTTGCGCGAACGAATCCATATCAGAAACTGTCTCGCTATCTATTACAATTTTTCACTGTAGCGATCAATGGTGAGACCGGAATTTCATTACTTTTGGTTACAACTGAAGAATAAACATAAACTTATTCTTGTGAAACCAACTTATTCTTTGAGCCATTTCTCAATATCTCTGACCGGTTTTACTGTATAGAGACCAATATCAAAACTGGAAACACTGGTAGATTTCTACCATTTCTAATTGCAACAGAAAAATAAAGTCGGAGATGGAACCTCTTCTTACAGTACTAAATCCATATGAGAAACTGATTTTCGGTATCTATTAATCTTTTTTCCCCATAACAGCGATCAGAGAAACTTATTTTCGCTATCTATTACTTTTTGTTCTCCCACAATGCGATCAGAGAAACTGATTTTCGCTATCTATTACTCTTTGTTCTCTCACAATGGCGATCAGAGAAACTGATTTTCACTGTTTATTACCTTTTTTTTTCTCCCCCAATGCGATCAGAGAAACTAATTTTCGCTATCTATTACTCTTTGTTCTCTCACAATGGCGATCAGAGAAACTGATTTTCGCTATCTATTACTTTTTGTTCTCCCACAATGCGATCAGAGAAACTGATTTTCGCTATCTATTACTTTTTGTTCTCCCACAATGCGATCAGAGAAACTGATTTTCGCTATTTATTACTCTTTGTTCTCCCACAATGACGATCAGAGAAACTGATTTTCACTGTTTATTATAATTTTCCCCCCACAGTGGCGATCAGAGAAACTGATTTTTGATAGTCATTACTCTCTTTTACCTCACAATGACGATCAAAGAAACTGATTTTCGCTATCTAGTACCTTTTTTCTCCCACAATGGCAATCAGTTTGATACCGGAAATAGTGTTTATTATACATCACTTTTGGTTAGAGTAGAGGAATAAATATTAAGATAAAATTATTCTTGTGATGCTGTGCACATCAAAAAGATATTTCTCTTTATCTCTTGTCATTTCTATCACCTCATTGTTTTAGTGGAGTGATAAGGATGGGAGTGGAATCCATTCTTGGGACGCCGTATCGAACCCAGTACAGCTTCTCGCTATGTATTACCATTTTTGTTATATGGTGATCGACATTGAAATCGGAAATGATTGATTTTTACCACTTCCAATATGAATAGAGAGCTAATTGGGACGCTATTATTGGGACGCTGAAGGGATGCCAAAAGACGAACGTTTTTATAGTAGTTCTTTATTTATTTTTATCTCTGATATCTGTCAACAGACTTATGGATATGGACATAGCCATTGACTTCCCATAATTATGGATATAATAATTTGGAATTCTAAAAATGGCAATATGTTGATCTTATAAAAGTAACTACGGGATTACAACTTTAGTTTACTGTTGACGTATTAGTCACGGGTAACTTAAGCACAGTGATGTCAGTCAGCCGGTTACCCGATCCGGTAGTTAAAATTTCTCAGGTACCCGAAACCGCTTCTTAAAATTGTTTCTTCACAAGAAGAAGAAATGATTCTGTAGTACTATGTTTTAAAATCAATATACAAAATATCACTATAAAGATGCTACATAACTCAATCGTAGCCACTATACTAGTATCATTGGAAAAAATAAAAATAAAATCAAGTAGCAATAATAATAATAATAAGTCAACTTATTATAATTAATGATTATGTGATAGAATCGGATGTTAAATACTAGTCATAAAACCAGTGGTTAAATATTAGTCATGGTACCGGTAGTTAAATACTAACCATAGAATCGGTTGTTAAATTCTAATCATGGAACCGATTATTAAATCCTAATCATAGAACCAGTTATTAAATACTGATCATAGAACCGGTAGTTAAATACCAATCATAGATCTTGTTGTTAAATACTAGTCGTAGAACAGGTTGTGAAATAGTAATCATAGAACCGGTTGTAAATACCACTCATAGAGCCGGTTGTTAAATACTAATCATGGAACCGGTTATTAAATTCTGATCATAAAACCGATTATTAAATACTGATCATAGAACCGGTAGTTAAATACTAATCATAGAACCTGTTGTTAAATACTAGTCATAGACCCGGTTGTTAAATATTAGTCATAGAACCGGTTATTAAATACTAATCATAGACCCGGTTGTTAAATGCTAGTCATAGAACCGATTGTTAAATACTAGTCATAGAACCGGTTGTTAAATATTAGTCATGAAACCAGTTATTAAATACTAATAGAACTGGTTGATAAATGATTTGCATAACAGCACTGCTTGAGCATACTTCAACTTCCTGTCACTTAAATTATGTATAGCTGTATGTAACTGTATGCAGCTTCGATGCTATCTTTATCAGAATGTGTTGAGTTCCTTCAGGATATTTCCTTAATTATCAAGCTTATCAGCTTCGTCTTCAGAAAATAAAAGTCGTGACGTAACGCTTTTGTTATTATAAGCCACTTGAGAACTCCTTTCAAGTACTTAAAAAATTCTTACCTTGCTACTGTGTTACGAATTTATTGTTCATGCTTCAACTCTTTAACTGGCAACATTGTCAAGACACACGCTAGAGAATTCGACAATTAATATTTGCTTCTCTGCTACACAGTATAGAAGATCAAATTGAGTGTTATATAGTTAATTGGTGTCGCTTATAGTTTTCCATTAAATCTATATATTTATTTATTTACGTACTTCCATTTGTTTCGTAAGCAATTTACTGTTCTTTCCTTCATATTGCAACTAATATAAACATGATAGAACAAGCGTTGCAATAATAATAATTTCAATTATTGTGGTAAGTAGAAGTCGATGCTTACGTAACGCGAGGCTTTTATAAGAATTTGTTATACCAGGAAAGCACTTTAGAAACACTTCAACTTTGTTTGAGTCAATACAAGATATTTATTTACAATATTTAGCATATACTAGGGAGAATAGAACATAAAATGAAATAACATACTGTTTAACAAAAAGAGCCATATAAAATCACATACAGTGCATCAAAAAAGAATGCAAAATCACATTCCGTGCAGAAAAAAGTACGTAAAATCACATTTTAAATAGCAAAAAATGTGAAATCACATTATTTGCAACAAAATGTATGCAAAACAATATTATGAGGATAAAAAACAGATGTGAAATCACATTCAGTGAAGCAATGAGCATGTTAAGTCATATTTTGAGGAGCAAAAAAGTATATCAGATCACATTATGAGCAGCAAAATGTATGTGTAATCACGCTATGTACAGCAAAAAAGAACGTAAAATCACATTCTGTGCAGTAACAATGTATGTAAAATAACATCGCTTGCAGCAAAAAGTATATAAAGTAACATTTTGTGAACAGAAAAAAAATCCATGTGTAGGTAGCGAATTTTTCTGAGAAATACGGAAAAATAAATCAACCGTTTGAGATATGACCCACTCTTTTCGTTCATAATATAGCGAATTCCTTTCCGTTGAAGTTATCAAATCTCTGCACTAATCGGGTAATCATGAGAATGTCACCGTGGACTTTGATGGGAGCAAAAACTTAATATATGCGTCACATGTCACTACTGTCAATGATCGAAAATGTCACCGTTGACTCTGTTGGACGTAAGAACTGTGAAAAAGTAGAAGCTACAGTGTCGCTACTGTTACTAGTTAACGTAAGTGGTCCACAGTTGCACCGTTTTGTAACGCCACTGTCGATAGTAAAATAAAATGCTGCATAGTTACATTTCTTGTTTTATTTCAATAGGAATCCTGTTGAATGTCCTAGTGACAATGGATAGTTGTGTATGTAGCACGGTTTTTTTAAATACACTTCATTCAAAAGGTTTGTATTGTTAGGATCACATAATTTGGCCTTATAAGGTTGTAATGTTAGTACGACCATCCGTCCGTCCGTTTCTCCACAAGATAATTTTTGAACGTAAGTGAATTTGTGAATTTCGTTTTTTCAAATGGATAGCTTGAGCGATTATTTTCGTTAATGGAGCCGAGTTCGTTAATGGAGTCAATTTGTTAACATTTTCAGGGGGTATCGGCAACTTTAACGGAGCTATTCTATCCTATTTTCTGATATTCAAACGAAAGAAGTAGGAGTTATACTTTACGCCGATAGATGCCAGCAAACACTGCGGTTGACATCTACCAGACGAAATCATCTTTTAATTATCTACTAGGGTGTATTTTATCCTGTATATGATCTAAAACAGTCGTGCGGAGTGCATACGGGGGTACTAAGAGATGAAAGTAAATGAACTGAGTTGACAAATATTTGAGTGTATATTTGAGCAGCGGAATTTGTATTCAATTTTTTAGAAAAAAGTGGCTTAACTGGTTTTGGTATACTCGCAGTAAACGCTCATGGAGACATGAGACAGGGTTGTCATGATTTGAAACAGTTCCCTTGTCTCCCATTCCCCTAGTAGCAAGAAAGTTTTCGGCCAGTTGGCGTGTGCTTCGCTTTTGGCTTTCTACACTTGCATTGAAACACATGCTTTCATACAATCTGCCGTTTGTTGTACTTGCAAGCAATGCTTTAAACTCTTCGCAGAGAGTCATAGCATCATTGGCCGTTCATTGGCTATTGACTTGACTTGATGACTTGTAAAACTTTTGCGTCAAACTTGAATGGGACACTGAATGTAAGGTTGCCCCCATGTAATTTCGTTACTGGAATCCAGCTTGCGCAATGCTTGCACGTTTTCCAATCAAGTTGGATGCAAGCTTGACCGACTTGCAATGCAAGCCTACAACAAGCGTTTTGCAAGTTGTTTCTGCTACTAAGTCCAATTATGTGTAGAGAAACAATATTTTGCTACAATGCCTTTACACGGCCATTCACAGATTCAGTTATTCATTTTCCTTGTACCTACTCCCATCGTAACCTATTCATGGTCAAGTGACTTAACGTGAGTACTTTGTGTAAGCGTGAACCTGGGTTCGATTTTCGGAATGGGTGTTTGTCTATGCTACAACCACCGTTAGAGTTCCGGCCTCAACTTTATCAGTAGATCTGGTCTCGTAACGGAGGCAAAATTCCAATCAATGAAACAATCCAGATTACAATTTTTCAAAAATTTCTTAAATATAGTAAACAAATTTTCAGATTTTCCGAAAACCCAAGTCTGAAAGTATTCTATCCTATCATTAGTTTTATTTAGGTTAATTCGAAAGAAAAGTAATAAAAATCGTCAAATCAAGTGTCTCAAAATAAACTATGAGTCGTGTTTGATACAGCTATCGCCGAAAACTAACAGTAATTCATAATAAAAGTTCTTATGAAGAATCTAAATATCTTTGGCACGGACTTTAAAATCTATGCATATAAGCATGGTAAAGATCAATAATATATCTTTGAAACATTCAGAACGAGCGGCGGACTTTGCCTTTCGTGGAACTAATATCCAGAAGACAAATAACTGGATAGTCTTCCCTTCAATTTACATTTTTATAGCAAACTTTCTAGTTTTCAGCATGTATGTAAAGTAAAGCAATTTTAGAACATCTTTTCTGCTAATTTTGAAAAAAAAAAATCATATACTCGGAAAAACCATTAATCACAAAGTCTTAATCAATTTGCCCTCGATTATGCCCTTTAGATGGATGATTGATGAAAATGAATGATTCTGAAATAATTGGTGGAAAGAGTATGTGGGAGGAAACGGAAAATCCCAAGAAAGACAATGGATACGATATAACCCATCACAAACTCGTATTGGCTGGGATCCAACCAAAATCTCTTTGCACCAAAAGTGTGCGCTTTACCACTCAAAACACTGTGCTACTCTTTGATAATATTAGTCCTGTATCCATTATTTTCTTTAAAAAATTGACATATATGGGTTTTCTATTTGTTTTGTAACTTTCACTGAGTCAAACCTTTCAGGTACAAGTAAAAAAAAGAGAAAGAACGAAAGTATGCAATTGTACGAAGGCAAATTGGAAAGTAACGCACATTTTTTTTTCAAAAAAGTTAAATAGGTAACAAAACCAAATAAAACATAAATGAACTTATATCTTTAACCTACTTTTCTACATAGACAACAAGTTTCTCAACACATATCTCCCAGTGTGGTACCAGTTCGTGGAAGTCCGTTTGGTTGGAGTATAGCCTTCTGCGAACTGCTAATGTCACTTCCGCATCTGTCGCAAAATGTTGGGCAGCCAGGAATTTCTTCATGGGATCAAAGAGATGAAAGTCCAATGGTGCCAGGTCCGGACTGTACGGCGGATGCTCGAGCACCTCCCACCCAAATTTGTTGAGTTACAGACAGGAGCAGCAACGTGTGGACGGGCATTGTCATGAAGTTTGACACGAATTAATGTTGCGGCGTTTGTCACGAAGAGCACGGCACAACTTAATCAAAGTTTTAATGTAGGATGCAGCATTTGCAGTGGTCCCATGTTCAGCAAAGTCCACCAATAACACACCAAATATGTCCCAGAACACTGTTACAAGCATTTTCCTCGCAGATTGAGTCATCTTAACTTTTTTTCGGGCTGGGAAACCAGCATGTTTCCACTCCATAGAAGCCTGCCTGGTTTCGGGCGTGAAGTGGCACACCCACGACTCATCATCAGTGACGATTCCTTTCAGAAAGTCATGCCCTTCTTTGGCGTAACGCGTTAGGTGATCCAAGCTTATCATCATTCGCTGTCCCTTGTGGTTGTCCGTCAGGTTCTTAGGCATACAGCGAGCCGTAACTTTACTGAATTGCAACGTATCATAAACAATGTCGTACACCACACCATAGGAAATGTTGAACTTCGGCGATAAGGTTCGCAGGTGCACACGCCGGTCATTCAAAATTGCTGCCTCGATGGCGCGGATATTGAAGCTGTTACCGGCCGCCCGGTATGTGGCGTATCACTAAGGTTCTCACGGTCCTCTTCAAAGAATGCACACACCTGGAGTCATTGCTCCGGTCCATACAATCGTCCTCATACAGGCCACGCATGTAACTCTGAATTTCACTCGGTGTATGCCCTTTGGCCTACAAAAATCTAACCACACCTCGCTGCTCTCCATACATGGACGATAGTAATATGCACTCCATGTTTGTTTTGTAGTTCAGGCTTCTCTCGCTAGAGCTGCACAGGAAAACAATATATCCTCTGTAGCGCAAACTTCAAATTCTCTTGTCGTGCCGCTTCATCATTCTAGTTGCAATACCTGGGGAGATAAAAATTGCGTTACTTTCCGATCTGCCCTCGTATAATGTTTCGGAACCGCAATAATATTTTACTCAGACTATATCTGGTAGTTCCTGTCCGGAGAAGGAAGAGTAGTCTGAGGAATGCACTTATTGTGTCGAAACGTTTTAAAATTTGCGTTAAAAAATGTATTTGAGAGCTGTGACAGTCCAACTTACACAGAACATGGAAACAAGCCAGGATTTTCGTTTTCCAATTGAATCAAATAAAAAAATCTGAAAGTTCAAAACATCAGAAAGAATCTCTAAAAATTTGAAGTTACTTGGTTTCGAGTCGCCTGTGCAACCTACAGAGCTCAGTAAGCGAACTAAGTCCCCTTAAATGGCCTTTGCTTCATCCAAATGAGATCGGTTGATGCAGCTGCCGCTTTGACAGATAATGTAAGGAAATAGTGGCAAGGACTGACGTCATTATTACATGAGTGGTTAAGAATAAATGTTCAATTTTGTTGCCATATAAGTGTCAGGAAGAAATTGTCCAATTTTTCGAATGAGATAGAAAGATTCCGGGTAAAATTTCAAAGAATCCACTAAACAGTGGCGGAGGGCGAGGGAGCGACCATTCTCTCCATTTTTCTTTTAACTTGTCCTATCAATTCATTAGGGAACATTGGTCGATTCAGTCTGTGTGATATAAATCTGGCAGAACCTGACCAAAATGTCTTTTGCTGTCATTTCATTATAGACCTATGGATATCCCTGGTCTTAGTTTCCAGGGCCGTTCGCAGTAACCTCATAGGAGTGAGGGATTAATTCAGTGTTTTTCACGGTAGTAAGGAGGGCCAGGTGACTCAAACTTTAAATTTAATATTTTATCTTTGTGTCACATGAAAATGATAGGAATGGGATGCAAGACCAACCATAAGATGTGCATTTTTTTTTTTTATTTTGATTGAGAAGAAAACAGAGTGCTTTTAACTGAAAACCTCATCGAATCATGAACTCTCGAGTTGATTGATTGATTGGGTTGAATTCATCTTGTTCGTCAACAGTGAGGTTATATTAAACGAGACCTAGGGTTTAAGCTATCAACAAAGCTTAAACTCGAAATACAGCAAACAATACACCCATGTGTTCTATTATTTGTTGGAAACTCATAGTTAATTCATTATACATAGGATCTACATATTTTTTGAATAATGTATTACACCACTTTGTTCTAAGTATTTTGGTGTTAAAGTTGTCTTTCGCGTATCGATCTTACGTTCATTGTCCAGGAGGCGATTAGCCCCTTCCAATCAACTCTTCTGAATCCGCTAGAGCAACTGTATACAGTAGGGTCTTCTGGGTCCGGACTTCCTCCCCAAAAAATAACGGATCCGAACTCCCCCCCAAAACTTCCGAACTCAACATACTTTCTCAGTAAAACTATACTTATTTAGTAGGGAAATGATTGATGTAGCATGAAAATTTGATCGTACACTTCATCTGTATTCTTTCTCTTATAAAAATAATCAAGTTCTATCATGTTCTTCTGAAAATGTAGGTGGAAGTATTTTACAATTGTTTATCGTCTTTTTGGGTGCAGAATACTATCCGTTTAATACTACATAGACGTAGTGGCTCCTAGCATTGGACCCATCCCAACAAAATTTCTGAGTGCGCGCCTGATATACGATTACATTCCTCTGAAAACAATGATGATCTAAGGAAATGGTCCGCAGAGAAAATCCCCCCTGGAACTATACAATCCCCCCTTGGGGCATATCTCTGATCGTATTCAACGTAGGCTACCAGTATTTGCGCATAATACACGGTGAGTCAAAAGTCCTTGGACAACTGCATAAGTTTGAAAATCGACGGGAAAAGTAAAAAGTGATGATGGGAACAAAGGTTTGATCAGGGGCCGCAACTTTTGGAGTGTATGTCATTCATGGCCGCCATCTTGAAATCTGCCATTTTGGATTCAAGTCATTTTTTTAAATAGGAAGGGGGTGTATGACACATCAAATAACACTAGCTTGAGCTCAGGAATTTAGTGGTGTAATTTGTTTTTTTTTTAAATCATGTACAGTTTAGAAGTTATTAATGTTCAAAGTTGGGAAATTACCTTGATACTGACCCAGTTCTCTCTTTGTTCCAGGTGATCTAAAATGGGTCTGACACGTGAACAGAAGATCGAAATCATCCTTATATCTGGGGAATAGAACCGGTATCGCACAGCACGGTGGCTCACGTGATCACAAATTTCGGAAGACGGGCTCCATTCAAGATAAGGCACGAAGTGGGCGACTAAAGACTGCCACCAATGAGGAAACTGCAACGGCGGTTGTTGCATCGTTTGTGAAAAGTCCTAAACGAAGTACCCGTCGTGTGTCCCTAGCATGTGCAATAAGCCAATTCTCCGTTGTCTGGATATTGCACGCCAATTAGTGGCATCCTTACAAGCTGCACATGCAACATAAACTGAACGAGGATGACCTTGATCGCCGGGTGGAGTTCTGCATGTGGGCTACTGAACAACACGAACTGGATCCTGCGTTTGCCAAGGGCACTGTTCAGCGACGAGGCGTATTTCACTTTGAACGGGGAGGTTAATCGACATAATTGTCGAGACTGGTGTGACGCAAATTCGAACTAGGTTGACCCGAGTCGAGAACATAGTCTAGCGAAGGTGATGGTGTGGTGTAGCATATGGAATACCCGCATCATTGGGCCATTTTTTTATTTACAACACCTTAACTGCACCATAATATCGGATGCTGCTGCAGGACCTTGTGTTCCCTGCCACACTAAACGCTTACGGCATTTTCCCATCTTATTTTCAGCACGATGGAGCCCCTCTACACTATGGACTTGGTGTCCGTGAATGGTTGGATGAACAACTGCCAGGGAAGTGGATTGGTCGCCGTGGTCCCGTGGAGTGGCCGCCGAGATCCCCTGACTTAACGCCATTTGATTTTTATCTATGGGGACATCTTAAGCAGATAGTGTATGCTGAGACAATCCGTGATTTGAGACACCTGGAGGAACGCATCCAACAAGCCTGTGACCAAATTTCAGGAGACATTCTCTTCCGTGTTCAGTCAGAGTGGTTGTGGCGACTACGGTTGTGCATTGCACGGGATGGACAACACGTGGAACATGTGTTGTAACATTCAGTATCAAGGTCATTTCCCAACTTTGAACATTAATAACTTCTAAACTGTACAAGATAGAAAAAAATTACACCACTAAATTCAATTCCTGAGCTGAAGCTAGTGTTATTTGATGTGCCATACATCCCCTTCCCATTAAAAAAAATGACTTGAATCCAAAATGGCGGATTTCAAGATGGCGGTCATGAATGACATACACTCCAAAAGTTGCGGCCCCTCATCAAACCTCTGTTCCCATCATCACTTTTTACTTTTCCCGTCGATTTTCAAATTTATGCAGGTGTCCAAGGACTTTGACTCACCCTGTACTTTCACCTCCCGTGTATTGAAAGTCTCACAGGGAGAAACTTTCTGAAATCACCGCTGTTTGAAAGAAAAGGGGATTTTTTTTTTGATAGGGCTATATAATTAATATTTATGTCTTGTATAACTTATTATACTATTGAAATAAAATATGCTTCAAGTTAAAATAATAATAGTCAGTAATTGCTCATATTGATATCAACTTTTATCTTCATATTACACACTGCAGTAAATTAACAAAAATAGTGCGACAAGATCTTTATCAGTATTTCTTTGAAATTTCACTAGGGGGCACTTTACAACGTTGTGGAAGTATGTATTTTTTCAATAGCCTAATTGCAAATACGTGTATGAATAACATGATTTTCGAAATGTTTATTTAATTTGATATAAAAATTGGCCAAATCAATTGGTTGATTTTTTCACCCTGTTTATCCTCTTTATTTTATTCTTTTTCGCTTTACGTTAAAAGAAAGGAGAATGTAGAATAAAATTAATTAAATACAAACAATGCATTCAATAGGGAGTGAGTTATGTTTTACTTAAAAAAAATAAATTCATCAGCAAATATTTAATTAAAAACATGAACAGTATTTAATATTGTTTATTTTGTTTGAAAGAAGAATAAAAAAACATTTTTCCCACAATGCATTATGGTGGTCTATGTAAAGATAAGCATTGAGGTTTCCTTGTTTTTTGCCTAATTAGGTCATAGAAGGCTTTAGAAACCCAGCGTTCTCTCGTCTTAAACGCAGATACCGACTAAAATCGATCGATGTTGCTTTGGAATTATAAAACCCGAGCTGATATGCAAAAAAAGAGGAAGAAAAGAGAAGTGGTCTCCTTTAGCACCAAAAGTGTCTATTTTTGTCTTTTATCCTGACACTGAATCTCGCTGACGATCGCTCACTAACTAAAAAGATTTTAACTTAAGTTAAAAAAAAAACTCGATTTTGCTGTTTTATGAAGCTAAAGTTGAAAAAATGTATTTTCCTTTCTTTATCGTATGAACACGAGTGTTTTTAGCTTCATTCACAACCAGCTCCTACGTGTTTTGTCTCTTTGTCACACAATTTTGTATTTTCAATTCCTACTAACTGTTTCGTCTTTTTGTCACACAATCTTGTGTTTAGAATAATATAGATAATGTGTCACACAATCTTGTGTTGTGTCTGGAACCGGTTCCTAAGATCCGGTTCTAAAACCTGGTTCCAGAACCGGATCTTAGGAACCGGTTCCAGACCTGGATCTGAAAGCCCCCAAAGACCCGTAAAGAAAGCACAAAGTTCACCTTCAAAAATAATGCAAAGAGGACCATGCACTTGTGCCTTCCCCGCCCCCCAAAAAATTTGGTCCACCAGTGGGTGTTTAGCCAATGAGTTGGCCAGTTACCCACTTTATTTAGCCAAATGAGACAAGCTGCCGCCGCCTGGGCGCCTGCCTGTCGCTTCCACCATTTCATCTAGCATACTGTTCACAGCTTGCCAGCAGCTCGCTTTAGCGTAGGGATGGTAACAAAATTTCGGTTTCAGTGGAACCGGTTCCGCGAGGAACCGGTTCTGTTTTCAGAACCGGTTCCAGACCTGGATCCGAAGAACCGGTTCTAGACCTGGATCCGAAAAACCGGTTCCGGAACCGGATCTTCAAGAACCGGATCCGTTTAGACCCGAAAACCGGTTCCACCAGGAACCGGTTCTGGCCATCTCTACTTGAAAGAGCTCATACGTCTAAATAGTTTGCGATGTCGCAATAGATGCTGGAGACCCCGGGTAGATTCCTGTTGAGAATTAGTTAAGTAGTTGTGATCCCACGTAAAGCAGTTTATATCTATGTCTCATGAAACCTCGATGCTAAATTCAAAAGCAACCAGTAAACTGTTCGTTTAATGGAACAGTTAATTATAGTCCTCTCTTTCCTCTTTTTTCTTCTACCGTACCTTTTCCAATGATTTCGTTGTAATTTAGCGGAACGCTTTTCTACGTAAATAAGATCAATTTGAGGGGTTAAAAGAACGAAATCTTCTTTTGTTTCTGCTTTGTAGTGCAATCACTATGCTAGTTTTATATGTAAGGTCTATTCTATTTGTCCGATATTTGACGTCAAAGTACAGTTTTATGCCTGGGGACAGCGACTGAGAGAAACAGCTAAATTAAGGAAGGAAATGGACAAGAGAATTGTTGCCAATGTACAAATAATTATGAATCCAAGAGTACTGTATCTGCAAAACAACCGCAGCACCGGATTCTTCGTCTGCTCTCTGTCTGCTTATGTGATTTAGTCAGAATAGTAGAAATCTGTGACGTTACACAGCACCGAATGTGAAATGACTGACATAAAAAAAATCATGTAGCATTTCTTGTTTAGCGGAAATAGAATCTCTGAGATTTAAGTCGTATCTTATCTCTGGAACTCTGTTAATGTTTTTAAATATTTTTCCGTATTTACAGTGACCGGAAGAGAAAACGAAAAAATTAAATCTTTAAGTTTTACGTTCCACGATTATGCCTTTTAGCCTATGGAGACGGTGATGATGAGAAATGAATGAAATGGTAGAATAAAGAAAGTGAGGAAACAGGAGAACCTCGAGAAAACCTACGCACAGGGTGTTTGTCCACCACAAAGCTCACTAGGCGCGAGCTGGGGCCAAACCAAGGATCCCATGCACCAGAGGTGAACGAAAAGGAAAAGAAAATATGCGCAAGTTTTCATAGTTTTCTTTTAATTTCTGGCTTATCTCTTATTATTAATAAAGTGACAAGTTTTTTATATATGTATAAAGCTAAATATAGTTTTGATCCCTAAATTAGTAGAAGGTATACTTTTCCAGGAGTAGGCCTAGGTCAAAGGAGAAAGAAAAAATCTTTCGGCAAGCCAATATAATTTATTAAAAACAATAATGATGCATTAAAAAATATGCAATATGCAAAAATATGCAATGGATGAAGTTGATCGCAATATGATTCAAACTGAGATGCACTGATTCTCAAAAGTGAAGTTAGATTATCATCTGTCGGTTTGTTTCAAATACAACTCTTTCGAACTCATTCGTTTCAATACAACCTTTCACGGCGAGCGCATCACTGTCCGAAACGAATACACATCCTCGAATCATTTGAAATAAATTTTGGAACAGAATTAGTATCTTCTTTAAACTGGAATTTTTATTATGTCTGTAATTAAAATGCATTCCCTAAGAGGAGAGGGAATTCAAAATTTATATATGGTCGCCATTATATCTCACATACAAATTATAAGAGGTCCTCCACCCCCCACAGCCTTTGGTTTGACAAAGAAAGAGATTACATCAAGGCATGAAATTAAAAAAAAAAAAAAAAAAAAAAAAAAAACAAATAGATTCAGGATAATCAGGAGAAGATTTCACATTCCGTGTTTTCTCTCTCAAAGACAATTATTTTCGTGCGAAACAGAAATTGCGCAGCCCATTCCTACTGAACACTGGTCGCCAGCTCTAAATTTCTAGTCGGCAATGGCGACATCGCGACCGGAAATTTTGCGCCATTATATATATACACGTTTGGGATGTGATTCCTGACAAGATAAGACGAAAACTATAGACCAACCTGGGTGCACAAATGCTCCGGGAGTTATAGACTGCCGAAAACATGAAAAAAAAAATCAATTTAAAGGTCCATAGCTCCAAAACTATGGGACCTATCGTAGTCGACTCAAGACTTCAGTTATTAACTAGTATGTGCCCTATCCAGATACCCAAGTTTTAGAATCCTGTGGTACTTGCGCAACAATTTTTATAGAGAGAGTTGGTGAATACTTCAAATTATATGCCTGTAGCCAAACTCCCTCTATAAAAGTTGTTGCGCAAGTACCACAGGATTTTGAAACTAGGATATTTCGATAGGGCACATACTAGTCCCTAACTGAAGTCTTGAGTCGACTACGATAGGCCCCATAGTTTTGGAGCTATGGACCTTTAAAGTTGAATTTTTCAAGAAAGCATTTGTGCACACAGGTTGGTCTATAGTTTTTGTCTTATCTTGTCAGGAATCACATCCCAAACGTTGTTAATTAAATAACTACTGTAAATAGAAAAATCATACTATAAGTTTAGTGGAATAGTTAGTTAATATTATAAACTCAAGTATTTCTGATCTGTTATTGAGATGGCTGAGATTGTTTTCTACACACCATTTCCTCAATTCGTGGCTGAACATAACTTATTTTAAATTTAACGTTGATCCTAGAAAGTCATTGTGTATCGCTGAACTTATATGTATCTCAGGTTGAATATTCCTTGTGTAAATCGAGAACACTGATTCTAATCTTAAAACTAGTTATACGAGAAAGTATCAAGAAGTTCTTACAATCACCTAGAAGAAATGCACTGTGGACAACTAGTGTTAGTCCTTCTCTGCATAGTTACAGTGCCTAGCGACACATTTTCCCCAGTAGTTATTCACTTTTCGTAAGCCCGTTTTGTAATAGTTTGCAATTTGGGTTTGAAACCACAGTTTAACCTCAGAAATTACATCATCTTTACCGTCTAAGGCGCTAAGTTGTCATTTTAGTAGACGCTTCATTTCTGGGAAGAAAAAGAAGTCATTTGGTACTAAGTTGGTAAGTATGGGGAGTGGCAATATTTCATATCCTAATTTCCCTGCCTTCATCATGGATCATGGACGGAATGATTTGGTATATTGTCTGGCAACAGCAGCACCCCTTTGTGACCAATCCACGGCGTTTCTTCTTCAGTTTTTCTCGTAACAGTCAGGAGATGGAAATAATATGTACTAGTAATAGTTTTCCCCTGTGGTAGGTAAACTGTCATGATGATCCCTTCACAGTCCCAGAAAACAAAAACCAGCACTTTGGCGGGAGACTTCTGCACTTCTGCATTTTAGAGTTGAGGGAGGAGGGGTGTTTCTATTGTTTGCTTATTTTCTTTGTTTGTGGATCATAAAGATAAACTCAACTTTTATCCATTTTCATAGTCTGCCGATAAAGTCATCTTCATCCACTCACAGCAATGCAACATTTCTCTTCCAGCGTCTTTGCGATTTCTCTTCTGGAAAGGTTGTGAGCAGGCGAGGCACCCGCCGTGCTAACACTTTTTTGAAGATGCAGCTAGTTGTTATTGATATTCCAGGCAGATTCATAACTCCGCTATTACACACGTAATACTTTCAATAGTTATCCTCTAGTCTTCCATTATGATCCTCTGAATTTTCTCCGTCAAGATGGCATCATCAGTGAAAGATAGTCATCCAGAGGTAGAGGCGTCCTAGGTTAACATGAGTTCAGTTTGAAATTGCGTTTCCACTTGGATACCATCTTATATTATGGTCTTTCATCCCAATAGATAGCTTCAATCTCTTCGTGGATCTACTTTACTGATTTCCCCTGAAGATGGAGGAACTTTAATGACGCTCCAAGCCTCAAGCTTGTCAATCATTGTACCTTCAGTGATTTACCTAAAAAAAAGTGTTGTTCTATGAATTCGGTAGATGAGGTGTTGAATTATACCTTAAGTACTGTACATATACTATTATTTTAAAAGAGAAACAACTCAAGATAATGTGAATTGAAATCAGAGCCACTGTGGCGCAATCGGTAAGGTGTATATTTATCAACTAGACAGTCACATTTTGATTCCCGGTGGGCTTGTTATACATTTTATGTTGTAGCTTCCACCCAAAGCAATTTAGGGATTTACGCAACTTTCGTAAAATGAGTACTTGGGAAAACGTGGAGGATAAAGAGGGGCGGAGTGTTGTGTCGAACAGCACTGGTAAAATTATCGAATATTTTTCTGCTGTTATTTAGTATTGACCACGAGACGAAAAATTATAAGTTTTATCATTTTGTCTCTTAAGTTTTGTCGAATTCTCGACTCAATTCTCGAAAACTATTTTTGTCTCGCTTTTTAAATTTGTGAACTTAATTTATGGCCTGATTTTCTACGTAATTTCATGCGATATTGCCCACGACAAACTTACTTGGGAGAGATCGAATCAGGGACCCTACGCACCAGATGTAAGCACTCTTACCATTGAACCACCGTGCCCCATAATATAATAGGAATAAGAATAACAGCTGACTTGAATGGTAGAGGTGCTTCTCTTGTCCAATTAATTTCAAGTGTCTCCAACGAAATGTTGTCAGTGCTCGTTTTATTTATTTCGTGAACTATACAGCATGAGAAATCGATTTACGTTATAATCTTCAACAACTAACAATGGAAGTAAGTCGGCCAGTGTCTATGTTTAAAGGTTCCATATTGACATTCGGCTGTTAAACAGAATGAAAACAGAATGAACAGGATATCCGGCCACCGGATTCCAATTGTGATTGCAAAGTAAGGATGCTAGTCAGTTAATAGAGGTAAAGGTCGGCCCCATTCGAAACAAGCCATATGGGGCCCGTGTGCTAGGTAGGAATAAGCCACTGTTCTTGACATCGACACATACAAGAAGTAATGTAGTCCCTCGGGTACCCATCTTACACAGGCAGAGTGAACCGTTAAGCCGCATTGGAGCGAAGGTAAAATAAGGAACAGAGATAATTTATGCCTCCACCAAGAATCGAACCTGGACCGTCTAGTTGGTATAGGCCTATAGACACTTAACCAACTGTACTACCGTGAATATATTTCGTTTAAGTGACTCCTTAAACTAAAAGCAAAAGTTTTATATTAGTGTGTTGAGATGATTTTAGTGAAAATTATAAGGAATTAAAGTAACTGCGTGTTAAGTAATCCAGATTGTGTAATATTTGATTCCAGACGTCATACATGAAAGCTTCAACATTTTTTTCTAGATATACAAGCTAAAGATACTGACTAAACTAATTTTTCTCATTTTTATTCGCTCTTCTAAATACTAGTATGAAATACCGAAAAGTTTGCTGTTTAATTCACTCCCGCCCACAATTTGAAGAAAATATGTACGAAAAAACGAAAGGAAAAAAAGAAACAAGCAAAGGCACTATGATACCGCCTTAATTACCTTAATAATGTGAACTCAGATAATAGTAGCCTGTAACACAATACTTGAAGACAATATTGCTGTAAATAATAATAAAAAAATAAAACAAAATTATAGAACTATCAGTTCCGAAAGAAGAAATAATTCTGTATGATACGTTTTGATGTTAAACGTAAGAAAACATCTTTGTCAAAGCTCTAAAATGGGATGGAAATCAAAATAAAGTGTTGATTCTTGTTTTACTGTAAAAGCTAGAAAATACGTGTACTTCTACATGTGTTTTAAAAGAGATTTTTTGACTGGAAGCCTAGCGTATGGTTGTAGTTGAGCGCTCCTTGGTATAACGAGCATCGCTCAAGCGCCGCGTGGGGACCCTGGTCGATATTCTCCAATAGGCTATTGATCAACGATACTCCAGTGCCGTACCAGGCTTCAACTCAGTAGATCAAACTAGTTTGGCGCCTAAGTTAAACGAAAACGCGTTCTTTGCTATTTGCATTACACAAACCGTCACATTATACTGGCAGTCTGCTAGCGGGAGAATAAGTATACTTGATATTGTCAAGTGTTATACACGTGCTTTATGACGAGACTATTTTTCAGTAGCGCCGAAGGGGAGGAGTGGGTAGTTGTTTCTTCACTATTTTGTAGTAGTAATGTGGCTGACTTTCCTTACGAGCGTTATTATACATTTAACCAATGTCATTAACGACACAAATTAGAAATTAACTATGACGTATTTGTAATATGATACGTCATATTTCGTTGACTTTATCCTTGATTTTTAATACTAAACTTTTTCTGCTCCCCTTTGTTACTTATTGTAAGTTCTGTAATAAGACACGTCATATTTCTTTGTCTTTATCCTTGATTTCTAACACTAAACTTTTTTTTTTTTTTACTCTGCTTTGTTACTTATTGTAAGTTCTGTAATAAGACACGTCATATTTCGTTACTTTACCTTTGATTGCTAATACTAAGCTTTCTCTACTCTCGGGGGCACAGTGACTCAGAGGTAGAGCACTTACCTCTGTTGCGTGGGGTCCCTGGTTCGATCTCCGACCAAGTAAGTTTGTGGTGGACAACATTTTGTTTGTAGGTTTTCTCGAGGTACTCCTGTTTCCCCCACTTTCTCATTTCCCCAACTCTTCCATCGTCATTAATCATCGTCTCCCTTAGCCTAAAAGGACAAACGTGGGACGTTAAACTGAAATATTTCATTTTCTCATGTCATTTGTTACTTATTGTAAGTTCTGTAATAAGTATTCACGTCATATTTCATTGACTTTATCCTTGATTTCTAATACTAAAATTTTCTGTACTGTTTTTTGTTACTTACTGTCAGTTACGTAATAAGACACATCATATTTCGTTGTCTTTATCCTTGATTTCTAATACTATTTTTTTCTACTCTCCTTTGTTACTTACCCGGCGGGAGCTCATGTGGTTCGGATTCCACGTAAATCAGTAGGTCCACGTCTCATATAGTCTCGCTGCTGAACGGGACGTTAAACTAAAAATCAACTCATCATCCTTTGTTACTTATTGTAAGTTCTGTAATAAGACAGGTCATATTTCGTTGACTTCATCCTTGATTTTCTGTACTCTTCTTTTTTTACTTATTGTAAATTCTGAAAAAAAAAAAAGGCACGTCATTAACACCCTCCTGGTTATATGGTTGGCGTACACGCCTTTGGATGGGAACACCTGAGTTTATGAGCTCATATGGTTCGGATCACACGTTAAACTGTAGGTCCACTTTTCATAACTCAGTGCTGAAATGGACGCTAAACTTCAATTCAATCCAACCAATCAAAAACACATCATATTTCTACACATCAAATCAAATAAAACAATATTCAAACCATTTTACAACAGACTTTGAGGGAAAATGCATCAAGTAGTGTTCAAAAAGTTCTTTGTGCAGATGGAAAAGCGCTAATTCTCAAAACAGTATTCCAGTAAGACGTGTTCATAACACTTTTTCTTGTTGAATACTTTGAAAACAAAATTATGTTAATTTTAGCAGACATATCTCAAACATACTTGGAAAACACAGTGTGATAACTACCTCTAACTATATAACGATAATATATAATGAGTTTCCAAATGATAATTTTCATTGCTTTTAAAATTAAGTGCTGCAATGAATGCCTATGTAAGGTAACTTCGGTAAATAACATCAGTCAGGTAATAACGTCACTTGGAATTTTTCACTTTACTAGCATGAAAACACGTTTCTTAAGTTGAGCATTGACGATTATGTGGTAAGCAATGGCATTTCTCTTTGTGTATTCAAGAAACAGTTACGGCTCAGGCGACAGTTGTAACAAGAAATTAGCAAGGATAGACATGGTAGCCATGCATCAGTGGAAACAGTGCGCATATTTTCATCGCTTCAAAAGGAGTGAGCATCCTGTTTATGCAACATTAAGTTTTAAATGTTGCGAACGGTAGAAGTCAATAACATGATTATTACATAAAAGTAGGACATAGATAATATGTAAATGACCGCTGTCTTAGGTTTATAAACGATACTCGTGATGCAGGTCTATTGTTTCGAGAAATACCCCCCCTTCCCACCGTATCGCTATATAACGCCACTGTATTTAATTCCTAACGCCACACTCTGTTTAATTTTTCAAGGTATACACATTAGACATGGGTAGATTTTGCTATACTTCAGGACACTTTGACATGTTAAACAATTATCAAAATTCGTTTCTAAAAAGTGTTTAAAGCATGTTCAGACACTAATTTCTTTTTTGCAGTATATATATATATATATATATATATATATATATATATATATATATATATATATATATATATATATATATATATATATATATAGTGGCGGATCCAAGGGGGGCTATAGGGGCTATAGCTCCTTCCTTTACGCTCAGGTATACACTGGATAAAATGGACTTCAATCCTGCTTCACACTGAATAAAACGGCAAAATATGGTTTAGCCACTCCCTTGATCATATCCTGGATCCGCCCCTATATATATATATCAACCGCTGTATATATATATATATATATATATATATATATATATATATATATATATATATATATATATATATATATATATAATCGATTGCAAAAAAACAGTTTTTCTGTATCTATTACAGTTTTTACTCTATAGTGATCAACGTTACAACGGAAAGCGGTTGATATCTACTACTTCCGGTTGAATAGAGAGTTTCAAAGAGAAGATGCCACCTATTGTTATGACACTAAATCGATCCCAAGAAAATTGCGTCTCTTTTTCTTACGGCCGCATGCACTAACGAAGTTCAACAACGTTCAATTTTAAGTCATGATCAGGTTGTGAATGAACTAGGTTTAGTGAACGCCCGATTTTCGGGCTTTAACTTCGTTTAGTCTACAGTACTGGTCCAAATGTACTGAATATAGATTTTCAATGGTGTAACAACATTCCTTGAAGTACATTCAAGTGAGAGAACTCGTTTACATGAACGCTCATTTGAACTTCGTTGGTGCACACGGCCGTTATTGATTTTTTCTCTATGTATATCAATATTCAAACCGGAAGTTGTAGTGGATTTCTATCGCTTCCGGTTTTAGTAGAAAGAGTTAAGAATGGAAAGTAAGTGCATTCTTGAGATAATTAATCGATTGCAAGAAACCGCACATCGGTATCTTTTACCGTTTTTGGTATATAGTGATCAACGTTAAAACCGGAAATAGTTAATTTCTACCACTTCCGGTAGGTAGATTACTTACAACAAGGAACTTGACTCCTAACTTTTACAAATTAAATCTTTTAAGTTCTCCCGCGGTTATGCCATGTTGGGTTAAAGGCAACGGTGATGATGAGAAATAAATGAAATAATGGAATGAAGAAAGTGGAAGAAAACGGAAAAACCCCGAGAAAACCCACGCACACTGTCCACCACGAAGCTCACTTGGCGCGAGATGGGATCGAACCAAGGACTCCATACACCAGAGGTGAGCGCTCATAACACTGGCCCCCTAGAACCATGAAATTGTATAGATCTTTTTGAATCAATCTGCATGGGAAAGTTTACGGGATCATTCAACTCCTTGTCACCCCCACTGTGCACTAGTTTCCACTGCTGTAGAGGTTGAGTGAAAATACGAAATACTGGTGTAGCACTGCGCACTTCGTGTTATATGTACTCAATCTGAAAGAAACTGACACGTATTCAAGAGATTTTATTTTCTGCAACTAAATCAAATACTAGCATT
Source organism: Thermobia domestica (assembly GCF_964235325.1). Lineage (NCBI taxonomy): Eukaryota > Metazoa > Arthropoda > Insecta > Zygentoma > Lepismatidae > Thermobia > Thermobia domestica. Next base: position 277,908,749 of record NC_137458.1, on the reverse strand, counting down.
TCGTCTGTAACATAAGAGCAGAAGACATTGTCTGTCTTTGAGAAAGCGCATTAAGACACGCGTACTAACTTCCACATAAAGATTCGAGCGGTCTCTTCCATTTAAGATTATCGGAAAACTGTCAACCCATTGTCAAATGGATTGTAATTTCAGTTCAGTAGACTGCTACGATATATATTATCCACAAATATATATATATATATATATATATATATATATATATATATATATATATATATATAGAGAGAGAGAGAGAGAGAGATATTTGTCGTTACTATACTTTCTAAAAATGTCGAACTTACATACTTACGGAAAGAATAGACGAAAGCTTAATACTGTACATCGGAAAATTGGAATTTGGATCTCTTCTAGAAATAGAGAAAATAGAACATCTAACGTTATATCGATCAGCCGTCACATTGTCAAACAGTTCAGTTCAGCAAGTTACCTGGACATAACATTAAGTAGTTATTGGCCTTACCCGAGGAAAAGACACTTCCTTACATTGAAACCAGAAGCGCAGTTAGCTTGTACACATAAAGTACATCAAATGATATACTATCTTGTGTAAAACTAGGTGATTTCTTTCCTTTTAGCTGAAAAAGTACCATCTTGTGTAAAAGTAGGTTCTTTCTTTCCTTTAAGCTGAAAAAATACTATTGCGTAAAAATAGTTTACTTCTTTCCTTTTAGCTGACAAAATACTATCCTATAAAAGTAGGTGATTTCTTTCGTTTTAGTTAAAAAATTGTGTAAAAATATTGTGTAAAAATAGGTAAAATTGTGTAAAAATTGTGTAAAAATAGGTAATTTCTTTCCTTTTAGCTGAAAAAATACTATTGTGTAAAAATAGGTGACTTCTTTCCTTTTAGCTGAAAACATATTATTTTGTGCAAAAGTAGGTTCTTTCTTTCCTTTAAGCTGACAAAATATTATCCTATAAAAGTAGGTGATTTCTTTCCTTTTAGTTAAAATATACTATTGTGTAAAAATAGGTGATTTCTTTCCTTTTAGCTGAAAAAATACTATTGTGTAAAAATAGGTGACTTCTTTCCTTTTAGCTGAAAAAAATACTATCTTGTGTAAAAGTAGGTTCTTTCCTTTTAGCTGAAAAAATACTATTGTGTAAAAATAGGTGACTTCTTTCCTTTTAGCTGAAAAAATACAATCTTGTGTAAAAGTAGGTTCTTTCCTTTTAGCTGAAAAAATACTATTGTGTAAAAATAGGTGAATTGACTTCTTTTAGCTGAAAAAATACTATTTTGTGTAAAACTAGGTGATGTCTTTTCTTTTAGCTGAGAAAACTATCTCTTGTAAAATAGATGATTTCTTTCCTTTTAGCTGAAAAAAAAATATTATTTTGTATGAAAGTAGGTTCTTTCTTTCCTTTAAGCTGAAAAAATACTATTGTGTAAAAAGTAACTTTTTCCTTTTAGCTGGAAAATACTATCTTCTGTAAAAGTAGGCGATTTCTTTCCTTTTAGGTAAAAAAAAATACCATTGTGTAAAAATAGGTGATTTCTTTCCTTTTAGTTGAAAAATATTATCTTGTGTAAAAAAAATGAAATCTTTCTGTTTTACGTCCCACGGTTATGGCGGTTAGGATAAAGGAGACGGTGATGATGAGAAATGAATGAAATGGTGGAATGAAGAAAGTGGGAGGAAACGGAAGAACCCCGAGAAAACCCACGAGCACGGTGTTTGTCCACCCCAAAATCCAAACGGTGCTAGCTGTCTTGTGTAAAACGAGGATTTTTTCTTTTTTCTGAAAAAAAAATACTATCTTGTATAAAAGTAGGCGATTTCGTTCCTTTTAGCTGAAAAAATGCTATCTTGTGTAAAAGTAGGTTATTTCTTTCCTTTTAGTTGAAAAAGAAATAGTATCTTGTGTAAAACAAGATATATATATATATTTGCTTTTAGATTTTAACTGAATCAATTCTTAAAATTACACTAATATTGTGTCTAGTTGGAACAGGAAAATGAATAATTGATGAATTACGAGGTATCACATTTGAGATGTAAATTTGAGCTGATAAAGCATATGAAACATCTTTAAATGAATGTAAACTAAATTAAGATTAGGAATTAGGAACTAGATTTCTTGACTTTCGGCATCTAAGGCCATGTTAGCCCGTCACGTATATGGAGGATGACGTCCCTCAGCGATCACACTGCCCGAGGAAAGGGAAGGAAGGAAGGATTGGGGAAAGAAGGAAGCTGCCTGGTACTTGTATGTTAGGTACCATCCCGGCATTTGCCTCGTGTGAATAAGAAAACCCCAGGAAAAACTCACTCAGGATGGCTGGCCTGTAAAAGCTTTTACAATCATCCAACCGAGTATCCTCACCGATAATCGAAGCCGGGACCACTCTCACTAAAGACTACAAAAAAAAAAAAAAAAAAAAACTACGCTACGCTGGGACACTCATGTAAAACCACCAATAAATAAGTTTTCTGAAAGTTCAAATACAATTAATTGCTTTCTTTTTTTCCGAATATAATTAGATTGATGAAAATAATTGTCCCCGATCAGAGATCAGCGCTGATGTTGACATCCGCATTATTGTAGCTGTTGCGGGTGTATTTTTAGTTCTTATGCGAATGGCGGATATCCGTGAAAAGACGAGAATTTTAGTGGCCATCCTTGTAACCACTGTTAATTATTTAGATTTTGTAATAAAATATGATTATTCTTTCGGGACAAACTGCCACAACAAAATATTTTCGCTAACTATTCTCTCATTTTTCTTTGTTTCAAAACTTATAATAAATAAATATGAAGTTCTAATCTGAGATTTTGAGGTTTGAATGAGGTGCCCTATTCTTGTTTTAACATCCTGTGTTCTGAGCAAAGATACGTACCGGTATGTCTCATGAGTTAGAAAAACGTAAAGAAAACGATATGGAAAACATATCTACTTACTTAGTAACCCATCAAATTCAAATTTCAGACGCGAAAATTGTCAAGGTGGTAATATCATATGTGTCAAATAATTTTTAGAGCAAATTATTTGACACATATGATATTACCACCTTGACAATTTTCGCGTCAGAAATTTGAATTTGATGGGTTACTAAGTAAGTAGATATGTTTTCCATTATTTTCTGTTTTTGTTTGCAAAAATTTTATTACGTTTCATTTAGGGTAATTTACTTAAAATAGGAAGAGAGAGTACTCAATGTTTACATGTAATTTTATTGATGTCACATCGTAGGATTCACTAAATTCTGAAGGATGTATTTACAGTAGTTGTAGTAGGAACTATTTTTGAAATCGTGATTGTCATAGAACAAATAAGTTTTATATATTTGATATCTCATTATCTGCGGATGCGTGTGCGGATACGGATCTAGATATTGCAAATATGGATACGACTTTTCATATCTATTGTTAATTGTTTTCTTGGAAGGTCTGACAGAAACATTTAGGCAATTTTATTAGTTAAAGTGAAATGAAATATTTCAGTTTAACGTCCCACGATTATAGCCTTTAGGCTAAGGGACACAAGTGATTAGGGTAAGGAAATGATGATGAAAGACTTACTGGAATGAGAACGTGGGACGAAACGGGAGTGCCTCGATAAAACCCACGGTTACGAATTTTGTCCACCACAGATTTTCGACCGGGGATCGAACTATGGACCGCACACGCCAGAAGTAAGAGCTCTACCACTGAGCCACCATCCTTCCTGATTTTATTTAACACTACAATGAGGCATAAGTAGTATCTTTATATAAACTCTACAAGTTTAGTTTAATTTTTGGGTAAGCTTTTTTTTTGACGAATTTCTTTAAAATATGTCACTCGACTTAGTTGTTTGTGACGTATTTTTTCGTGTAGAAGTCCACAAGGGATTTTTATACAGGGATGGGGTGTGATTTTTATGGATACCTTTCTCAAATACGACGCAGACAATTTTGTTCATATTTTCATAATTAATGTGATGTAAACCGTTTCTCCTGGAAAAGTGTAATATTGATTTCAGTTTAGCGTCCTTTTCAGCAGTGAGGCTATATGAGACGTGAGCCTACAGTTTAACGTGAAATCCAAACCACATAAGGTCCCGCCGAGAATTGAAGCTGTCTCCCACTGCGAAGGCACAATGCTAACCGGTTAATCACGAGGAAGCAGCAATTTATCCTTGGAGGTGAGTTTTTTCAGACAATTGTCTTTAAACTGCACAGGCGATTTTGTTCACATTTCATAAATTAACTAGCTGAACCCGCGCTCTCTACACAGCGTATCATTCACTTATGAGCATAAATCTCCTTCTCATTCCTCGCAACATCTGTACGTGTTCCTTTACAGACACAAGTGAAAGACGTCTTGATTTTAAAAAATCGGTAAGGGATACCATGAAGGGGAGATTTTTTCGATTATTTTTTCAATATCTCGCACCGTTTGCAAGTTTTGAGCCTACTTCCGGTTGGAGTTTCTAATTCATGTATGATCAGTGTTTTCTTTCTTCCTGCATGCAGTATGTAATAAACGAATACATTATACATACAATTAATTATAATGTCAATGATATATGGTGTTCATTAGGCAAAACACTCTTAACAACAAAGATTCATCTTAGACTGGAGAAATGGTTATGCTTCGTTTTTCATTATCATTTGGTCATGAAACAAACGCCTGAGAGATATACTAACCCCGTATGCAAATGTGTGGTGTTAGAATGTATAACTCGTAGAATACGATGTTTTACTTTTTAAAATGTCAATACTTCTGGTGTACCCCTAAAAAATGTAATAAAGAAATAACGGCCATTTTTAATATGCAATTAGAACTGAACAATCTACACAAAATTTGCAATCGATCAGTAAAAACGGCATCTTTCTAGAGTTTGTGGTTTCCAAGCAGGGGCGGATCCAGGACGGACTTCTGGGGGGGCGGTGGGTTGTAATACTTATACTTAGAGCTACTTTTAGGAGCTCCAAACTCTGGGATGGGTTTTATTTATATATAAATTTTTTTAAAAAAAGTTTCACCTTCTGGGGGGGGGCGATTGCCCCGATCGCCCCCCTGGATCCGCCACTGTTTCCAAGATATCATTGTCAAAAGAATTGGCCATAAGCATATAAACATCCATAAAGATAAGCTTTTCTTGACCTAGCATAAACCTAGCATTTTAATATATAAATATTTTAATAGCAATCGTTCAATATGGCATAAATCGTTTCTCGAGAAAATTCAGAGGTAGTAAGTAGTTCGCTCTTGGATATGATTTTTCTTCGGAATTTTTCCGAAAACGTCTAGTTTCGGTGATAATTGCTGTATGATTTGATTGAAGTTAAAAAAAAAAAAAATAAAATAAAAATAAGAGCGAGACAGTTGAGTGTGGTGGTCCGTATATTGTTTTTCAGTTAATATTCTTGTAAGCACAACTACGCAATTTGAATCCATGAAAGTGTATACAAGCGCACACCTTTGTCTTAACTTTTGGAATACAAGAAAAAGTAAGAGGAGAGAGAGAGAGGCGGGGAGAATCCAGGACATTCATTGTGAACTCTGGAACTTCTCCAAAAAACTCAGGACAGAAGGAGAAAAAGAGAAGTGTGGAAAGGAAGTTCCAACTTGTCACAAAAGAAGAAAAAGGAAGAAGAGATAATAATAAACGTAATGAAAGTGAAGTGAAGACTGAAGAGAGAAGTGAAAGTTGAAGAATGTTAAGAAGAAAAAGTATTTTAAATCTGTGCACTGGACGCTAAAATGTAAAAAAAAAAAAAAAAAAAAAAAAGTACAAGAAACAAAATTGTAAGAGTGAGTGTAGACATTTGCATACTTCTTGAAAGCTGAAGAAAATAGAAAAAATGCATGCTTATTATAATTAAACAAGAAAACAATTAGATTTTTTAAAAGAAAAAAATGTAGATGTGTATGTAAATATTTCAGTTTGATTAGAAGATGGAAAATAATATATTTTTATATTTTTTGAAATTTAAATTATTTTACTTCCAAATAAAACTTGTACCATTAATAGACTTGCCAGATTTCTGAATCTCCAAGCTGAGACATTATTAGTGCTAATATTTTATCAAAAGTTCTCGTGATAAATTCTTAACTTAACAAGACACATAATGAAAATTCATACTGCACGTTTTTCAAAATTCTAGAACTAACTTTGCGACTAGAAACTAAATTTCTCCGTCTGACCGGGACCTAATACGAAACAGGCCGAGACGGCCACCAAAACCGGAATTGTCCCTCTCAAACGGGGAAGTCTGGCAAGCCTAATCATGAATGTACAAGTAAAAAAAAAAAAAAAAAAAAGTTTGTCTTGTGTCTTCGAAAGGTATGATAGAGAAAAATCACTCAACTTTGGAACTTACAATAGACAGTTTACACTGAACAAAATTAACCAGGATTTCTGTAAATTTATCTTCTGTATTTCGGGAGTAATGTTGTTATACTTCAAATAGGATATGCTATCTTCTTAAAGCTGAATTACGTTTCAGGAAGTTCGTAATACAAGTAGAACCTACAATATACAGGGTGTCCCGGGAAGAAGTGGCAATACTTTGAGAAATGGTAGTATCGGTGATTCTGCGTAAAAAAAAATGCCTATAATAAAAAGATATTTTGATTTTCTTACTGCAAAATGTCCTTCCTAACAACCCTTATATGGAATCGTATAATTATCTTTACTGCCTATAGCAGAGTTTACTTATGTTCAAAGTACCTGGCAAATAATAATTGGTTGGGTCTGGGACATACACAAGGGGAGCTCGGATCCCTAGAAATTCTGATTTTCTTGGACATTTGGTCTAATATTAAGGGTAATTTCACAAATTTTAATATATTTATCTACATATTGAATTTTTACCTCCCGAAATCTTTGGACCACCCGAATAAATTCCTGTACGTCCCTGGATTGGACCACTTTCATTCATGACAGTATCAAATATTGTAATACTTAAAGCCCAAAGCACAACCTCAGTAATATAATCACACAACAATTACATTTGTGTTCAATTAGATTAATAGTAACTGTCGTTGGTAGATTTTATATAGTATATGTATAGTAAGCTAATGAAGCGACCAGGCGCTCAAGGGTACGAGGGGATGCTTAAATTCTCCATCTAACTCTTTCGGATGTACTGTACCTTATAGTAAGAATGTGTTAGCCTTTTAAGTAATGTATATTTTTGTGGCTTTGCATACAAACCAGGGAAGTGATTCAGATCCCACTTTAAACAATAAATTCTGTCTTACATAGTCTCATGCTGAAAAGAAACATAAAATTAAAATCGATCGACCCCAATCCTACTTTAAACAGTAGATCATGTTTTATATAGGCTCAGAGCTAGAAAGGGATATTAAAGTCAAATGAATCTACTCCAGTTCTAGTTTAAATATTAAATTTTGTCTTCATAGCTACTGAAAGGGACACAATTCAAAATCAATCCACGCCAATCCTACTGTAAGCAGTAGATCCTGTAATATAAAGCCTTGGTGCTGAAAAGGGACATTAAACTCAATCCACTACAATTCTAGTTTAAACACTAAATCCCGTCTCATATAGCCTAGGCTGAAAAGGGATATTAAACTCAAATCAATCCACTCCAATTCTTTTTTTTAACAGTAGATTCCATCTTATATAGCCGCGGTGCTCAAAAGGGACATTAAACTCAAATCAGTCCACTCTAATCTTACTTTAAACAGTAGATCACGTCTGATATATCTCGGTGCTGACATTAAACTGAAATCAATCCACTCCTATCCTATTTTAAAGACTAAATTCGGCGTTGTATGCTCGATGCTGAAAAGGGACATTAAACTCAATTCAATCGATTCCAGGGAATATATTCTTGGGATGCTTAATTGATTGTAGAAAACAGCTTCCTGGTATCTATTACAATTTTTTACAGTATAGCGATGAATGTTGAAACCAGAAGTGGTTTATCTGTGTTATTTCCGGTTTGAATAGAGGCCTAAGAAAGAAGATGGTGCATATTCTTAGAACGCTAAGTGGGTTTCAAAAAAACTTTTCGCTGTTTCTTATCCTGTATGTGACCGGAAGGTGTAATATATTCTATCATTTCCGGTTTTAGTAGGTAGTATGAAGTATTGAGAAAAAACGTATTCTTGGGACGATTAATCAATTGCAGGAAATCACTTCTTTCTATCTGTTTCCGTTGTTACTCTATTACGATCAACCGGAAATGATTGATTTCTACCCTTTTCGGTTTGAATATTTACTCCATCAACAAACTCAATTCTTAATTTTTAACTGTCTACATCCTGGTCAAAATAGATGGCGGTTCATCAAGCAGTTGATGAGATTTTTTTTGTCTCCCAGACGGATCTAAATACATAAAGGAGATTTTGTCTCTTGGACAGACACAGGGAGAGATAGGGTAAATGTATAAAGGAAATTTTGTGTCTCTCGGACATACACACTGGTAGATAGGGTAAATATATAAAGCAAATTTTTTGTTTCTCGGACACACACACACGGGGAGACAGGGTAAATATGGAAAGGTGATTTTGTGTCTCTCGGACGGACACACGGGGAGACAACGTAAATATATGAAGGAGATGTTATGTCTCTCGGATGGACACACGGGGAGACAGGGTAAATACATAAAGGAGATTTTGTGTCTCTTGGACAGACACACGGGGAGACAGGGTAAATACATAAAGGAGATGTTGCGTCTCTCGGACAGATACAGGGAGAGATAGGGTAAATGTATAAAGGAGATTTTGTGTCTCTCGGACAGACGCACGGGGAGATAGGGTAAATATATAAAACATTTTTTTTTGTTTCTCGGACACACACACACGGGGAGACAGGGTAAATATGAAAAGGTGATTTTGTGTCTCTCGGACGGACACACGGGGAGACAACGTAAATATATGAAGGAGATGTTATGTCTCTCGGATGGACACACGGGGAGACAGGGTAAATACATAAAGGAGATTTTGTGTCTCTTGGACAGACACACGGGGAGACAGGGTAAATACATAAAGGAGATGTTGCGTCTCTCGGACAGATACAGGGAGAGATAGGGTAAATGTATAAAGGAGATTTTGTGTCTCTCGGACAGACGCACGGGGAGATAGGGTAAATATATAAAACATTTTTTTTGTTTCTCGGACACACACACACGGGGAGACAGGGTAAATATGAAAAGGTGATTTTGTGTCTCTCGGACGGACACACGGGGAGACAACGTAAATATATGAAGGAGATGTTATGTCTCTCGGATGGACACACGGGGAGACAGGGTAAATACATAAAGGAGATTTTGTGTCTCTTGGACAGACACACGGGGAGACAGGGTAAATACATAAAGGAGATGTTGCGTCTCTCGGACAGATACAGGGAGAGATAGGGTAAATGTATAAAGGAGATTTTGTGTCTCTCGGACAGACGCACGGGGAGATAGGGTAAATATATAAAACATTTTTTTTGTTTCTCGGACACACACACACGGGGAGACAGGGTAAATATGAAAAGGTGATTTTGTGTCTCTCGGACGGACACACGGGGAGACAACGTAAATATATGAAGGAGATGTTATGTCTCTCGGATGGACACACGGGGAGACAGGGTAAATACATAAAGGAGATTTTGTGTGTCTCGGACGGACACACGGGGAGACAACGTAAATATATGAAGGAGATGTTATGTCTCTCGGATGGACACACGGGGAGACAGGGTAAATACATAAAGGAGATTTTGTGTGTCTCGGACGGACACACGGGGAGATAGGGAAAGTATATTGTAATAATTTTGGTATAGTCAATAATAGACCGAGATTTATCCCCTTCACCAATTTATTATAAAATTTGTTAAGTAGAAAACGTCTTTGATTACAAACTGTAAAATAGTGTCTCTCTTGTTATAGAGGAGATGATGTGTCTGTCGGACAGAGCAATTAGTGTATATAACAGAGTTTTGATAAACCAAACTCTTTAAAAATTAAGGGACATTGCCACCTATAAAACAATGCATAGTAACTAGTTACCCTGATCTATTGCTCCATATTGTGACTCCAATAACGTGCTTACCTGTGTAAATTCTGTATATACACAATAAAACCAACTCATACGGCGCATATCTGTACATAAAACCTTCATACATTTTTTGTCATGTTTACATTCACTTTAATGTTTTCCCTTTTGTGTATTAATATCGAATGATAACACGTATTATCCAATTCATTAGGCAAACGTGATTTTTTCGTGTTTCATTTATAATGAACGCTTGTAATTGTCTCGGCTGTTAAAAGACAGTTTCCGGTTTTAAACTAGAAACAAATAGTCTTTTGTTAGTCCTTCGTGGTTGGTTGTTAACTACATTGATATAATCCTTATAGGTGTGCTCATCTACAATGTAGTTTATTTGCGGAACATAACACAATCAATGGGTTTTATTATTGAAGAAGAGAAATACGATCCATTCCATTAATTTAAGCTCACTTTCATTGGACAGTTATGAATGAGTGAGATTATGGAGGCCAAAAGCATTCGTATCGACTTACACAGGATGCATCACTTTCTTCGCGTCTTTGCGGCTTTATTAATGAAAGCTTAATGTTACGACCACAAGTAATGTGCTGCAAACATTTTGCTTTGTATTTTAAGTTCTGCATTGTGTTCAGGCACGCAGCCAGAAATTTTTGTTGGGAGGGGTCGAAACTTTTTTTGGGGGGATCCAATACTATGTAGTATTGTAGGGGTCTTTTTCGCCACCCGTACGCCACCCCTATTCGCCAAAGACGACAAGTAATTGCAAAATACTCCCATCTAAATTTTAAGAAAAAATGATATAACTAGATTGTTTTTATAAGAGTAGTAGATTTTGTTATATATATAGTTTTATTGAGAAAATGTACAAATTTATGTTGCTAGAATTTGGGGGGAGCTCCGGATCCGGTGGCCCCCCGTAGGTGCGCCACTGATTGACTTGCTTAACGAGTGTGTATGTAACTACTGTGTACCTTGCGTGATGGAAGTATCCGAGCGTCTTTTTGGCCTTGAGTTTATGATTGCGTAGCAAGGCTGTCTGGGTTCGAGTCCTACCTTGGGCACATAGCGTAACATAATATAATAAAAAAAATTTACAATATCATTGGCATTTAACAAAAAAATATCCAAAAATCAGACATAATCAATAGCCCCTGTCATTGAGTTGAACAAAATTTTATGGGTGAGTATAATTCCTCATGCGTAGTTCTCGAAAAAAATTGAGATAAACGATTTTTTTGTAAATCTAAAAATTTATGCTATACGTTAAGCACGCTGCCTTGAAAGTAAACCTGAAGTACAGGATAGCGCAGGAAAACAGGAAAAATTTAACTGACGTAAAATGCACTAATCAGCACAGGAGGGAATAATGATTTAGATGAATGTAGAGAGTATACCATTAACAATTACATCAGCTATGGCACTTACATGTCACTATTTCTTGAAGATGATATTAGAAAGACGTATCCCATCTTGGCATACACATTATGATAGTATGTTTTGGAAATTCGCTAAAATGCTCCGTGTATTACGTTTTGAGAAACTTCTATACGTTCTCTCCTGATACGTAATATAGTATTACAGTATGCAGTGAAGTAAGTTTCTTGATGCTCCGTAATGTGTTGCCTGGATTTCCTGTGATATTTGATAAGAATTTTCTGCAAACTCTACATGCAAAACAAGTTCGTTTTTCTTTAGATTTGATTTTCGAGTTTTGAACTCTCTGGGTTGATAATTTCTTTGGAAAATATGCTTGTTAGCATCGAAAAGATCAATTTCGAATCAAGATCGATTTATTATTAGTTCAGTTCACTTGTTTCGCTACCTTTCTTATCTTCTTTGTTCTCCCTTTAGCATATTTATTTTCTGTAACGTCCCCATCTCGAGTATTTATTTTTTTTTTTATCAGCTTCGTATTGATACTTCGCTTGCTTGTGACACTGATACATTTTCTGAACATACACAGTCAGTGGCGTAGCACACTTTTGCGGCCCCCCCCGCAAAGTATAGAGAAGGGGCCCTAGTTGTAAAGTCGATAGAAGTAAGATTGAAGTTCTACTTCTTTAAATCTTTATTCATCGCAAGACTTCGGGGCCCCTATACGTCGGGGCTCCCCCGCACTGCGGGAGTTGCGGGGGCAGCTGCTACGCCACTGTACACAGTTGATTACTTCACTTAGTGTGGCTTCCTTAATTATCATCCGTTTCCTTAATATATCTACTATAAACTCAGTATTACTATGTTCTACGCACATACTAGTTTCCCTATTTTCAAATCGTGGTAGTGTGGCCCAAAAAGGTTTTAGTCACGAGAAACTTACATTGAAATAATTGTATGTAGATTCTCACTACGAAATCGAGCAAGTATGTTTTTTATATTGTCACGTAGAATTCTTCTTTGTTTCGTTATATAACTTTTTGTTGTTGTTGTTGTTGTTGTTGTTCTGCTGCCATGGGCCCAACTCTGTTATTTTTAAAGAATCTTTCTACTGTTTTCCTTATTTGTTCTGAAACGTGATACGTTCACTACTTGTTATCCATGATAATGTTTTTGCTTCTTACTTTCAGCATGAAATCTAATCTGTATAAGAATATATTTTGAACCGCCGGTGCTAAAGGCGGTATTTTCTTATCAATTTTGTTTCCGATAGCTGAACTTTCTATTTGTCTTTGTTTACTTTGGAGAACGAAAGCATTCACGTGTTGTTGAAGTTGTTTATAGTCCAGAGTATATACCCCAACAGTAATTGTCTTTTAACAGGTGTCGACATCATAACTCGTTTCACAATTTGATTCTCCTTTTTAGTAGGCTAAATAGACATTGGAAGTTTCTATGTTTTTCCCGATGAAGACACGTCCCGTACCTTTCCACTTTCAACTTCAGTTTAATAATTGCCTTCTATTGCTTTCTTATTAATTCGTATGCTTTCGAACGGTCACACTGATCTGCACTTCTCCCTCGTTTACGTTGGATTGATTGATGTGATGCAAGCTGTACTTCGTCTGGCTGGGAAGGTGAGATGTCCATTATATAATGACTATTGTAGTCGCTTCTGTCTATTTTTTGCTAGCATTTCTCCATTCCTTTCTTCTCCTTTCTTTCTTCGGAGTCAGTTCATTAATTGACTTTTGTTTTCCTGTTTTCTTCTGTGTATTATTTATGCCAGACACTTCGAAACAAATTATCGCATTTATTTTAACACTATTTCATATTTAGCAGTGTTTCAATTAAATTTTATGACTAGCTTTGTGGGTTCAGTTCATACCCAAATAAGTTAAATTGCATTTATCAGGTATTTAACATGTGAGTGCTTGTAAGTTCTTTATAAAAAAAAGTTTTAAAATAATACACATTTTCTCTTAATATTATCTTGTTCATCAGAGTCATGTGACTGTCACTTGTGATAATTTCAATTACGTAATATTTTATTTAGTCACATGACCAAAGTAACAATGACGATATGATATTTTTACTGATGTATAAGAAATAATGTAATAATATTGAGGAAAACATTAGAATCATATGTTCAATAATAAGTGACTTCAAATATCTATTTATGAAATAGGCTCCAAGTCTTTGATAACATTTATTATATTGTATAAAGGTAACCAAGAAAGTTCTTTCGCTTTTTGTGGAGGTCTGTGCTCAATTGGCTCTCACACCGTGAGTTGAATGCGAATGGAAATAAGGCGAAGGTCAGTTGTTAGAATAGGTATATCTAACGTAACTACCTGGTTGTGGCAGTTCAGTTAAACAGTGAACTTGCGTGACGACAGAGTGAGGGCATGTATGTTGGGGCAGAAGATATGCCAGGCCTTTGGTGAGGGTGTCGTGACTACGCGGACAGTGCAGCGGTGGTTTAACAAGTTTAAGGACGGTGGCGAAACACTCGAAGTCGCACCACGTACCGGAAGACCAACACATGTACAAAATGAAGATCTTTAGGCACGAATTGAGGCGAACAGTGGCCATACATGTGTGGAACTGGGACAACAATTCAGTGTGAATGAAGAAACCATTCGGCAGAATCTCTATCAACTTGTGAAGCACTACAAGTTAGGTCGATGGGTCCTACATAATTTGACTTTGGGCAAAAAAAGGCAACGCGAGCAGACACCTGTGTTTGTTTGCTGTCTCGTCTGAGGAAGTAGCCATTCCTGGACAGGGTGTTGACATGCGATGAGAAGTGGGTCCTGTACGAAGTTTCGTGATGCCGTCATCATTGGTTAGCATTCCATGAACCGGTTCCAAAACAGCCGAAACAAGTACTGCATCTAAAGAAGGTCCTCCTGTGTGTTTGGTGGACTGCTCGCAGCATCGTGCATGGGAAACTACTACCAGCTGGTCAAGTATCAATGCAACTGTGTACTGTCAGAAGTTAAGCTGTATTCAAGAAAAACTCAGAACTCTGGAGCCGGCACTTCTGAATCGCAAAGGGGTCCTCCTGTTACAGGACAACGTTAAGCCCACATGGCTAGGATGACGCGGAACACCATTCTACTCCTTGTATGGGAAACTATTGCATCCACTATACTCCCCGGACATTGCACCGTCCGATTATCACCTGTTCTGTTCCTTGGACAGTCGCCTTAGAGGATGACAGTTCAAATCCCTAGTAGAGGTGAAAATGCACTTGATACCTTCTTCGCTTCACGGCCCACCAAGTTCTACCGCTATGGAACCCATAGCAGAAGATCGTTGTTGCTAATGGGGACTATTTTTGATCTTCCAGGTACGTCTTAGGTGACATATCGATGTTCGAAGGGGGTGAGTGAAAAAGCGACAGAACTTTCTTGGTTACCTTTATAATTGACGTGACCGGGATTATTACGTTGTAATGGGTGACCGTGATGATGAAGAATAAACACAACATTCGATTTTTCTCATTAAATAGTACAATAAAATTATTATATTTTACCTTTATTTCTGGAGACTACGTTAATTCTTTTTATTCTACTTATGTAAACAATCCAAGTCGGTATTTGATAAGTACAAAGGAAACGGGACAATCAAATATTTTGAGATACAAATGTCCAAGGGGACAAAATTTTATATATATAATGTTACATTTAGTTCCAACAGTTTTCTTGACTACACTGTTGCAAGGACAGTGACAGAAATAACGAAAATTTTGTTTATAATTTACAGGAGTTAAGGTATATATAATTTAGGCAATTGATAAAAGAAAAAAAGGACTCCCTACTTCCATTTTTATATTTTCTTTCTTTTCCCATGTAATGAATTATCACTGAAGGGTGAAATTATATCACTTCATGTAAGCGACCCATATATTGTCTCCTAAGTGACGCACATACTCCTAGAAGTGAAACACATTTTAATAGTGCTGCACATACTCAGTATAGTGACAAACATTCTACTAACAGTAACGCCTAACAGTGATCCTAGATGACACATGCTTGGGGTCCCTGGTTCGATCCCAGCTCGCGCCGTGTGGACTTTGTGATGGACAAATACCGTGCTCGTGGGATTCTCCCGTTTCCTCCCACTTTGTTCATTCCACTATTTCATTCATTCCTCATCATCACCCTCTCCTTTAGCCTAACCAGCATAACCGTGGGACGTAAAACTTAAGATTTCATTTTCTAAATGACACATAATCCTCTAACAATGACGTACACTCATGTCCAAAATGAATGTCGCACATCTATAACTGTCTTCTTGCAAGAATATAATTGATCGTGATTTTGCAGGGTACTTTTAATACTGATACTATGTGTATAATCGGGATATGTATATTTGTGGTAAATTTCATAGGAAAAGAATTATAAATACGAAAATTAGAATGAGTAAAACAAAATGTTGCTAAATGGACAAGAAAGTTTTATTGTTCTTATTTACTGCTCTTTTGACATGAAATTTGCCACATACATGTCTTTGCCTATTATACAGATACTAACATTATAAGAAATACCGGGCGAATTTGTTATCAAATTATATTCCTACAACAACATATAGGTATGCGACAGTAATTTTGGATATGAGTGTACATACTCCTAACAGTGACACATATTCCAAACAATGGCACACATGCTTCTAACAGTGACAATGTTCCTAGCAGTGACACATGATATGCTGCTAATACTGACAAATATACTTCGAACATTGACGCTCATATTCCTGATAGTGACACACATGTTCCTAACAGTGACACACATTCTTCTAACAATTAGGCGCATGCTCTTAACAATGACGCACATATTCCTAACAGTGACGTACCACTCTCAATATTGATATACATGCTGCTATCAGTGACACATATTCTCCTAACAGTGATACACATTCTCCCAACAGTGACGCACATACTCCTAACAGTGCCCTACATGATCCTAACTGTGACATACATTCCCTTACAGTGATGTACCTACTCCTATTAGTGACACATGCTTCTAAAAGTGATGCACATACTCCTAACAGTGGCAGTTGTAACAGTGACACACATATCAAAAGTGACACATTCTTCCAACAGTGACACACAGTCCTAACAGTAAAGCACATACTAACAGTGACACATTCACCTGACAGTGACACACATACTCCCAGTAGTGACGCACATAATTCTAACAGTGACACAATACTACTAACAGTGCCACACATTTTTCTAACAGTGATCCACATACTTCTAACAGTGACGGATACTCCTAACAGTGATACATACTCCTAACAATGATGTACGTACTACCTGTAATATAGTTTGTAGTATGTCTTGCACCTACATCACAAATGGGCACAGTGTAAATAAATTTGCTGCTATACTTTTAGTAATCTTTAGTGAAACCACACATATATACCCTTCTTCAGTAACAACATAACGTGATACTCTTTGGTATAATCATCGACAGCCATATTCAGAAATAATTTTACGTTTGATTAGCGTCGTACTAAGAATTTGACTAACGCGTAATTATATATATTGTATTTAGAAGAACGTTTGTGATATTATGCACGACTTTTGCAGAAAGATGTAAGTCTCAGTTTTTTCTGCTAATGAGTTTGTTTCTGCTTGCTTCTATCAATATAGACATCAGTCGTGGATAACATATCAAAATGCTCCTCAATACGTTAAATATAACCACGCGTTAGTTAAATCCTTAGTACAACATTAATCACAAGTAATGGTTTGATGTGGCCCCAATGTGACAATTATATTAATTTCTTAGCAACGGTAACAATTTTGTAAACTGAAATCACTGTTTTGACTCTGAACTAAAGAATTTTTATTGCGTTTCGTGTTTATTGCTTACGGTCATTAATTTCTTTAAACATTTGTATTTCATACAAGTTTAATTTTTACCATTTTTATAATTTCAATGTGTTATCTAACATTAACATTTAATACAGCTATAGAATCGGAGTTTTTTTTTGTTTGTTTAACTATTTTAATACAAACCAAACGTTTGTAAATGCATGTATGCCCTGATTTTTTTATTATTAATTACATCTAGGAGTTATCACAATCCTTCCGAGAAGTTACTGAAAAGTGTGATATAACAACAATTAAAAGATATTTATTCTTGGGGATCATTGTGTAATGACTTGACTTGCGCATCCTTAAACGTTGATAAATGCTCTTCATTATGTAATATATATATAATACATATATATTACATTGAAATTTATGTAACACAAAAACAGTGTTTGAGACCTAAAACTTGGATGAAGTAGTGTTACTAAAGAGACTCTCGACATTTCTCTTATCGTCTTAAAAATGGGACGGAAATTGTCATATTTGTTCTGAACTTGAAAATGTGCTTCTCGTCTGTTTTCGAGATGATAATCGAGATATAGAATATTGATTATTTTAAAATTGAAATGAGTGATTATAGTTTTCCAGCTAAGAAAAAAAGATAATAATTTTATCAAGTTATAAGTGCACACTTTACCCCCCCCCCCCCTTCTTGCTAGTCTAGTGGCTGGTGCGCGTGTGTTCATGCACATGGCCCCGGGTTAGATTCCATCTGAGAAAACATTGAACGCGCTACGCTGCTTCAAATTCCACCTTAGGTCTACGTCTCATGTAACTCCAGTGCTAAAAGGTGACTCTAAACTTCAATAAACAATAACACTAAATTTTATCGATCTTTAATAGGTTAACATTTAGTCTCAAATTATTGCTTTACAGGCTTGTTCAACATATTTTCCATCTTTCAAATTGTAATTAATGTTTGATGACAAATTGTAATTAAATGTCAAATATGAAAATTAGACTAACGCTGAACGACGTATTTTCTCATGGCAAAACTGGTTTTTATTAAAATCAGAATCCAATATTTTGATTTTCTCCAAAAACCGGTCCGTTTTTGGGCCGAAACCGGTTTTAATATTGTTCTTCAAACCAGTTCGGGTTTTCACCGAAACCGTTTTCTCCAAAAAAAAAAAAAAAAAGTTTACGGGTTTTACTGAAACCAGTGTTATATTCGCCGAAGCCGGCATCTATTCTTGTTCATGTGGTACTCACTTCCAAACAAGTTAAAAAAACATGCAAAAAGTTTCTAATTAAAAGGAAAATCAAATAGGTTGGTTTTAAAACCGAAACCACTTATTAAAAAAAGTTTTAAAACCGAAACCGATTTTTGATAGAAAACAAACAAGTTTTAAAACTAGATTTAGTTTTTGATCAAAAAGAAACAACTATTAGGTCTAAAACTTCGACCAGTTTTTGATAAAAAAAAAAAAGAAACAGGTTTTAATATGAACACTGGTTTCTGATAGAAAAGAAACAGATTTTGAAACCAAAACCAGTATTTTTGATAGAAAACAAACAAGTTTTGAAACTAGATTTAGTTTTTGATAAAAAAAGAAACAAGTATTAGGTCTAAAACTGAAACCAGTTTTTGATAGAAAAGAAAAGGTTTTAATATCAAAACTGGTTTCTGATAGAAAAGAAACATTTTGAAACCAAAACCAGTATTTTTGATAGAAAACAAAGTTTTGAAACTAGATTTAGTTTTTGATAAAAAAAGAAACAAGTATTAGGTCTAAAACTGTAACCAGTTTTTGATAGAAAAGAAAAGGTTTTAATATCGAAACTGGTTTCTGATAGAAAAGAAACAGGTTTTGAAACCAAAACTAGTATTTTTGATAGAAAACAAACAAGTTTTGAAACTAGATTTAGTTTTTGATCAAAAAGAAACAAGTATTAAGTCTAAAACTGCAACCAGTTTTTGATAGAAAAGAAAAGGTTTTAATACCGAAACTGGTTTCTGATAGAAAAGAAACAGATTTTGAAATGAAAACCAGTATTTTTGATAGAAAATGAACAAGTTTCAAAGCCGAAATCGGTTTTTGATAGAAAGAAGCAGCCGATTTTTGTCCCCACCAATAGTGCAAACCTGAGCTTTGATGGTCAGTATCACGGGAGTCAAAGGTATATGCAGAAAAATATTTCGCTCATCTCATCTCCACTTTTAAAAATTTTACCGGTAGTAAATTACGTAAAGACAGTGAAGAATATTTAAAAATATATATACAAAGTAACACAGGTAGTATCTGCAAAATGCTATTACATAAAGAAGCAGCCATTTCCAAACCTTTTCTTGTAGATCAGAAATTCAGGTGGGCAATTTATGACGTCTTAATTGTTGACAAATGCCATTGGGGAACTATATGGCATGGAAATCAATGTCGAAAAATCGAAAGTCACGAGACTACCCCGTGGAAACGCACCCTTATGGGTCAGAGTAGAACAAAGAGAACTTGAAGAGGTCGATCATTCCAAGTATCTGGGAAGTATTTTGACGAAAGACGCTTACTGCTCCAAAGAGATCAGGTCAAAAATTGCCATAGCCAAGGAACCATTCAACAAGAAAAGATCACTCTTCTCTAGCAGGCTTAATATTGGGCTAAGGAAGAAGTTAGTCAAATGCTATGTATGGAGTATTGGACTGTATGATTCAGAGACTTGGACATTACAGAAGTTAGAGAAGAAATATTTAGAGAGCTTCGAAATGTGGTATTGGAGGAAGATGGAAAACATAAAATGGACAGAGAGAGCAACAAACGAAGATGTTTTAAAACGGATAGGAGAGAAGATGATACTTCTAGCCACCATCCTTCGTAGAAAGGCCAATTGGATTGGACACATCTTGCGAAGAAATTATCTTCATACCACCATAGATGGAAGGGAAGCGAGGAGTTGGCCCAAACCTAAAATTAAAAAAAAAGAAATAAGAAATAATCCCAAGACCTGGGCAAAAGCAGACTACGCAGTAAATGTTGGACACCCTAATTTATACACTGAGAAAAAAAGTGTAGGTGGCGTACTTAAAAAGATAGGTTACATACGTAATTCCTGTAGTTTTTGGACTTAACGTACAGCAGACGTATAACTGAAAACGCATGTTTTATAATACTTTCTGTATAAGTGTTCCATTTATACGTACTTTCTGTATGAAACAATGTAGGCGGTCAGGATCTCACATACAAATGGACGTATATAACATATAGCTGACGAAGGTAACATAAGTATATGCATGTGATATACGGAAAACTGTTAGATGTCAGACATCCTGCAACGGCATGATGTAACATCTAAGGGCAGTGCCTATGTAGCATACGGATAACATATGCTCCGTACTGATTTCTATAGTAAGCAAGAGGATTCCGTATATTTGTACAATATACGGCTGTCCGGAGAACGGATTTTTCTCTCTGTATACTATACGAAAATTCTTGAAAGCGATTCTTAAGTCATATATCGTTTTGTAAATACTACTGGCTCATTACATTTTTTATATTCATTGTCCTTTAATGGAAGGGGGTGCGATTAGCAATTAGCCTTAAGTAAGTGTAAATGTACATACTTGCCAAGTTTGGTGGAAATCAAATGAGTTCCGTAGCTCACGTATATTTTTTTTTCTAAAAAGAAAGAAAGAATAAAATAAAAAAGGAAAAACCAAATAAAGAACGAAAATCAGGGAGAAAATAAACAACGCTAAAAGAAATATAAATTGAAAACTCGTCAGTATTTCTCGTAGTATTTTCCTTGAGTACGCGCTGCGAATGACAAATACCATGCTTGGAAAATTTCGGCATTATCAGTGACACAGGCATTGCCTCAGTTAACACAGAAGAGGATAATAATAGTATTACTGGGCTGATATAGCCAGTGAGTATGGATTTATAGTCAGACCGAGCCGGCTGCCCCCGTGGTATTGATTTCTACACGCTGTAGAAGTTTAGAGCTCCTAAGATTGATAAAATGAAGTGATGGATCGATCTTTGGAATAAACAGACCAAAATAGTTCCCTGCCTACATACAGCAATAGGCTCACACACGGTAACAGGTAAAATTTCTTTCTAAAGAAGGTAATGTTACATTTTATGGAACGATTTTACATGTGATTGTAAGTGAAAAGTTTTAAAAGGCAACATATGTGTAAAACAGTTTCCTCTGTACTTTTTTTTAAAAACTCACTGGCGTGTTAATTTGCGTAAAACCAAAGAATTTGTTTATTGGAAGTGTTTTATAGCACCATGGTCAAAAACTGACATTTTAGAAATTTAGCAGATATATTCATCATTGCGTTCGTAATACTACGATTTTATCAGCGGATACCCATTCTTTACCCGCTCAGATATAATGTAGATGGGAAAATATTTGGAACGTAAGATACTTTGGATTAGGAAGAATAATGTAGTAACTACCCACGAGACGGTAAATAAGGTTTTATCGTCTTGTCTCGTCTCGTCTCTTATTGTAAACTTATTTACAAAAATTTCCCGTTTTTTTTTTTTTTCATTTCATCTAGAAGTTATCATTAAGCTTCCGTATCACACGAGGTCCACGAATCCTGTGATATAACAACACTTAAACCATTTGTATTATTAAAACATCGTGTAATGACTTACTTATCTTTAGATGTTGCTAAATGCTTTTCATTATGTTCGTACAATTACTTGATAGTTTTATACAGGGTGTCTATCGGTCACGAAAGTCACGAAAAAGTCACGAAATTTAGCTTTTGGGTCACGACTTTTTGTAATTGTACAAATGTAAGTACAGATTGGAAAGTTTTGTTCTATAAAACGTCAAAATTCACCACCAAAAATGTCTATGGTCGGCTTTAGACGCTACTAAATTGCAAGCAAAGTACGTTTCTATTGCATGGATGAAAATTTGGCCTAATTCGCACCCAACGCTCTTGAAAATGTTAGAAAATTTTATGATTTGGTAAAGAAAATGTCACGAAAAAGTCACGAAATTTCATTTTGGAATTGCAGTAGACACCCTGTTATACTATGAATTAGACTCATTAAAACAGACGTTGAGATCTAAGACTTGGATGAACTATTTGCTCACGCGAGTTGTGAAATTTCTCGTCTCGTCTCGAAAATGAGATAAAATTTTAATATTTATCGTCTCGTCTCGAATTAAAAAGTAATAATTTCTCGTCTGTTTTTCGAGGCAAAACGATAAATTTATTATCTCGTATTCATTGGAATTGCTGAGTAGATTGATTTGGATTCTCATTCTTTGTCAACAGCAAGGTTATAAAGGACGAGATTTACAGTTTGAAAAAATGGGAACTGAAGCGTTGTGGTTCGTTCGATGTTGTATCGCACTTGGAATCCAACCCGCGATCTTGTATACCAAAGGCAAAGGCAGGCGCACCAAAGATTATGAACCAACTAGAACTCTGGAACCATCAATTTCCTGAAGGTGATTTAACTTTTTTCTCAAAGTGAAAACTGTACTTAAACCACTTTCTCAAAGTGAAAAATGTACTTAACTCAATTACTCAAAGAGAAAATTGTACTTAAATCACTTTCTCAAATTGGAAACTAAACTTAAATCACTTTCTCAAAGTAAAAACTGTATCTAAATCATTTTCTTAAAATAAAAATTATACTTAAATCACTTTCTCAAAGTAAAAACTATAGCTAAATCACTTTTTCAAAGTGACAACTGTACTTTAATCCCTTTTCTCAAAGTGAAAAGTGAACTTAAATCACGTTCTCAAAGTAAGAACTGTACTTAAATTCCATTTCTCAAAGTGAAAAGTGTACTTAAATCACTTTCTCAGAGTAAAAATGTATTTAAATCAATTTCTCAAAGTGGAAATTGTACTTAAATCACTTTCTCAAAATGAAAATTGTACTTAATTCACTTTCTCAAAGTGAAAAATGTACTTAAATCACTTTCTCAAAGTGAAAACTGTATTTAAATCACTTTCACAAACTGCCAAGCACGGGATCACCACATTCCATAGAGACAGTTGAAAGTCTAAAACGTTAACGTTTAACGGGGAGAAAATAACCAAAGAAGATATATCGTATCCCAATCGTTTCATCTTATTGAGCTGCAAAATATACGTATATGAGCTGATAAATATATATGGCTGAGTATAAACTCTCATGCGTAATTTGTGAGAAAATCGAAAAAGGAATATTTTTGTAAATATAACAATTATTGCTGTGCGTTAACCACGCCACCTATTAAGATAAAACGGATTTGAAGTATACTTTTATCAAGCTTTTCGTTATACAGTGAAACCTCTCAATAGCGGACACCAATGGGACATGAAATTTTGTCCGTTACTGCACTGTTAAAAATGGTTTCTTAAATTCGAGAAAAAAAATCTTTGTATTTGAGAACATCCGTTTCTTACCTGTGCACCGAGTAATACATTCTTAAAAGTGAGATTTCGAGTTTCTCAAATCATTTTGAGAAATAATGACTCAAATGTGAGGAATTATGTCTCATTTCTGAGGGTGCAAATGCTTTCTCACATTTGAGAAAAAATATATTCTTTCTTAAAATTGAGAAATGAACATCTGAGCAAATGAGGCACATAACACCCATTTTGAGAAACACATTTCTAAAAAGAAATTGAGACATGTCTTTCTCCAAAGCGAGAAACGGTGCACAAAAACAGAGTTCTCAAATACGATAAGGGGAAAGGGCATAAAATATAAACAAGCAAAAAAAAAAAAAAAAAATCAAATTATTACTACATACATAATTTATATTAAATAAACATCTATAGTTATATTATTTAAAATATAACATATTTAAACCTTCATTTCAAGGAAATTAGATTCCTTAATAACGAAATATTTGTTTTACACAAACCAAACAATTAAGCAGATAAATTCTCTAAAAATGCCAAGCAACGAACGTCCACATTTTTACTACACGAGTATTATCCATTTCTATCACTGTCTCCCTTAGCCTTGGAGCACAATCTTGGGACGTTAATTTTTAAAAAAAAATGAAATCTTTGATTTTTATGTCACACAGTTCAGTCGGGTAGGCTAAAGGAGACGATGATGATGAGAATGAATGAGATAGTAGAATGAAGAAAATGGGAAGAAACGGAAGAATCTCGAGAAAACCCACGCACACTGTCTTTATCCACAAAGCCCACTTGCCTCGAGGCGGCATCGAACCAAGAACCTCATGCACCAGAAGTGAATGCTATACCACTTAGCGATCGCGGTCCCTACGTGAAATTAAGAACAAATGGGTATATTACTCCATGAAGTGTGCGAATTGTCGGGGGATGCCAGGAATTTCCCCTCAGAAAAATTTTACGCCCTTCGAGAAGAAAATTTTCATACCTGGTAGGGATAAATTTTCAAATTCTCTCTATATAGATAGTGTATGTGTGAGACGACAGGATACGTATATGGGTGAAATTCATCCCTCCCCCCAGATAAAAATATTCCGTGCAGATTGATAGTACGAATCCACATATTTGTAAAATTTACAGAAGAAATCTGTAATAATATTTTAATGGAGTAGTGTATAACTAATCAAAATACGGTGTGCTCTTACCTGTGAGATGTGTATTTACGTGAAAATATATTAATGAAGGTCGAACCTGGTATGCACGTATTTTCCCATAAGATATGTAGTGGTAGATTAATAAAAGACGATGTGACGAGCGTCGAATGCAACGAGCAAATAACATTAACAAAAAGATATCTTTGTATCGTAAAAGCAGTGGTTTTCCATAATCGTTGTTTACGAGTATACCCAACATCGCTGACGAGCCTTCCTCCTACGGACGCAACCCCTACGCGGGTCCCCTTGCTGCACTCCCACCGTGACTCCGTTAGATAGCATTCGTGCTATTTAGTGGCTACGTAGCCAAGGTTGGTTGGTGTTTTTAGCACAAGACCTCTTAAAGTGAATCTGCACCGGGGAATGCAAGTCCACACCTCAATGTAACAAGCAAATGACTTTAACAAAAACATATATTTGCATCGTGAAAACAGTGGTTTTCCAGAATCCGCCTTTTCGCGTATACCTACCATCGCGTACGCGCCTGCTTCCTACGGATGCATCTCCGCGCGGGCCCTCTTGCTGCACTCCTGCTCTGACTCGGTTAGATAGCATTCGTACTTTTCAGTGGCCACCCAGCACAGGTTGGTTGGTGTTTTAGCACGAGACCTCTTAATGTCCCGGGGAATGTAAGTGCACACCTCAATGTGACAAGCAAATGACTTTAACAAAAATACATTTTTGCATCGTTAAAACATTGGGTTTTCGTAATACTCCTTTACGCGTATAACCATGGTCGTTGATGCGCCTGCTTCCTACGGACGCACCCCCCGCTAACGAGCGGCACGCTACTGCACTCCTGCCCTTACTCTGTTATATAGCATTCGTGATTTTTATTGGCCATCTAGCACAGGTTGATTGGTGTTTTTGAACAAGACCCCTTAAAGTAAACCTGCACCTGGGAATGAAAGTACACACCTGAAAAATGATTGCTGAAGACAGCGGCGCAAATCTGTCTTCAACATTGGGAGGGACAGGTAAGACAGTTTCTTTTCTTTTTCTTTTTCTTTTTTTTTTTTTAATTAAGCGATGCTCAAAATATTTGTGAATAACAATCCTGCGGGGAATCAGGGAACAGAGTTGTATTCAACATTGTGAGGCGGGCAGATTTGAGGCTTATTCTGGGGGATATCAGTTTCATCTCATTTTCCTTTGTGGCAATCGGACACAAATCATCACATTTTCCCCCAAAAAACACATTTCAAATCGGATTATTGGCGGGACAGTCCCCCCAGTTCCAAGATTGAAGGGACAGTCCCCCCAGTGGCTGAAGGTATAGAAAGTGAATTCAGAAAGAAGTATATATTTCATGAATTTTTGTATGCATTCGTATAATCAATCTGCACGAAATGTTAAATTCGCACAGTGACTATATACCACAAATAACCTGTAAACGTATGTCATTTGAAAGATTATTGGTGAGGTAGAAAGGAGGCGCCAATCTATGCCCGGTGATCAGTACAAAGTACCTTTGCATTACAATTCCATAATAATAAATCACACTTTTTTGAACGCTGTTTCTAACTACACAGATGACTTTGTGTTTTTTGTTTCCATACATAACCTATTTTGCACCTTACAACGAATGGGAAAGGGTGTAAAACATTGGCATGCCTCCCCATTCTACTTATTGCTACATAACAAAAAGGGTATTTACAGTAATTGATCCATTTATTCTTTACATTTGCTCTTACTGTAAACTTTGTTCAATTACTACAAGTGTCCTACCATTAAACTACATGAACTTACATTACAGTATTAATTTTAATAGAACACAGTAAAACTTCCATGAATCTTGTCTTCAAATCTATGTTTACTTTCACATGCTGTTTACTTCCTCGACTCTTGTAATATGATGTATTCATACGCCACCTCAAACGCATCATCGTATTGCGTACTCATATCCATTCGCACTGTGCTACAACTGAAATCTTTTATCTCGTTTTCTGTATAGTAATTAAGCACTAGCAATATTACACCCTACTAAAACATAGTAATATTATTTCGGTAAGATTGTTACCGTTATTTTTTAGTCATCTATTATATTACAAACCACGCATTATTTCATTCTCATTTTTAAGAAATGAGAAAATCTCACAAATGGGAACCAGAAAATTTGCCTTGAGCTTTCAAATGAAAACACGTTTGAAAATAATGAGACATTTTGTCTCAAATATGAGCCAAAATTACTTATTTTGTTTTGAACATGCATTTTTCTCATTTCTGAGCAAGGAAATTTTTAAGAGTGTGAGAGGTGTCCGTTATAGAGAGGTTACAGAAATTTAATTTCTCATAAGGGTAATTGAATGCAGTAATATACAATAAATATATTATGTATGGGCGTAAATATGTAAAATTCAATATGAAAATAATCTTATTTAGTACAATTTGAATTACTGGGAGGGATGAAGGAAAAATTCATTTCTCAATAATCATAGCCTATTATTGCTGGGCAATGTTTAACGAAAAAGGCATGTTTTTTCCTCTACAACGGTAATAAAACTCATTAGCAAGTGACCGCTAAAAATCCTCAGTACGATTGCAGAAGAAACATGTGTGTGTGTGTGTGTGTGTGTGTGTGTGTGTGTGTGTTTGTGTACTGGTGCGGCATCGTTGACAGAATGGATGAAAAGGCAAGCTATTGGGGGTGCATACTTATTGACCCAGGCCCAATCACAAAGAATATCCTTTTAGAGAAAATGAAAAAGGAAGTCGGGAAAACTCCAACCCACACTTGTTCCAGCATCATGAGTAAAAGAAAAATGTTTCTTTTCCAAAAAAGTAAGAGAGGTAGCATTGCTCGTTGAAAATGTTATTGTAAAACAAACAATGTTTGTTTTGTTATCTTAGAAATTGTCGGTAAGAATGCAAGGTCCAGACGAAAAGGATTAAATTTGAGGATTAAATTTGTTAGGGAAGGGAAGATCTTTCGTAGGGATGCGCACGAGACAAGATTTCTGGCTGTCTCCTCTCGAAAGTATGCTGTTAAAGTGATGTCTCGACTCGAAAATTGTATGTTTCTCTATTGGAAGAGCCGTGTCTCGACTCGAATTTTGTCAGGAAAATCCTGTCTCGACTCGTCTCGTGCGCATCTCTAATCTTTTGCATAGAATTCCTGGCCTTACGACTAACCCTGCATGAGTTATTGCTTATTGAAAATTTTCTAGGATTTCCGCCAGAAAGCAGTTTATTGCGGAAAAAAATTTCCAAGTTCAGCTGTTCTGTTTGATGGTTCACCAGGTCTGAACTCATGAGAGATACACTTATGGGGAAAAGACTTTTCTGTATACTGTAATATATCGCAGAACCGAGAACAATTCCTGTCCGTTATGAAGAGGTTATTCAAACGTTTGGGCGGAAAAGGACTGTCCGCGTCCGTATCTGAGTGTCCGTAAAAGGGAGGGTTTTGTTCCGTAAGAGAACATATATTTTTGCCGGGACAAAAAAATCTGTCCGTATTATAGAGGTGTCCGTTAAGGGAGGTTTCACTGTATTACTATAGCAACATGGCAACTTATAGAATAGCCAACGAGGAATAATCAACAATTTTGATTAACTCTTAAATTTTGATTGTTGTTTGATTTTAATATTGTCTCGATACATACCAATTAGAACAAAATGAGATACTTAAAAGGTAAATTCTCACTCCTTAGTTTTGAAGAAATTAGACGACCTTACGTTGTCCGTTGCGAATATTAGTAAATACATTTTATTCTACTTGCAACATTTTGCTTATTTATTTAGTAGCCTTCAGGTAGCTGGGCAATTCGCATTTGTTGGACCTGCGGCTTCGCATCTCGTATGCCAGCTTTTGCTTCCATTCTTCGCATGGCAAGAATACGTTTATAACCATTATTCTCTGCGAAAATTTAAACCTTTTTTTTTTCCTTAGAATACGTATTTTAATCAAAGTGAAATAATAAAGAAAACCCATGTCAGTCCAAGTGTTTGCTGTGTTCTAAAAATAAACAGAAAATTCGTGGCGTGAACTTGTTAAAGTCCAGTTGAATAGAAATTATGAGCTATTGAACCGGTCAAAGAGTATCATCATTACCGGTAGTTTTACTGCTGCCAACACGAAACATTTGAACGATAGAATCATGTCAATATGTCGACAATCATAAGTACACATCGTGGGTCACTAAGAATTTGTCACATATTTTGTAAACGTTTTGAATAATTTGACGTCTCGGAGGGTATTATCCGACCCACTTAATAGGCATAGGCGTAATTCGGGACGTTAAAAAATTCTTCATATTCGGGACTTACCGCCTAATTCGCGACAGGGGCAACCCTAATTTAGTATTAGTGAAAACCGGTAAATATCTTCACACGGTCAAGTAATAATTTAATAAGGTATCCAAAGTGTTTGAACAAGTTGAAAGCCCTGATCTAACTTGCGACACACTTTTAAATCTGAAATAAATCTCGTCATTCCCAGCGCGTATAACGGTCGTTTGTTTTTGTTCTCATAAAGTTGGATGAGATAATAATAGATCATTGCTAATGTCTAGCGGAGAATAGCCGCACTGGGAATCGATGTCGGTACTTCTTGATTATAGGATCAACACGCTAATCACAGAATCATTCGAGTCAATTTTCATCGTTTATTTTCCGCTCTTGTATGGATGATGATAGGCTATGAAAATTTTTGCCACGCGGCCAGTGACCGAGTTTTAACAGCATAGAAAGAGGCGGGAGTTCGCGAAGGATATGTGGTATTGATCTTTTGTCACATATTCTCTCAAATATTGGAGCAGTGGGATGACAACAAAAGGCAATAACTTGATTAGAACCACAAGGTCAGGCCTCCGATCTCTTCTTTGTGTCAACAGTTGACGTAGAAGGAAACACGAACCAGCAATTCTATCTAGATTCCCTTATGACAATGATAATAATGGATTAAAATTAAACACATCTTATCTACCTTACTTTCAATTTGATTAATTCCTTTCGATTATGCTAGCTATTATTTTATTATGAACTCCTCAATAACTAAGCATGATAGGTTTTTACATTATTGAATAGGTCATTCAAAAAAGACAGACTATCTCTATTTTGCCCTAACTAAATTAAAGCAGATATTATTACGTAGAAATTCTTTTTTTTTAAAGCCATACTTCTATATAGACGGAGTGATACACTTGGCTGGAATTTTGTTTTAAAAAAGTTTAATTTAATCATGAACACGTGTAAATGCTCAAACATTATACATCCCTCTCCGCTAGTCTAGCGGCTACCACGTGGTTCTGAGTTCAGTTCCCTGTGAGCGAGCACAGAAATTTAATTTACGATCATTCACTTTCATTAACATCCGTCTCCTCCAGCTTAACCATAATTCGCATAACCGTGGGAAGTTATATATATATATATATATATATATATATATATATATATATATATATATATATATATATATATATATATATATATACGAGAAATGATCAGAAAGTAAGGTTACAAACAGTGCAACATGTATATAGTATTTCATACAACCAACAGCCAACAAATAGAACATACAAGAGATTATTTTTCGACATAGTTTCCATATCGGTTGAGGCACTTGTCGCATCATGGGATGAGTTTGAAGATTCCTTCTTGGTGGTAAAAATCCTATCCTTGCGTGTTAAGCCACGTTGTCACAAAGCGTTTCATCTCCTTGTGTGAATATCGTGCACAATGTGATGAACGCTTCCGAACGACATTCCCAATTCTGCTATCACATGCCGTAAAGTGATCCTCCTATTATCCTGAAACAGTTCCCCCACGCGAAATGTGTTCAAATCTGTTGATATCGTGCTAGGTCGACCACTGCTGTCCTCGTCAGTGACGTTTTCTATACTAGCCGTTTCTACATCATTCTGCGACATGTTGACGAGGCGTTACAGTCTCTCCGTAAACTATCAGCTGCCGGTGAATTTCAACAGCAGTTACATGTTTCACCCACAGAAATCAAATAACTGAGCGGACTTCATCTTCAGCGAGTCATCATTTGTTGAGTTGATTTTGAGTTTAACATCCCTTTCAGCAGCGAGGCTATATGAGACGGGATCTACTTACTAACGTGGAATCCGGACCACATGAGCTCCCGCCGGGAACCGAAGGTCTCCCACGCCAAAGGCGCATACACTGAGCGCTTAACCATAAAGGAGCTCGAGTCGGTATTTGTGTTTACCTACGACTAGCGTCGTAGGTGGTTGAAACTCTGCACAGTTGCCAACTCCATATACTAAAATTACCACACACTACACTAAAATTACCACACTATTATATATATATATATATATATATATATATATATATATATGGCTTAATTCTTTTCTGTTTACCTTGGAATGAATTGGAATTTAATTGTGATTTTCGAGTGTAGGTAAATGTTTTTTTAATAACTTTTCATGAATTTGCATTAGATATGTATGTAATAGTACCTGAATTAAAGTTGATAATTAAATATTAAAATTACATATAGCAAAATTTAATTTTCACAAAGTAAAGAATCATTTAAATAGATTTGAAGAAGAAAATAAAATTCCAAATTCATTTCAAAGGAGGAAAAGCTATGGGAGTACATGAGGAAATCAATAAAATTCCAATTCATTTCAAAGAATGAAAAAACTATGAGTGTGTGAGGAAATCAATAAAATTCCAATTTATTTCAAAGAAGAAGGAAAAAGGAAAAGCTATGACAGTACATGAGCAAATCAGTAAAATTCCAGTTCATTTCAAAGAAGGAAAAGATATGAGAGAACATGAGGAAATCAATAAAATTCCCACTTATTTCAAATAAAAAGGAAAAGATATGAGAGTACATGAGGAAAAAATCAATAAAATTCCCATTCATTTCGAAGAAGGAAAAACTATGAGTACATGAGGAAATCAATAAAATTCCAATCCATTTCAAAGAAGAAGGAAAAGATATGAAATTGCATAAAGAAATCAATAAAATTCCAATTCAAAGAAGGAAAACTGTGACAGTACATGAGGAAATAAGTAAAATTCCAATTCATTTCAAAGAAGGAAATATATGAAAGTATATGAAGAAATCAATAAAATTCCAATTTATTTCAAAGAAGAAAGAAAAAGCTATGACATTAGGAAATTAATAAAATTCCAATTCATTTCAAAGGAAAAACTATGAGAGTATCTGAAGAAATCAATATAATTCCAGTTCATTTCAAAGAAAAAACTGAGTACACGAAGAAATCAATAAAATTCCAATTCATTTCAAAGAAGGAAAAGGTATGACAGTACATGAGGAATTTGGTAAAATTCCAATTTATTTCAAAGAAGAAGGAAAAGCTGAGAGTACATGAGTTAAATCAATAACATTCCAGTTCATCTCAAAGAAGGAAAAGTTGAGTACATGAGGAAATCAATAAAATCGCAATTCATTTCAAAGAAGGAAAAGCTATGAAAGTACATGAGGAAATCAACAAAATTCCAATTCATTTCAAAGAAGAAACGAAAGCTATGAGAGTACATGAGATTTCTGCACTGAACTATAAATCGACATCACTCACCCTTCATCATCATCATCATCATCATCATCATAGGTATTCTGCCCTTATTGGCAGGTCACTTGCCGCAGCTGAGAAGCTTCCATGCTCCACAGTCCTCCGCAAACCTCTTCGTCTTCACGTATGATCTTTGATGCTAAAAATAGGGAGCAAATTAACCAAAACACTCTAAACAATAAGATAACAAACTAAGCAATAACATATAAATAAATAGATAAATAAATAAATACCACGAACACCACAAAAATTCTATGATCTATAGATGGCTATTGGTCAAATGTGGAAGTGGTAGTTAGCGCATCGATTTCCGGCATAATTACTTCTAGCCTTTTAGATTAGATTTTGCTATCTCTTAATTCAGAAGCCCCCAATTACCTGACAGTGTTGGGTTTGAACTCAGACAGCCTCCCTGGAAAACTACTATAGATATACTTTTTTTAAGAAGAAAATAAGAACGAAGACTGTGATTCGTTACTTTTTCGGGTAAGATACGCTACTTTTTAAAAATATATAAGATGATTTCTTCTTTCATTTAAATACGATGACCTACATTCAAAATGGCCGCCATAAACTAGTGGTCATGCTGTCACGCATCTGAGAAGAAAGAGTATCCTACTTAGTATCTCCTCATATTAAATTGATTTCTATTTATTACAGAAATAGAAATAAAACAGATTGATATTTTTAGAATGAAGATGACTTTTTGGGTGTGGTGAATTTCACCATTCTGTTCTGACGTAAGATCATTTTCCTTAAATTACATATAACCCTTTGTGAAAACACTATTGATCGCGAATTATATAAAAACACCCTTTAGAGATAACAGCATATGCTAATTAATTTGGAGTCAGTACTGCTGGAGTACTGGGAATTGTACTCACTAATAGGGGACTGAAAATTAACTTCAGAATGTTGTTTGTTGAATTTTCACGTTTACAAACTTCGAACGTCAGAATAAATTGCATTACTTAATCTTGGAGTGTGTTGTGATGGGTGACTTCTGTGTATGTAGTGTAAAGATTGTAACATTCTTAGAAGGTTGTAACTCGTAACTATGAAAGGCTAACGTAACTAGTTCTTCGTAAGCATAATTAATTTCATCTATATATTAAAATGCTAGGTTTATATGTTTGTCTCCAAAGACAAGTTATATGGTTGTCTCCAATCCTTTCGACAATGAAATCTCGAAAACCACAAGTGCTAAAAACGTGCCGTTTTCACTGGTCGATTCCAAATTTTGTGTAGATCGTCCCATTTTAATTGAATATTTATAAAACGTGGCACTTATTTCTTTATTACATTTCTTAGGAGTACACTAAAAGTGTTGAAATTGAAAAAGTAAAACATCATATCCTATGAGTTACATTTCAACACCACATCGTTGTATACAGGGGTTGGTAAATCTCTCAGGTGCTTGTTTCGTGATCAAATCCTAATGATAAACGAAGGATAACCATTCCTCCAGTCTAAGATAAATTTTTCTTGTTTGTTATGTTTTTCCCAGTGAATACCATATATCACTAACATTATAATTAATTTTGTGTGTAATGTATTTGGTATTACATACTGCATGCAAGAAGAAAGAAAACACTGGTCATACATGAATTAGAAATTTCAACCGGAAGTAGGCTCAAATCTTGCAAATGGTGCGGGATATTGAAAAAAATAATTGAAAAATCTCTCCTTTATGGTACCCATTGCCGATTTTTATCAAGACATATCCAGATGTCTGTAAAGGGACATACATATGTTGTGAGGAATGACAAGGAAATTCAGGCTCATATGTGAATGATGCCCTGTGTAGAGAGCGCAGATTCAGCTAGTTTATGTTAAAATTTTGTAATTTTATTGGTGTCTTTAACACCGTCAAACCTTAATTCATTGGAAAGGTGTGAATTTTCTAATCTAATGAACACAATCGTTCGAATAGATTCTCGGTTTTAGAAGACTCGGAGTGCACTAGTGTTGAGGATACTTGGATTGAAATTAGAGATAGCATTAAAAGTTCAGCAATAGAAAAATTGGGACACGCGGAAATACGTAGGAACAAACCATGGTTCGACCAAGAATGCATTAAATTAGCAGAGAAGAGAAAACAGGCAAAATTACGGTGGCTACAAAATCCGAATGAAATAACTACACAAAATTTCGCAGATATCAGGCGGGAAACTTCCAAAACTTTTAGAACAAAGAAACGGGATTTTTCGAAAGCTAAAATTAAGGAACTTGAAGATAATAGTAAAAATAAAAATATTCGGGACATGTATAAGGGGATCAGCGAATTTAAGAAAGGCTATCAACCTCGTGCTTATATATTAAAGAAATCTGACGGAACAGTTCTCACTGATACGGATAGCCTCTTAAATAGATGGAAAGATTTCTTTGACGATTTGCTGAACACGCAGCCAAAAACTAATGTGCGTGGAGAAAAGGAGATACACACCGCAGAACCGTATATTCCAGAACCCAATCGAATAGAAGTAGAAGCCGCTATAAAGAAATTAAAGAAACACAAATCTCCGGGTGTAGATGAAATTCCGGCTGAGTTAATTTTAGCTGGAAGCAAAAAATTGTGGAACAAGATACACAAACTCATTCTCCTTATCTGGAACAAGGAAGAATTGCCACAAGAGTGGAAAGAGTCAATCATTGTTCCAATTCACAAGAAAGGCGACAAAACTGACTGTAATAATTATCGAGGCATTTCTCTTCTGTCAACATCCTATAAAATCCTTTCAAATATTCTGTTAGCAAGATTGACCCCATACGCAGATGAAATTATTGGAGATTATCAGTGCGGATTTAGACGAAATCGATCAACTATGGACCAAATATTTACCATTCGCCAAATACTCGAAAAGAAATGGGAATACAATACCCCGGTACATCAACTATTTATTTATTTTAGAAAGGCTTACGACTCGGTTAGGAGAGAAACATTATACAACGTTCTTACAGAGCTTGGAATACCGAGAAAGCTAATTAGATTAATTAAGATATGTTTAAGTGAATCCCAAAGTAAAGTCCGGGTAGGAAAATTTTTGTCCACGAGCTTCCACGTCGAAAATGGCCTGAAACAAGGAGATGCGTTGTCGCCATTATTATTTAACTTTGTGCTGGAATACGCCATAAGGAAAATCAAAGATAGCAACCAGGGCCTAGAGTTGAACGGCATTCACCAGGTTATGGCATATGCTGATGATGTAAATTTAATAGGGGATGATAGGAGAACAGTAGAAATAAATGCAGAGATCTTATTAAACGCTTGCAGGGACATGGGTTTAGAAGTAAATGCAGAGAAAACTAAATACATGGAAGTGCGTCGGGACCGTAATACGACAAATTGTGGAGGCGTTAAAATATTAAATAATACTTTTGATAAAGTGGATACTTTCAAATATTTAGGATCAATATTAACAGACGAAAATCATATTCACGAAGAAATTAAATGTCGACTAAAAGCAGGGAATTCGTGTTACTATTCGGTTCAAAATCTATTGTCGTCAAGAATTCTGTCGAGGAATTTGAAGCTTAAAATATATAAAACGATAATCATGCCTGTTGTTCTGTATGGTTGTGAAACATGGTCGCTTACTCTGAGGGAAGAACATAGACTGAAAGTATTTGAGAACAGGATCCTGAGAAGAATATTCGGACCCAAGAGGAACGAGAATGGGGAATGGCGGAAGCTTCATAACGAGGAACTACATAGTTTATACGGTTTACCCAACATTGTTAGGGTCGTCAAGTCTAGGAGGCTTAGGTGGGCAGGTCATGTAGCTAGAATGGAAGAAAGTAGAAACGCTTTCAAAGTCTTGACTGGTAGACCCATAGGAAAACGACCATTAGGAAGACCTAGGCGCAGATGGGAGGATAATATTAAGATGGATCTCGCAGAGATAGGAATACAAAGTAGAAACTGGATGCATTTAGCTAAGGATAGAAGTCAGTGGAGAGCTTTTGTGAACGCGGTACTGAACCTCCGGGTTCCATAGGCCATAGAGTTAGTTAGTTAGTTATGAACACAATCGTAGAGGTCCGCTTCTTAAAACTAACAAGTTTTACAAGTGTTCCCTAAAAAAAAAAAAATACGGCGAAGCAGAACTAGAATTTAAGAATAAGTAGCGGTGTCACATGTCCAGAACGTTGAATAATTTGATTTATATGATGTGATATTTTCTCAATTAATAGTGAAACAGGAAGTAGTAGTAGATTTCTATTACTTCCGGTTTTAGTAGAGAAATTAGAATGGAGATAAGAATATATTCTTGAGATTACTTAATTGATTGCTTCGTTTCTCACTTTGTATTGCAAATGAAAAATGAAATGAAATCTCTTAGTTTAACGTCTCATGATTATGACCCTTAGGCTAAGGGAGACGGATGATTAAAGCTAGTGAATGATGATGAAAGAATTGGTGGAATGAGAATATGGGAGGAAACGAGAGTACCCGAAAAAATCTCACGGATACGATGTCCACCATAAACTTAGTGGGTGGGGATCGTACCAGTGAATTACCGAATATGATTTGAAATTAAAAAAATCCACCCCATTACAATTGTACTTGATATTATTGAAAGGCTATTTGCTGCCTTTCTATCACCAGGATCTCCCATTACCAACGAAAATTACATTTAATTTTCATCTTATTTTATAACGGAACACCGTACTGGGCAATATTTTATTTCAGTCCTCCAATTCAGTCATTTACTATATAATATAATTATTCATTGTCTTGTTTAACGAGATCTGATGTTGTTTGAAAGATAAAGTACACAGAGAAAAATCCGTTCTCCGGACAGCGGTATATTGTACAAATATACGGTATCCTCTTGCTTACTATAGAAATCAGTACGGAGCATACGTTATCCGTATGCTACATAGGCACTGCCCTTAGATGTTACATCATGCCGTTGCAGGATATCTGACATCTAACAGTTTCTCGTATATCACATGCATATACTTATGTTACCTTCGTCAGCTATATGTTATATACGTCCATTTGTATGTGAAATCCTGACCGCCTACATTGTTTCATACGGAAAGTACGTATAGATGGAACACTTATACAGAAAGTACTATAAAACATGCGTTTTCAGTTATACGTCTGCTGTGCGTTAAGTCCAAAAACTACAGGAATTACGCATGTAACTTATCTTTTTAAGTACGCCACCTACAATTTTTTCTCAGTGTACGTTTCACTTCCATTTCCTATACGAGAGGCGTAACTAAACAAAGCTATTGCAATTACACGATGTCTTTCTAAATTTACATATTAAGGTGTACATACGCGGTATGTATTGGTTTCTGTAATCATTTCAGTTTCACCACTAATTACGTTAGCACTCTACTATCTTATCCGTAAGATTGCACTTGGTTTGTACGTAAGACGAAATTACAATATGAATACTATTTAAATAGCTTTACAATTCCCAACCCTGTCATCGGTTCTAATTGTCACTACGTTTTCCATTCCAACATTATCTCTCAAACCCTTGGTACTTGTAGAAGGAGCGGCCACTCAACTAAATTAATAAAATATAATGAAGACATACAGGGTGTTTCTAACCAACACCGACAATGTTGGGAAGGTGATTCCTGACACCAAGATAAGACAAAAAGATAGACCAACTTGGGTGCAGAAATCCGTCATTTCGTACTTACAGGCTGCAGAAAATATGAAAAAAAAGGAAATTTGAGGGTCCATAGGTCCATAACAATGGGACCTACCGTAGTCGGATCAAGACTTCACTTAGGAACTAGAATGCCCTATCCAAATATCCATGTTCAGAATCTTGCAGTACTTCCGCAACAATTTTTATAGAGGTAGTTGGTGAGTACTTCAAATTACTCGTACATGCCTGTAGCGAAACTCCCTCTACAAAAATTGTTGCATGAGTACTTCAGGATTCTGAAACATGTATTTTTGGATAGCACACGTATTAGTTCTTAAGTGAAGTCTTAACCCGACTGCAGTGGGTCTCATAGTATTGGAGACATGGACTTTCGAAGTTCATTTTTTCATGTTTTCGGCAGCCTATAACTCCGAAATTACGGATTTCTGCACCCTCATTGGTCTATACTTTTCGTCTTATCGTGGTGTCAGGAATCACTTCCCAAACGTTGGCAGTGTTGTTATGAAACATCCTGTGTATTACTTATTCCCTACTACAATGGAAATTCATAGTCTTTAAACCCTTATCCGGGCAACCGGGGCCTCCCAGGCCCAGTAGCTTCATACTTTTCTTCGAATTTTTTAATAACCATAAATATTTCGATGCCATAAAATTCTGAATTCTTCTATCTTTAGTCGAAGTTAAAGTTATGAACATATCGAGTTGGTAAGGCTAATAGAGTTGGTAAGGCCCCAGTTGCAGTCTACATTGCAAAAATAGCTTGCCCGGATAAGGGTTAAAAATACTCGTATGAAATGCTATTATCAAACGTAATTAGTAATTCTTTATGTGTATTTAAATATATTATAAAATTAGGTTTGTATGTGGGAGGAGAGAGAAGGTAATGCTGGCAAGAGGAACAGCAATATTTCCGCTTGGGAAACCGCAAGCGGTTCGCTAAATGCTTGGTGGAGAGAAAGTTTGTTTGAATCTCCTGTCAAGTCAGGTTAGTTGGAATTAATTGCAACTTGCAATAAGAGAAATTTGAATTTTATTTTAAATTATTTGTAGTAGATTCTTTTCGATTGTAAAAACTAAATTTATCGAGTTATGTAGTACTGTCGATTTCTAAATAAAAGTTTTATTCAAATGCATCTAATTATCTAGTTATCGTGGAGAAAGGACAACAGTCTTTCCAAATTGAAGGCAATCTTTACACTTCCATTCCATATCTAATGCGTTGGCAGTAGATGATTACAGATGTGGTATCTTAAACGAGATTATCATAGTCCCTACATTGAATTTGAGAGTTGAGTTGAATTGATTTTGAGTGTAACGTCCCTTTCAGCAGCGAGGCTATATGAGACGGGACCTACTGATTAACGTGGAATCCGAATCACATGAGCTCCCGCCGGGAATCGAATCCGGGTCTCCCACGCCAAAGGCGCGTACGCTAACCGCTTAGCCACGGAGGAGCTCTTGAACTTGAGAAATAAGTAATAAGTTTACCTTCAACGATATTATTTCAAGAGTTCCTGACCCTACTGTACAATTGTGTTTCTGGCTAGATAAAAACTAAAAACTTTTGAGAACTCAAATCAAATACCAAGCCCCAGAGATGCGCACGAGACAAGATTTATGGCTGTCTCATCTCGAAAATGTGCTGTAAAAGTGATGTCTCGACTCGAAAAATGTATATTTTTCTATTGGAAGAGCCGTGTCTTGACTCGAATTTTGTCAGGAAAATCCTGTCTCGACTCGTCTCGTGCGCATCCCTACCAAGCCCGCAATCGTACTGATCAGAAACAAGCTTGTTCACCATTACTCCATGTGATACTCTAACTTTTAATGTACAGAACATTTTACTAATAATTATGCGTAAACTAGAACTCATGATCCGCAGTCTCTAACAGAGGCGAAATTCACGTATATCTCTATCCTTGTATCAAAGTGACTCAGAGGTACTGTACATTCAACTTCTGCAAAATTACCTTCCTTGGCTGGTAGATCAACGATGCAGTTGAAACTGCGGATAGGAAACCAAAGGAGGAGGAGAAATCTTAATCTCAGCAGAGGAAATCCTCAGTCGCGGATCCAGCCCGGGGTTGAGGGTGCCTAGGCCCCCAGTTTTCTGAGTGACAAAAATAGTTGAAGCTATTATTTATATATTTTTGAAAGTTTATAGCTGACGTTGCATTTTATTCTTCATTGGAAAATTTTTGAAACATTAGATATACTTTCAGTTATACTTTTTTTTTGTTACGCAATGTGTAAAACAATACTTAAGATCCATAATGTTAACGTCCAACCTAGCCATAATATTTATAAAGAGAGAGTTAAGTGGAAAACTTCTGCAGAACCTATCAAAAAATTGTAAACTTATAAAATACCTATCGTAGTCTGGGCTCTGGCTATCTTCTAGATCCGCCACTGCAAACCCCAGGATA
Source organism: Thermobia domestica (assembly GCF_964235325.1). Classification (NCBI taxonomy): domain Eukaryota; kingdom Metazoa; phylum Arthropoda; class Insecta; order Zygentoma; family Lepismatidae; genus Thermobia; species Thermobia domestica. The sequence goes on along the minus strand of NC_137458.1, from coordinate 277,868,386 downwards.
TTGTACACTTCCTTTAAAAACCATAACTATCTTAACAATTAAAGCCCATCCATAAGGAAATTTTCAAGTGCGCCAGATTTCCCATTCGTAATAACAAACAAAATACATTTTCGAACATGGTGGATCATGATATTGTGTTCCATAATATTAATAGAACAGGCTTTGACATGTTTTCGGAAATTGTGTACTGGCACACGAGTCGAAATGGTTACGAACACTATAATTATCGTGCAGCTTGCCAGGGCTGGATTAACCATTGAGCAAAATAAGCTCATTGTTTGGGCATCAAGGAAAAGGAGCACCATAAGAATTTTTCATAGCCGAATTGACCATGCTCCCATAGCTGAATTTACCATGCTCAATGGACCATATGGGTCTATACTGCAAATGATGCAGCTGAACTAGGATCTTCAAAAGGAGCAACAATACAAAAAAAGTCTTGAGTGACTGACTGACTGAACAAGGACTAAGCTAAATCGTTTAAGCTAGAAACTTAGAAATGTTGATAGTTTTGTGACGTAAGGCACAACTGAAGAAGAATTTTTGAAAATTGGACAAGGAAAGGGGAACTAGAGGTGGCAATTATTATAGTAAAATATAAATATCTGAGTTCTCTGAAAGGTAAGAGATTTGAGATTTGCCATATTGACCTTTCATTCGAACTACTTGGACAAGTTTTTTGATATATATATTTCCCATGCAAGGAAAGAAAAAAGGATGGTGTTACAATTGTTGTAACACCATTATCACGTCTCAAAATCTTTGTTCCAGAGATATTTTTAATGATTTGTTTATGTATATATACAGCAGCGCAAATGTCTTACCCGTCCCTCCAAATTTGTAAGACATTTACGCTGCTGTATATATACATAAACAAATCATTAAAAATATCTCTGGAACAACTCAAAACAAGTCGAAACGTTGAAACATTTTATATAAAACAATTACGTCGAAACTATTACATGACTTAATACAGTAGAATGCGATCAATTGTATGGATTTTGATTCATATAGAAGCAATAGTACGAATTGTCTTTAATGGGAATCAAAATAGGTCTTTATTCGCCTAAGGAGAGAACAGAAGTAAAATGACCGTCGAGGTTAAAAAACAAAGTAAAAAAACAATGAATCAAACGAGGAGAAGGTTGAATGGAGAAAGATAATTGAAGGAGTTTACAAACTCATTAAGTAAGTTTCTTTGGCTGTCTCGTATAAGCTTAATTAACGCCAAAGTTCCGAGGTGTTGTTCATAATACATCTACATGTATACGTAGTTTCTCTCAAGCGTTTATACATTATTCACACGGTGGGAAATGTTTACCATTAATTTATTGAAGTTAACAAATATTTAATAAAGAATACTTATATTATAATTCCAAAATAAATAGCTTTATACATTTTTTTAAATCCCCACGCAAAAAAATGACAATAGATTCGTTATCTTTGAAATATTGAGCATGGAGTTTCTCGATTTAAGCTGAGCATTCTAGGTAGCTTCTGCATATTGATATTTCATTTACTCTTATATTTAAGCTATATAAAATATGAAATTTGAAACAATTTTTTTTGAGTTTTACGTGCCACAATTATGCCGACTAGGCTAAAGGAGACGGTGGTGATGAGAAATGAATGAAATGGTGGAATGAAGAAAGTGGGAGGAAACGGGAGAACCAAGAGGAAACCCATTCTCACGGTGTTTGTCCACCACAAAGTTCACTTGGCTTGAGCGGGGATCGAACCAGGGATCCCATGGACCAGAGGTAAACGCCCTACCACTGAGCCACCGAGGCCCATTTTTAAACTATTTAAGTTTATAAAAGGGGCTCATTCTTTCACTGAATATTTGGAGCTTTGCAAGAGCAAAATAAGTTCAATCTGAGACTAATTAAGATATAAATTTCACTATAGGTTCATTCAAAGTGTAATTAAAGCTTTGAAAATTATAAATAAAGTCAATGGACGTCAATTAAGGCATCATAAATTGTACTATTTTTTTAATTGAGAATGTAATTAGGACTTTGAAAATAAACTCGATCTATTGCAATTAAGACTCATATATTTCACTACAGGTTCTTCAGGACTTTTTGAATTTTTAAATCAACTTGATAATCAATAATTACGACATCATAAAATTTCAATATGAGTTCATTCAAAATGTAATTAAGACTTTGTAAATGACCAAATAAACTCATTCTACAGTAACTAAGTCAATAAATTTAAGAATCATATAGCCTAAGCTCATTCACAGTGTAATTATAGCTGAGCAAATTAGAAAACAAACTCAATGTACATAATTAATCATAAATTTCAATATAGGGTGATTCTCTTAAAATTTTCGCAGGAGAATGTAATGATCACATGACTGTATTTAGAAAAGAAATAAATGGGACATTTATTATTAAACGTTAATTTGGATCATAAGAAAGTAATTAATGAGATGATTCTTTAGCACTGCATGTTGTAAATGCAGTGTGTCTTTTATTTATAATAAAGATGTTCGTATATATAAATGAAAATATTTTTTCCACATTAGGGAAACGTACCAGTCATTTTCTACTTTTTTGATAGACACATTTACCAAAGTATTCGTTTTTAGATATTATACAGGTTGTCCGAGAAGTTCCCGTACTCCCTAGGTTTGATTTTTACAAAAAAACAATGTGAATGTAACTTTAGTTGCGGTATTCTGCTTTCATGATCACATTCAGAACTATCTGGCATCCCTACGTTCAAGATCACGTGTAGCATTTTAGTTGTAAAGCCATGGCTGGTGTAAGCAGTTGCAGTTACACAGTTAAGGAATTGTGTGTGTGGGTGCACAATCGACTGCACACAGGGCAAACAGTGACATAAGTAATGATTGCCTACGGAGATCATTTTAGCAAGGACCAACTCTGCTGGATTGGGAAAAACATGTGATTACTTTAGGAAGGGTGAAATACAGGTCATGCATTAGAATAAGAAGGCGTGTGTGAAAACATGTGCTACCTTCATTTGGTCAATTACAATATATCCAAATAAATTACTTTGCAAAAAAGCAGCTGAAATGAATATACTGTGTTCAATAATGCATGACCTCATTAAAAAGTATTTGTGTATGAAAATATTTAGACCTATGTTTGTGAATGATTTGTTTGACAACGATATGGAACAACGTGTTGCAGCTTGTCGTACTTCGGACACAATTTCCAAATATTTTGTCTTGCTCACGGGCAGTGCCGGATTTACGTATAAGCTAAACAAGCTATAGCTTAGAGCCTTTCAAAAATTCTCTCTTGGGGTCCCCAAAAATTAAAGGAAACAATTGTATGTACACTCATGTCCAAAATGATTGCCGCATATCTATAACTGTCTTCTTGTAAGAATATAATTTGATTATGATTTTGCATAGTACTTTTAATACTGATACTATGTGTATATTCGGAAAATGTATGTTTATGGTAAATTTCATAGAAAAAGAATTTTTAACTAGGAAAATTAGAATGAGTAAAACAAAATGTTGCTAAATAGACAAGAAAGTTTTATTTTCGTTTTGTTGTTCTTATTTACTGCTCTTTTGGCATGAAATTTGCCACATACATGTCTTTACCGGTTATACACATACTAACATTATAAGAAATACCGGGCGAATTTGTTATCGAATTATATTCCTACAACAACATATTTATAGACATGCGACAACAATTTTGGACATGAGTGTACATTTCCAAAATGTAAGAAAAATAATAAATAATATAAAACTAAATATAGCAACAGTGCTTCGTGTTGCGTACACATCTATGATGTAAGTAATGGGGCCCCTTCTGCTAGCCTGCTTCCTAAAATATCACTTTTTTTTCATTTCTGTATATACGGTGCCTATGTTCATCTTGATACTTAAAGGGACCCATTACCTTCGATAGCTTAGGGACCCACCAGACCTAAATCCGACTCTGCTCACGAGTGTTATTTTTAGATGAATATGTGATATATCGCAGTTCACACACGAGGAATGTGGTCTTCTGATCGAAGGAAATTCTCCATTATATACAAGAGTTCGAACAAAACCCGCTTCATATTATGATATGGACCGAGATGGCATCACGACACTTGTTCCAGTCATACTTTTTCAGGGTGTCTATCGGTCACGAATGTCACGAAAAAGTCACGAAATCAGAAAACGGTCATGAAAGTCACGAAAAATTCACGAAATTTAGCTTTTGGGTCACGATTTTCTTTAACTGTACAAGTGTAAGTACAGATTGGAAAATTTTGTTCTATAAAACGTCAAAATTCACCACCAAAAATGTCTATGGTCGGCTTTAGACGCTACCAAATCGCAAGCAAAGCACGTTTCTATCGCATGGATGAAAATTCGGTCTAATTCGCACCCAAATTTGCTCTTGAAAATGTTAGGAAATTTCGTGATTTGGTAAAGAAAAGGTCACGAAATTTCATTTTGGAATTTTAGTAGACACCGTGTTTTTCGATGAATGAATATGTGAATGAACATTTTTATTTATACATGAACTGTTTACTGCAGAAAGCAAACATGTCCACAGTTCGTAATTTTGCAGGAGAGGCAAAGAACTGAAGAAAACTATCTTTAATATATTTCCACATAACATGCATTTTTCCTTTAATGATAGAAGTATACGTGATTAAAATACACATGCAAAATTTGTGTATGACGTAAGCGGATGAGGGAGGTACTGTTTTGGGTTTTGGACATGTTTTCTTTATGAAGTAAATGCATTGTTCAAACAAATTGTGGATTGAATTGATTAAAGAAAACAACCATGAAATTGATATTCATCATTTATTGAAAGAAACCTTAGCGCTTAAACATTCTTGAATATGTGAGTTGCGGAACTGCAAATTAGTCGGTCATTTTTGTCATTAGAATGTGTTTCTGTTGTAATAAACCATGATGATATTAAACTTCAAAATAGAATGTTTTCTTGAAGCATGTAGTCCAACGTTTTTGTGATGTCATCCATTTGCTTGTTGTTTATGGGCAGTATAGGGTTACAGGCTTGTCTGGAAGACACGTCAAAGTGTTTAGAAGAGTTTTTCAGCCTAAAAGTGAAATCCCTAAAAGTGAGAGATTTCTGAAGGGAATTTTCCCGACATTCTTCAAATTTTCCCTGTTCAAGTACGTTATCAGTCCCAATACATACCACCTCTATAAAGCTTGTTTCATGCTGAAGAGAATTAACTATAAATCATGACTTTCCAATGAACTGTTGACACAATAGCTATTTCAAAGCGAGTCTACGATTTTCTTTGTAGTGAGCCCCAGGGACTTACTCCGTTATCCATGTCACCGAAGTTTTTGTGCATTAACATATCTTCGTTACGTTTATCGAATGGACTAGGTTTGAATCGGATGTCCGGATGACAGGTTCCTGTTCGTTCCTTGTCAGCTTCTTCCATATTATCCCGAAATCTTTATCATTGGGCATGAAGGAGTGACCTCTAACTCGAAAAACTACAAAGTCTCATTTACTGCCGATAGGGAACTCGTTCGGGACAAGTTTCCTTTCTGCAGTAAACGAAAAATTGAAGGCGTCGCGATGCCCATTGTTATTGAGCGGATAAGTGTCATTTCGGTGCTAAACGATTATTGACCTATTATTACAAACCATTATCGTCACAAAAAAGGAAATGTTGGACATGTTTGCTTTCTGCAGTAAGCGGGAAACGGGTTACTTCCTCAGCTGCAAGAGAAGGAAATCATGGATCGTATGTATATGACGGCATTCCACTCCATTTGGTTGTTCAGGTCCGTAATTTCCTTAATGAACAATTTTCAGGCCGCTCGATTCGTCATGGTTCTTCCAACATCTCCATCCTCATGTGTGTTCAGCATGATGGAGCACACAGAGATCTTTTTTAGATATAGTTCATAAATGTAAATAGTCAATTATAGTATTACTAAATAAATAAACTACAATACATTGTCATTGCTTTCTGTGATACTAAAACCTAGAAGTACAGAGACTTCTCGGACATCCTGTACAACTGCCTGTCTTCATTATAATTCAGCTTGAGAGAGCGTGGAGAATACATATTCAAGGTTACTTATTAGTATCATAAAATAAAGAAAATAGTTTTCAATTCGGACTTTGCAGTTCGTTTTAAAACCCTTAACAAATATCTGGAAATTCCATATTACCTCTCTTTAAGTTCATTACTACATCCACAGAACCAGGAGAGAGAAACAAAACGAGGCACTGGTGTTGTGTAAGAGGCTTGAGGAATCACTAGATCAATTACATCAAAATAGGTCGTTGTCGCTCAGCAATAAATGGAAGGGTTGCCAGGATATTTATATGAAAGTTGTAAACATGAGTCATTCTGTCTCGTTCAAATTTACCTGGATTTATTCCTGTAAATCGTATGATAGTATAATAAAAGGATCTTAAAATTTTCTTGTAGATTCAAATTCGCTAAAATTTATGTGTGTTTTCTTCAAGGTTATGGTAAAAAAAAAATCAGTGTGGCTTGGAGCTCAGTAATCGATAGTTTTTAGGAAAGGCGGTGGCTCACTGGTGGAGCGTTCACCTCTGGTGTGTGGGGTCCCTAGTTCGATACCAGCTCGCTCCAAGTGGACTTTATGGTGGACAAAACACCGTGTGCGTGGGTTTCATCGAGGTTCTCCCGTTTTCTCCTACTTTATTCATTCTTCCATTGTATTCATTTCTCATCGCCGTCTCTTTCAGCCTAGCCGACATAGCAGGGGACGTAAAATTGAAAAATTTCCGATAGTTTTCCTGCTACCGTCTACCAAAGACAACGATTTAATCGTTTTTGAGTACAATCAGATATTCTTGTGAAAATGGGTTCAGATCAAGTTAGTTAAATTTAATATATGTTGTATTTTCGGAAAATGTAAGACTTAACTTATCCTAATATGGTTATGCCCTATAGGCTAAAATGGGACGAATGCCCAAGTGAATAATTACGAAATAATTTGGGAATGGTAGTGTAGGAGAAAGGGTAGAACCTCAAAAAACCAACAAACTCACATGGACTGTAGTCGAACCAGAATTCCTCGCAACTAAAGTATAATTTGTATCATTGAGCCACTGTACTCATTCTTGTAGTTTTCGAATTTGATAAAACTCGAAAGAGTCTGTGCAGATTAGGCGCGCACTCAGAAATTTTTGTTGGGAAGGGCCAAAACTGTGGCGGTAAAGGCCCAGTATTATAAGCCACTACCTCTATGTAATATTGAATAGATATTATTCTGCACCCGAAAAGAAGATAAGTAATTGTAAATACTTCCACACATATTTAAAAAAAAAGATAGATTGTTTTTTATAAGATTAAAAGTACAGATAAAGTGTAAGATCAAATTTTCATGCTACATCAGTCATCTCCTTGTTAATCAAGTTATAATTTTGTTGAGAAAATTAGCAAATATATGTTGAGTTAGAAAGATTTCCGGGGGGGGGGTCCGGATCCACTTGATCTCTACGTGGGTGCGCTCCTGGTGATCAAGATGAACAAAATGATGGGAGTGAGAAGAGGGATCAAGAAAACACCGAGAAAACCAGCGCACTCTTTTTTTGTTCACCACAAAGCTCACTTGGCACGAGCTGAGATTCGAACCAGGGATTCCGCATACCAGAAATGAGTACTCCATTCAGGGGTGTTATTTCGGACTTCGCTTGGGGGGAGGGCAAGAGCACCACCGAATAAGACTTTCGCGTTTTGTACTAGTATGTTATAGATATACCACATTGACTTGACAGCTAGTCTTCCCTTCCGAACACTGCTATCGGCTGAAGGAATTTCACTTCCTTTGGCTAAGGCTCTCTCGCTTAGCAACAACTAAACCCTTATTGGCTCAACCGTGGGTGTGTCGAGGGTGTGAGCATTAGTTCGCATATTTGCCACGGTTCAAGACATTTTGGCAGCACTATAGTAGACAATCGATTAAAGTATATGTATTCCTCAAACTCTTGGGGGAGGCAATTGCCCCCTCCTGCCCCCCTAAATGACGCCCCTGGTTCCACTACTAAAACAATTGATTAAATATATTGTCAATGCAATGTGTACTCATAATAAAGATTTGACAATAAAAAAGTAAAGATTTTGTTTCCACAATGGGAAAACTTACTAGTTATGCAATGATTTTCAATAACCATTGAACACAGCCTATTATGTCAGTAGTAATTACATTTTCATTTTGCAAACAACAATATTTCAATTTGTCCTTTTTGTCTTGAGAGACGTATTTAGGGCAAAAAGAGACAAACTAAAGAATGAATGGGCAAGGTTACATAACGCGGAACTAAACAACAGGTAACTTCACAGAATATAATGCGGACAGCAGATCGATACGTCTTTAGAACAGGCGGTAAGAGTCTCCTTCATAAGATATGTCAGTGGAAGATTAACAGCTTCAGTTTAAACTCCAGTGGGAAAAATGTCATTGGGTAATTCAAAATGAGGGTGAAAGAATATGTATAATACTAGATCTCAGGTAGGGGATTAACAATTCCGTATGGATTAAAGTGCTAAAAAAATATAGTGAAGGGCTTTAGATTCTGAGGTAATGAACCTTTGAATTTCTTAACTCTTAAGTTCATTTCACCACTGAACGGCTCATTAGGGCATCGAAACAATATGAGACGGCGAGCTACGAATGTGGAGTCTGACTTATTATACAGAGTGGCCCAAAAGTAGGTTTACAGTCGTAATATTGCCATAACTTCTTGTTTGTAACTTCTTTTCTCTTTGTCTTTTTGGATATTTTGATATTTTGAATGAAGACTGGAACTGCGATGAAGAGCAAAGGAAGTAGAATCTTAAAACCTATTTGAAAAGTGCTTAGCATGTTCGTACATTATAAGCGTGCATCAATACGTTTAAGAATTTATCGCATCAGGGACAAATTTGGTAAACAGGTTCGAATACAGGTAGGATAATAACTCGAACAAAAATTTGTATCATAATGTGTGTCGCAGCCTTCTGGATAGGTTTGAAGAACATTGAATTGTTGAATAAGGAGATTTCGAACACTTCTGCGCCTGAAAATTGTAATTAAGATTTAGGTACCACAGTATACCTACTTTTCTCGTTGTTCTCCCGTTTCCTCCCACTTTCTTCATTCCACCATTTCACTCATCTCTCATCATCACCGTCTCCTTTAGCCTAACCGGCATAACCGTGAGACGTAAAACTCAAAAATTTCATTTCATTTTTCTACTTTTTTATTAGTCATCGTTAGTCAATTGATAGGAATAATCTATCGTTTATTAGTCATCGATATTTAACTGATAGGAATACTCTACTCTTTTATTAGTCATCGTTAGTCAACTGATAGAAATAATATGTTTCTTTATTAGTTATCCTTAGTCAACGGATAGCAATACTCTACTTTTTTATTAGTCATCGTTAGTCAATTGATAGGGATAATATATCGTTTATTAGTCATCGATACTTAACTGGTAGGAATACTCTACTCTTTTATTAGTCATCGTTAGTCAACTGACAGGAATAATATATTTCTTTATTATTCATCCTCAGTCAACTGATAGGAATACTCTATCGTTTATTAGTCATCGATACTCAACTGATGGGAATAGTCTACTTTTTAATTAGTCATCGTTAGTCAACTAATACGAATACTCTACTCGTTTATTACTCATCGATAGTCAATTGATAGGAATACTCTAATTTTTTATTAGTCATCGTTAATCAAGTGATAGGAATAATATATTTCTTTATTAGTCATCCTCAGTCAACTAATAGAAATACTCTATTTTTTATTAGTCAACGATACTTGACTGATATTAATATTCTACTCTTTTATTAATCATCGATACCTGACTGATAGGATTAATCTACTCTTTTATTAGTCAGCGATACTCAACTGATAGCAATACTCTACTTTTTTCTATTAGTCATCGATACTCAACTGATAGGAATATTCTAATTTTATTAGTTATCGATACTGAAGTGATAGGACTGAGCTTCGTGGCTAAGCGGTTAGCGTATGTGCCTTTGAAGTGGGTGACCCGCGTTCGATTCCCGGCAGAAGCTCATTTGGTTCTTATTCCACGCTAATCAGTATTTCCCGTCTCATATAGCCTCGCTGGTGAAATTGGCGTTAAACTCAAAATTAATTTAACTGAACTAATTGGAATGATGTACTCTTTTATATTAGTCATCCATACTCAAGTGATAGGAAAAATCTACTATTTTACTAGTTATCGATAGTCAACTGATAGGAAAAATTTATTCATTATCACTGACTTTCAGTGAGTGTTGACTTATTGGTTAAATAATTATGATATATCAGGAAAATGCCAGTGTATAACTAAAATAACAGTATATAACTAGTATAGCTATGACTATACTATAATTTTTCGTACGATGTCCAGGTTGTTGAGTCTGAAAATCTAGGAGCTCTACCCATGTAGAACCAATGCTGAAAAGAGACACTAAACTTTAATAAACAAACAGCAAGGCACATTCACGACAGCTTTTGAAGATGAGACAGATTCAACTCTTGTGTCGAAGGCAAAGCTAATTACAATTAAGCATTAGATTTCGGCATCTATGGCCATGCTAGTCCGTCACGTATGAGGGATAACGTTCAATTGGCGATTACACTATCGGAGGAAAGGGAAGGAAGGAAAGAAGCGGCTGGAACCTACAAGTTAGGTACCATCTCGGCATTTTTCTTGATGTGAATAAGATAAACCCAAGAAAACCTCACTCAGGATGGTTGGTCTAAAAAATGTTTCACCTTTTTTTTTCGACCGGGTGCCCAAACTTGAATCGAATCCGGAACATCTTGCAGCAAAGACGAGAGCGTTAGCGACTACGCTACACGGGCCCACATTCACTATGTTTTACGCACAAGTGAATGAGTTGACAGCCCTTGCACTTTTCTCTTTTCAATACATACGTAAATCAGGTAATTGTGAAGTAAGGTTTAGATTATCTGAAACATTAAGTTTTTCGGCCCAAGTGAAAAGCATAACTTGAACAGCATAACGTGACTATATATTTTAAAAAAAAAAAAAATAGGGGAAAGTACTTGAGGAGAATGAGAACTTAACCTCAAACTACAAAACAAAAATAGCAGAAGTTTCTTGATATGCTTGGTGTTTTTGGAAGGAGAATCATGAAAATAAGTTGTTTGAACAAATATTAAATTTAAAAGACAACTAATGTTATTTTGAAACCGCGCTGACAGAGAACCCTTTCTTTGAGGTATCAAAATGATTCCTAAATCCATGTTTCTTTTTTTTTTTTATATATATTCGTGCAATTTTACTAACAGCATACGTGGGCGCAACATGACTTTAATTTAATTGTTGGGTTGGATGAGTAGCCTACGGTCTGACTTGCTCTGTCGGCGTGAAATACAGTAGGCGCTGTTCACGACAGGCTTTTTAATTTGACGCCTAACTCTTCTCCCCTCATTTTTACATTTGCATGCCGTCACAACCTTTAGGGAGCGTAACGAAACACTAATAAGATTTTGTAAGCTATTAGAGATACAGCTCTAAAAATTTTTGAATTCAATTTTTTTTTTTTTTTTTTTTTTTTGTAATTTAATGTTTGTTATAACTATATTAGTTACAGTAGCACCCGAAATAAGATTTCCTTATTTGTTAATATACAAGGTAGAATTTCCTACTTGCTTCGTGAGCAACGCTACTTGCATGTTCATACCTTTGGTTGTACAGTTCCTTTAATATAAAGCGTAATAGTGGCTCGGTTTGTATCTAGGTCCTGCTCTTCATGTTCTTTATGTTGGATAAAGTACAAAAGTCAAATCAAAAAATAAGGAGAACTGTGGCTCAGTAGAAAAGCACTTACCTATGGTGCAAGTGGTCCTTGGTTCGATCCCACGCCAAGTGAATTTGTGGTGTAGCTTTTCCGGTGTCCTTCCGTTTCCTCCCATATTCTTATTCCACTGATTCTGTATAATCATTCATTTTTATTAACCACTAGCTGAATGCCCATTTCATTTTGGACATAAAGGGGCACCAAAACTGTCACCAATCAAATTAGGGACCCCCAAAATTATGAAATTGATACGAATATCGGCCATTTTTAATTATTTTTACATGTCATCATTCCCCTTAGGAGTACGAATGGGGGCTGAATTTGGGTTTAAACGGCATCGGAAGTGTCACTCTTCATTTCAGCATCAACGAAAACTATGTATTCAACACTAATATCGGTCATTTTTCGATCACTTTTATACATCTCCCTCCTTCAAGTTACGGGGATGAATTTGGATTTAAACGGCATCGGAAGTGTCCCTATTCATCTCAGTAACCCCGAAAACTATGGATTCGACACTAATATCGGTCATTTTCGGTCATTTATTATATATATTCTCCCTCCCCTCCCCAAGCTGCACCATCAAAGTGAAATGAAAAATATCGCATGCCCGAATCTCATCTATGTTGGAACTTTGATCGAAATCGGTCGGGTGTTCAAGATTTATGAAGATACAAACATAGTCACATAGATCCGTCTCCTTTAGCCTAGACAGAGCATAAGCTTGGAACACAAAACCAGAAATTTCACTTGACTTTTTATTTTTATTTTTTATACAATCATTACATACAGGATGTGACGACAGTTCGCAAACAACCTGTGTAGTTTAAGTGATACTCTCGTCTTTGACGTCACACGATTAAAGAAAAAGAGAAATGAGTGATAGTAATGAAACAAGTGGTAAAAGTACTACATCCGTGTATTATGTGATTCGAATACACATCAGACAAGTCTTAGACCATGTCAGCCGGTAAAACACCTCTTTTGTTGTAAACATAATTAAATGGAAATGAAACTATTTCTATCATAAGCTGACCATGGTAGTTACAAGATCTGTGAGATATGTTACCGTCATCGGCATAATTTTTAAAACACTATTTTGAATCTAGCTTCACGTTTTAAAAAAAATGTCAAGTGATGTACCAGCAAATTTAAAAATTTTCAATAAATCTGTTTTAACGCATTTTTCTTTGTTGGAGAAATTTGGATAAAACATTTTAGGTAAGTCCCAAGAGGCACTTTATCCAAGAATATTAGAAATGTATATTAAAAAGATTTGGTAGTTGGACTTCAAATTGATGAGATTTCTTTTCTAGCAAAAAGTTTTCCATAGAGATTGGCACCTTCAAATTATATATATCTACAATAGACTTATAATTGACTTCCTCGTGGTAAAAGAAGAGATATCTGGTGAACTAATTTGCAGAAAATACAAAAATTTAACATAATCAACGATAAGGTCATCCTGGACTTCCAGAAATATGTAGGCTAACTAAACAATATTGCCAAATGTACAATTCTTTTTCAATATTTTTGTAAAGCATTCCAAATTAATACTACAATATGTGTTCTTGGAATATTTTGGTGTGGTGAATGAATAGTACAAATCAGTTTGGAGTATTTCGTAATAACTTGACTTGTGTCATTTGTATATAAATAAGCTGTTATGTTGACTACACTGCATTACATAAAGCAAAGCATTGGTTATAAAATTTGTGGATATTGTGATTTAAGTATTGTACTAGTAAAGTTTCTCAAAGATGGTTTATGTGAATTGAAATATGTTTTAATGTCTCTAGTCTTATTTTAATTTGTCTAAAAATATTGCTTTATCCGAATTCATAGTTTTATTTTATCTACAAACTCCCTTATCTGATTCATAGTCTTATTTTATATACAAATATTTCCTTATCTGAATTCATATCATAATTTATCTACAAGTGTTCCCTTATCCTGCACTTGTAACTAGTAGCACAATGTTTATGATTGTGCCCACTCTTCGGTAATCTTAATAACTCGTGACATAGCTTCCCTTCTCAGCTCAAATTTCCATGTGGTTTTGAAGTATCCGACCGATCTCAAATGAAATTTTCAACATAGATGAGGTTAGGGCCTGGGATGTTTTTTTCTTTTTTCTTTTTTTTTTTTTACCATTTCACTTTGACGGTGCAACTTAGGGGAGGAGGGGAAGGATATATATATATATATATAATCTAAAATGACCGATATTACTGTCGAATCCGTAGTTTTCATGGTCGGTGAGATGAACAGTGAGACTTGCGCTACCGTATAAATCCAAATTCACCCCCGGAACTTGGGGAAGGGAAGATACAGAAATTATCGAAAATGACCTATATTAGTGTCGAATCTGTAGTTTTCAGGGTCGCTGGGACAAAGAGTGACATTTCAGATGCAGTTTAAATCCAAATTCAACCCCCATTAGTACTTCTAAAGGGAGATTGTGACATGTGAAAATAATTGAAAATAGTGTCGAATTAATAGTTTTTGAGGTCCCTAAGTTGATTGGTGACAGTTTTGGTGCCCTTTATGTACAAAATGAAACGTGTTCTTCCCGTGCGAAGAACGGGCATTCTGTTAGTTTGTTTCTAATGTTGATCGGAGTATAGTAAAACTAACTGACATTACTTCAATCTGAATAGGAATAAGTATCCAGTGTGCACCCCCTGAATGTTTATGCAACCAATTCGATTTCATTGTGTACCGGGATTGCATAAATATAGGCGTTTGACATCAACAAATATTTAGATTTAAAAAGTAAGCTCAACAAATACGGATTTTGCTACGTATACGCAACAGAAAAATATATGATAGAACAAATAACGAGGTTACGGATGAACAAATTGGATTTACGAAGTAAAAGGGTATTATATATTCTATTGTCTTCATTTAGAGTAATCGGCGGAAAGTTTATAGGAAAAAGTATGGAGGTGTATATGTAGTGTTTGATGATTTAAAAATCACTCTTGGCCGAGTAAACTGGGAATTTCGATGAGATTGCAAAAGGAAATCGAAAAAATTAATCTTTCAGTTTAACATCCCACAAATATGCCTTTTAAGCTAAGGGAGACAATGATTAAAGCCAATGAATGATGATGGAAAAATTGGTGAAATGATAAAAAAATGGGAGAAAACGAGAACAAACCGAAAAAAAAATCCACGGGCACAAAGTTCACCACAAACTTACTTGGCCGGGGATAGAACCAGGGACCCCATGCACCATAGGTAAGTGATGTACACTGAGCCACCGTGTCCCCAGAAGGAAATCGAAATGAAAGGATTAATTGCTATTAATAAATTTACATGAAACTCGGAGTAGTTATGATTTGGAGTATATTTGTTTCTTCAGTACTACTTTAAGTATCACTGGTGAAGACATTTTACTCAGAGGGCAATGAAATTTGTAACATGCGGTGGAATTTTGGAATTTTGTAGAGTCTATCTTTGTCTTAATCTCCCTAGAATTTACCTAGAACAACTGAACAGAAATGTTGGAAAAACCTCAGTCAGAATGGCCAGCAATTGGGATTAATATCGGAAGCTTACTGATTACGATGCAAGAAAGCTAACTGTTTGATATGCTATTCGAAGTTCAAGGACAAATACTAAATTAAGTGTACTACTTGGAACGAATGTTGTTGCTTGTGGAAGTTTAACGTCCCTTTTCAGCACCGAGGGTATATGAGACTTGAACATGCAGTTTAAGATGGAATTCGAGCCACCACAATGTGTGCAAATTTATACCTTGTCTCTCACCGGGAATAGAACTCTGCATCCCGTGTGCCAAAATTATGTGCTCTAGACACTAGACAAGTGTGGAGGACTACTTGGAAGGCAATCTCTTACAGAAGGTGTCACCTCTTAACAAACTTATTCAATATCTACCTAGCAGAAAACTGGAGAATTCTTTGACTAGATTACATGGTTGTCAGTAAGGGATAATATATTTATACACTCATTGGTCATCCGTCTTATTTTTTAAAAATAGATTTAAGGACCATTAAGCTTTATGTTTTTAGCCGGAGTAGCGTAGTCGGTAAGGTTGCTATCAACTGAAAGATTCTTGTTCAATCAAAGAATAGACTGTGTTAATTATTATGTTCTATTCGTGTTCATATTGGGCTCAGGATGTTTATTCAGCCTCTATCGAACGGACCGTAGCGTGATGCTAATTTCACCCTCAACTTCTCTATGTACTGAGTAATGGAAATATAGAGCCTTAATTTTACATCATCCATAGTCTCACATTGGCCAGTTTCATGTGTATAGCGCATACCTTTTGCAGTTGCAACATTAGGTATCTCATTCTATGTATATCTACTGCAGTTAGACAACATACACGTAGTGCCATCACATTATAAATACATATGAAATATTGTGTATATATTGTAAGGATCCTCACCTTACAGCGTGAGCACATGTTATTCAAGCAACACGTGCTATCATTTATAAGCATCAGTACAGCAGACGATACACAACACCAAGAAGACACGAAGAACAGTGCGACGGGAACCGAAGGGAAACGAGATATCCAGAAATCTATTATATAAAAGAGAACGCACAAATCCTTTGTTAGCTCATCACGCTAATACGGCTGAACCAATTTCTTTCATTTTTGGGGGGTTATTAGGATTTGGACCCTAGATGGTTTTTATCATATCACTTTAATTTTTAATTACCAGTGTCTTGAGATAATTGACCATTCAAGTGTCCATAACATACAAATCCTTTGTTAGTTCATCATAGGTATAAAAATAAACGTATTTATATGCAACCCGCATGACCGTGTCACTCGGCGGGTTAACATAAATGACAGGCGCTATAATGTTAACATTTACTGCAATTTGAAAGCGAAAAAGTAAAAATTATCTAAGTAACAAAGTTTATTGCGTTCCGAGGTGACCGCAGCGAAGCGGGGTGAACGCTGCTAGTGATCTATAAAAGTGGATCCAAAGAAGACGGAGGCATTAGTTGACCAGTGATTGATTAACCTACACCTCCTCCTGAGGTCACCCTGGACAAAGGAGTACTAACTTGCCTAAAATCCCTGGAGGCTGCCTTGAGTGAAGAGGATTCCTAACCACAAACCGAACCTCACGAGGCTGCCATAAGCTAAGGAGGTTACCATAAGGACCATATCCTGAAGTTGCTGCAAGACGCCCTGGAGGCTATTATGAGCTGAAAGGGTTTCCGTATAGAATATTTCCTTCCTTTACCTCCTCGGTCATAAGGAAAATTTAAGATATTTACTTTGTAGGTACAAAAAATATTTTGTAATATTTTGTAAAATAAATTAGGTGAAAGGCGAGAATACCGGATTGTCATTGATTCTATCCTAAGAAGATTACAATATATAATTATACAGGTTCATATGGAAATGGCTTGGCTTCTTCATTACTTTGTTTCAAAATGAATAAACCATTGAATGAAGCCAATCAAGTTACTTATTTTTCAAGGTTCACTCTTTAACGATGCACGAATATATGCGTAGATATTAGATTTCTTACATTCTTCTTTTTTTTTTTAAAAAAAAAAGTCTAGACTAATACACGATAGATACGGAAATAACGGATGCGGTAAAGAATACAGCCCTTGTTTTTTCGTGTAATGATATTGTAGTATGATAAAAAAAAATGGTCAAGAGAAATATATTAAGGATAATTTATAAAACATAAGTATTTTAAGTTTGAAAATAAAATTTCAATCATTCGCTGGCGCTACTGCAGGTCATCGACATAAACAACCTAACAAACAAGGGAGCTCGAATACCTACACTTAAATTCTTTACGCAAAAGACGTTCTTTTAGCTAGGAAATAAGTCTCGATTCCTAAGAGTTTACCGAGTTGGATAATAAAGCTGCCTTCCTGTAAATAATGATACCAAGTAACAATTCTGCAATTAGGCGGAAGACTAACACCAGACCCGATACAGGAAGAGAGCATTCGAGAACCGGAAAGTCTGAAAGTTGAGAGAGTCCTGTGTGAACAGTGAAAGAACAAGCCTCATTATTATCACTTACGTATATAGATTAGTGGTGAGTACGATTTTCCCATTGGCTAGTAATGATGCATTAGAGTTCCCAAGTCTGACTCATTAAAGTCCACTTCCACATTCACATCAATTAACATCTTTATTAGTTGATCATATACTACTCTAGAACGCCAAGAGACCTCAACACCAGTTTGGAAAATAGCTAAATATGATATTCTTTATTTTATTTATTTTATTACTTGGAGCTCAACATACTCTTGCTACGAGTGAAAAATATGTTATTAGTCCCATGGCAGAGCATGCCGCGATATGCGATGTGATAGCAGAAAATTTGCCGCGCCTGTGGAGAAAAAATTACCACAGGAAAAAATAGCCAACAGAAAAGTATAAAAACATTCCTGCTATGTGTAGATGTCTGAAATGCACAGACGACTCGCATAAATATAGTTTGAACTTTTTTTTTTACACAACTCGAACTAGGACACCGCTGAAAACTGTTTATCATGCTTCATGTAGCACTGTTATAAAAACTTGATAGTATCATCTTGGCTTTTTTATTTTGAAATTACGGCAGAAAATTTTTGACTTACAAAAGCTTATCGCAGAAAGACAAAGAAAGTTCTGCCATCGAGGTTAATTACATATTTCTCGTATGTTATTAATTTTAATAATTCAATCAAATCTAAGTGAACATTAGTCCTCTTTTTATAATAGAGATTAAACATCGAATATCTAACCTACATGGGATCACGTTGCTGTTTGTTTCGAAAAATGTCCGAGCACACTCTGGTAACTTGTTACCCTACTTGAAGTCACCGTGCCCGTGCTGTGGTGGCAGTAGTTCATAGTCAGTGCTGGCAAAATGGAATTTATATTCTCAACTCAGATCAGTGTATAATAGATCTCGTTTGTATAACTATGAAAATTTGGGGTGTCGTACGCACTAAATTCCTGAGCGAGCGTAGACTAGTGGATAGCTTCGGTAGTTATTGCTTCGGAAGCAGGAGATAGTGGATTCAAATCTGATAGGTCATCTTGACATATTTTTCCAAGTTTTTTCCCCTCAAATTCGAGATAATATCTTTAAATATAGGCCCTGATAAATGCTGGGATAATACCTTTAAATATAGGCCCTGATAAACTTTTATTTCCTTTCCCATTGTTGTAGTTTTAACTTGTTAATTGTTAGTTATTCCAGTGAAAACTTGCGCGCAGGATATACAGTATTTGGTGTTTATTTTAATAAGTAAATCCAATGATTCGACTTTTTAGAAACTCAAAAAATTAATAATAATAATAATAATAATAATAATAATAATAATAATAATAATAATAATAATAATAATAATAATAATAATAATAATAATAATAGTAATAGTAATAATAATAATAATAAAATGAAATCTTTAAGTTTTACGTCCCACAATTATGTCGCCTAGGCTAAAGGAGATGGTGATGATGAGAAATGAATAAAATAATGGAATGAAGAAAGTGGAAGGAAACGGGAGAATCCCGAGAAAATCCACGCATACAATGTTTGTCCATCACAAAGATCACTTGGAGCGAGCTCGGATTGAACCAAGGACCCCTAGCACCAGAGGTGAACGCTCTACCACTGAGCTACCGCGGTCCTTTTTAAAAACTCATCAATGGTGATATCGTCATTATCGTTAATCACAAAACATTTCTTTCATTTTTAATATCAATAAAAATATTAAAACACTAATTGATTCTGTAGCGCCCAACTATGGTGCAAGGGATCTGTGGTTTAATCCCTGACTTTGTGAGTTTGTTGTGAGTAACATCGTGTACTTTGAATTTCTCAAGGTTCACCCATTCCCCACAGTATCATACCACCAATTATTCGTAATAATTCACTTTAATGTTAATCATCCGTTTCTCTAAGCCTGCAAGACGTAATCACAGAAGTTAAGTTAATGATTTAATTTGTTTCACTTAAAAACCGTAGTTATAACGAATTAATTGCCTAAAGTAAAATCTAACTCAAGCGATACTCTGCTTTTTATATGGCCAAACATACTCTTTCTTATCTGTGAAATAGTTCAACAATAACTTGTGAAGACAATTATATCGCCTATTTTTTAGGTTCAAGAATTAGTACAGAGAAAAAAACAATATTATTTCTTCTAAAAAGCTGCACAATATTTGAAAATTGATGTAAAAGAAATGATAACTTAAGATTTGTTTTGTTGTTGCAGATTATGTGTATAACCCGAAGGAGGCCAGAATAAGAAAAGCAATGCGGGAGCAGGCTGCAAGGGAACGAAACCATACGACACGGAACCATGTGGCTTCGGCGTCACCGATTCCTTTGCCTAAAATGTCCCAGCAGTGGAAACCATTCAATCCTCGCCAGCACCCTCAGCCAAAGCAAGCCATATTGTCTCCAAGGGTAAGTATAGATAGCATTCTTGAAGTTTTCTTTGTAATTAACATCGCGCGGAAGTAAATCAGATGATTTGGTAACACTGGATATAGTGTTACATCAGAGGGTACACTTTACTATCGCTGTCTTGCAGAACCTGATTTACCATTTAGTTGTGGTGGGATTGGCTGTACTCAAAGATAGTGCAGCATGCATTTTCGGACTATTTTCATATTCCACATAATGACCTGGTACCAACTACCTATGGCATCAAAATATAAGGAAGTGATTATGTATTGAAGGAAGGAGCTCGCGATGTAAAACGCATACTTATGTAGAATAATATTGTTAGAGTAGAAGGTACCATGCGCAAAAACTGATAGAATGTGTGAAACGAAATATAAGTTATCGTCTTGATGAAGCTTATAAATACTGATATGATAATTTAAAATTGTGACATATTAATACAAAATTATAAGGCATGGATTGTAATTTAGTGTAAGTTTGATCAATATAATAATAATTTTTAATTTCATTATGGTTTATTAATAATAGTTCAATTTGCTGTTACACCCTGCATTTTTGAATTTTGACTGACTTTATCTTCCTAAATTTTTAGAATGGTTGACTGTTGATTCAAAAGAAAGTACACATATTTGAACTTATTAGTAGACGTTTGTAGGTTGGCCGTAAAACAAAAATAAGGAAGTTTCCCCCCAACGCATAAAAAGGGACCTCGAGATTTACATAGCCGTAACATAAGCTTGTTATTGTGTGTGTGAGCATGACACGGGAGTTTTTGTACCTAGATAGAGACTGTGCTCAGACGATTTACGGAGATGCAATTGTAGAAAAATACTTTTCCTCTACTGTTTCACAATTGAAGGAAATGGGGAACCACTATTTATAGCATGTGTTGAGTGACTTTAATGAACATTCATATATAAATTTATTTACAGATAATGTAAAGGCAAGCACATTGTTAGAATTTTAGGAACGTATATCATCAATTATGGCCGGATACATCGCTCGCTTATATTATTTTAAGTAGTGCGATCGTTTCTTCCGTTTCTAGAGATTTCACAGCAACCACATGAATACAGCACAAATCTCCAAAACTGAAAGAGCAAAGACTTTTTGTGTGTAAAATGTGACACAATTCGCGAAAGACTGGATTCAGAATAAGCTTAGCAGAAATTTCTTGTCGTTGCGGACGTGGTGCTCTAACCACTTGTGTGTGTGCCGTCCCTCTTTCGATCCCAGATTTCGCCAAGTAGACTTTGTGGTGGACAAACACAATGTACGTGGGTGTTCTAGGAGTTCTCTCGTTTCTTCAAACTTTATTAGTTCTACCATTTCATTCATTATTATCATTATTATCTCCCGTAGCCTCAGAGCATAATCATGGTCCGTTAAACTAAAAAAAAAAAAAAAAAAAAAATGTTGCTCGACTTGAGAAAAGTCGTGGTGACCACACACTACATAACCAAACAACTGAATTATCAAGACGATACCCTGAAAACCTATATCTATAAGAAATGCCTATTAACCCTAACTTGAGATAATGGTGGGAATTCTTTCCTTAATATATAATTCATTTAGTGGCTTCTTTCGAAGGAAAGTGTTCAATTTTCTTCTACTGAAAGGCAACTTAATTTCTTGTTAACTACTCAACTCAGTTTTGCTGACCAAAGCAATCCTTTTCATTCGTCAAATTTAATTTCTTTTTTTGCTTTTTGAACCCCTTCTTGTTCTTCTTTTCAAAGGATTTCTGGGTCGTGTCGAGAAATCTTATCCACAATGACTCAAAGAGTATGGAAACAGAGAATAGTTATAAAGAAGGTTTGTTTCATTGATTCCGCATCATCAAGCACATAACGTCAAAGTTTTTTTTTTTTCACTTTATACTTTTGCATCGAGAGGAGGATGTATGTTTTAGAATTCTTAGTTTTTCTTGGTCATTGTAATCTGAGGCAGATGCTATGCAAATTAAATCTTCGTAAATAATCACTCAAATATAGGTGAAAAGTAAGACAATATTAAAATGAGTTTCCCATATGCGAAAAAAATAATCCTTCATTCATGTTAGCAAATCATTTATTATAAATACATACAGCGTTTACTTGACGCTTAACCTCAAATTACAGTTCAACAGCTATTCTCCATGCAGTTGTGTAAGCAGGATTTCGTCAAGGGGGCAAGGGTTCAAACTCCCAGGTTCATATTATTTCACACTGAGAAAAATCCGTTATTCGGATAGTGGTATTTTGTACAAATATACAGAATCTACTACGTTTACTACGGAACTGTGTACGGAGCATACATTGCCCATATCAAAGATGTTATAAAATATAGGATCTGCCCATACAACAAAATCGTGAAGCCATACGTCACAGCTTCGCCACACCTACTCTGCCCACTCCGCGCCACTAAGCTCGCAATGTTTCGAGCCAACAATCATGGCGGAAACGACAGTAGCCAATCAGACGTGCCGGCTCAGACGATGCTCGATTGTTTTTCGGCTTCACTGAGTTCATATGATAAAGATACGTATGGGCAGATCCTCTATTTTATAACATCCTTGGCCCATATGGTACATACTGTATGTACTGCCTTTCTCCGCTTATATGTTACATCATGCTGCTCCAGAATGTCTGACATCTAAAAGTCTTCCATATATATATTACATACGTATACCTTCGTTTGTACGTCAGCTATATGTTATATACGTCCATTTGTATGAGTTCCTTACCGCCTATGTATGGTTATTTCTTTCATACGGAAAGTACGTTACCGCCTATGTATGGTTCTTTCTTTCATACGGAAAGTATGTTACCGCCTATGTATGGTTCTTTCTTTCATACGGAAAGTATGTTACCGCCTATGTATGGTTCTTTCTTTCATACGGAAAGTACGTTACCGCCTATGTATGGTTCTTTCTTTCATACGGAAAATACGTTACCGCCTATGTATGGTTCTTTCTTTCATACGGAAAGTACGTTACCGCCTATGTATGGTTCTTTCTTTCATACGGAAAGTACGTATAGATGGAACACTTATACGGAAATTCTTCTGAAACATACGTTTTCAATTATACGTTTGCTGCAGGATGGTACATACGGTTGTACGTTAAGTCTAAAACCTACAGAATTTACGCATGTAACCTACGTTTTTACGTATGTCACATACATGTTTTTCTCGGTGCGGCTCTTTATATACATATTCTAATATGTACCCCATGATAATTTAAGTGATTATTTTTTCTGTTATTAAACTCTCTAATTCCGTAGTCTTTCATTTCTTGCATTGCGTCTCCTGAGTGCCGTGTTGTGAGAGCCTGCAAAAGGTGTCTTGATGTCTGACAGGAGAGAGACGCTAAGCATCAGTTGGAGATATGTGGAAACCGTCCGGTTCTACCACCAAATGTCTTACCTGTACCTGTCAGTTGTGCAGACTGGAACTTTCCATTACATGGTGAAACTTACAGGTTTAACTAACGACAGGAAGAGGGGGGGGTGAGAGACTGGGAGTCATCACCAACAAACTTGGGCAGCACTTTTGTTTTTGTTTTGTTTGTTTGTTTTTCAAATAGCTAGAAACTTTTTTCATTAATCATTACAGAATAAACGAATGTTCTCATTTCTCGGAAATGGAATTGTGACTGCACAAGGCAGCGTTCAGAATCCCGTGCAGAAAGATTGTTGTAAGAATATTTAGAGTTACAGACTACGTAGCTATTCAAAATTTACCATTGCTACGTATAATACAAAATTTCTGTTATAAGAAGCAAGAGAGCTATGGAAGATCAACTGGGGCATCATCGGATTAAGCGTTATAGAACTAATCGAGGTGTAGTACTTCATTTCACTTATCCTATTACAGCGGACTAGTGGCAAGACTGGTGGTATAGGATTTCTTATCAGCGAAAACTGAAAAGCAATGTCTTGGATATAGATAGTATATTTAATCAAGTAGCAAGTCTTATCACCAAACTCTCCCGTGTATAAGAAAGGTGCTCGAAAAATTCTCTTCTGACTTAGGCACCAGTTAAGAAATCCAAGCGACTCAATAAAATTAGTTTAATACATAATCCTATATGTTTTGGTTTATATTGTCTAACCAACAGACTCGTATTTTCAGTCGCCATGGTCACATGGCACCCATAAATTTTCGAGCCCTGTGTATGACAATAGTGAGGCTATGTATCGCAAAATTAACTGAACTTTGAGTACTGTCACTGGTTTGAAAGCATATTCTGTAATATGTGTTATAAACTTGTTTATTATCCTAAATTTTTGTGATGAACAAATTCAATTTAAAACCATTGTAAATAGACTTCGAACAACGCGTTTTTGCATTGTGCAGACGTTTCTTGGAAACATGCAAGGTACCGTATTCCTGCATTTTAATTAACATGTAACCAGTGGTGTCCATCCTCCCTCAAGTATTTCAGCACAATCCCCCAAACTTTACCATTCACACTCCAAACGTGTGTAAGAATATTTTTCCAGGCTGTTTCTTCCTTCCCCCAAAAAAAAAGTTGATTTTGAATTTAACGTCCCTTTCAGCAGCGAGGCTATATAAGACGGGACCTACTGATTTATGTGGAATCTAAATCACATGAGTTACCGCCGGGAATCGAACCCGGGTTTCCTTCGCCAAAGGCGCATACAGTAATCGGTTAGCCACGAGAGAGCTCCCCCAACCCCCCCAAAAGATAATGAGCTCATACACACATTTCCATGCCAAATACAAAGGAAATTTACTTCACTTGGTAGCCTATGCCTCCTTTTTTGTACAGAATCAGTATGCGCTTACGTTTTCCGCCACAATTTTGTCCTTTCAGTGAAAAGAGAAGGGATTCTGTACTGTGACAATTAATTATTTTAAAATGTTATTCGTGCTTCTTCACAGTTAAATAACCTAAAACCACTTGCCGTAACTGCCCATTTGTGAGCCTAAGCCTGCTCCCGCGCCATCTGCTAGCTACTGGCTGAATTACGTCCAGTCTAACGGCGAGCACGTGGTCAGAGCGCTGCGACGCCGTCCTTAACAGGCGCATCAGGATCGTTCTAGACGTAGTGGCCGTCACGTCTTGTTTTCACATGACTCCCCGCTTTGCCTCACGACACAAGGCGGACGGCGAAAATTGAGAAGCACCGGCCGGAATCGAACCCGGCTATGGTCTTCCCAGTCTTCACAGTTGGCGATATTAAAAGTATCATTGTGGTATGCTTAAAGACCGATTGTACCATTTTCAAGGAAAAATGTTCTAAAAAAAAATGCCCTGAAACCCGTCTGTGAGCACCTCCGCATGTAAGCCACAATATCTTATCACTTTACGTTTTCTTTACTTTCAGACAAAACAAATGAAAAGTAAATAATTGTTAACGTATTAAATCTATGTATATATGTTTCTGGTATTATCCTGTTATGACTTGAGTACAACACATTCAATCAGAATGTCTCTCTTATTCTTCTAGATTTAACGTTCACTTCGTGTTGTGTCTTCAGCACGATAATAAAATGTTTATCTTTTGTTATCATATTTGCCTTCTTTTCTGTGTTCACACACAACTGATAACGTAAATGAACATTATTATATAACTTTGTGTACGTATAAGTTGTAATAACCATAGTTGTCCTTCGTCACGACCGAAATGTTCGAATTTTATCAATTTATCATCCACCTTATTAGCCGTACATGTATCCTTTACAGCAAGGAATTCAGGGTATAGAGTCATAAAGTTAAGCACATTTCAAGTCTAACGATTATTACGCCTTGAAGATTATTACAACGTGAAAACCAAGACATCTTCAGAGGAGAAATTCCGCTAAAAGAGCGAGAGAGAGAGAGAGAGAGAGAGAGAGAGAGAACCCTCGCGCCACGAATCTCCTGTTGGCGTATAAAGTCGATACGTTACGTCATAGAACACCACCGCGTATATGCATTCTCTCACGCACCTTGTGTGGAAGTGAGCTCACACAATTTTGTCACCCAAGCATGTGCATGAGTGTGACACTTTTTTTTTAGTTGTTTGTTAACATAACGTTACATAAAACAAATGAGTGCGAAACAAAAGAAAGGACATCGTATCTATTTATTTTTTTATGACTACAAGAATTCACTTTTATGTTTCTACTTGTTAAGTGATGCTGTGTGCATATTGTTTATATCATGCTGTATGTATGGTGTTTACTCTTAATTTGGCACGTTACTGCGTTTTAATAGCTCATCATTTGTTATGAAATATATACAAATCATAGTTTGAATTTATTAATATAACAAGCGTATAACAAGTATTTCTTTGTAGCCAAATAGTAGTACATTAAATTAAGAGGTACCTATTGCTAGTCCATCAAGTCAAAAGTAACGGCCATTATATTCAATGTACTGACTAGGGGCGCACCCTGGGTTGTTCATGGGGTCCGGACCCCCTAAAAATTCTTCCTAACTCAACATATATTTGTGGGGTCGCGGTGGCTTAGTGGTAGAGCGTTCACCTCTGGTGCTTGGGGTCCTGGGTTCAATCCCAGCCCCCGCCAAGTGAACTTTGTGGTGAACAAACACCGTGTGCGTGGGTTTTCTCGGGGATCTCCCGTTTCCTTCCACTTTCTTCATTCCACCATTTCATTCATTACTCATCATCACCGTCTCCTTTAGCCTAACCGGCTTAACCGTGGGATGTAAAACTCAAAGATTTCTTTTCATTTTTTTTCAACATATATTTGTACACTTTTTAAATAGAACTATACTTGTTTAACACGGAAATGATTGATGTAGCATGAAAATTTGATTCTACACTTCATCTGTACTCTTTCTCTTATAAAAACGATCTAGTTTTATATTTTTTTCTGAAAATATAGGTAAAAGTATTTTACAATTACTATGGATTAAATATGTCGCCGTTTGCAAAATATGAAGTAGACGACAGTCTGCGCGTATATGGATTAATTATCTCACTGTCTGATAGAAAAAGATAGTAGTAAACAATATGCGTCTTATTTTAATTATGTCACCGTCTCATAAATAAAAGCATTAAAAATATGTAGTAAGCAATACGCGTCTATGGATTATGTCACCGACTGATAGATGATTTCTTTGAAAAATATAGTAATAAACAATTTTTGTCCATGGATTAATTATGACATCGTCTGATACTAATAAGAAAAGCTTTCCAAAAATATAGTAGTAAACAACAGACGTCAATTGATTGTCGCCATCTGATAAGATAAAAGCTTTACAAAATATGTAGTAAACAATATGAGACTATTGATTCATTATATCACAGTCTGATAGGTGTACTAAATATTTATCTCTCTATTGTAACGTCTTGTAGAAATTGTTCTTTCATTTATAGTTGTCATTAGCACTGCACAGGCATAGTATTGGACCCCTCCTCTCCAAAGCTTTGACCTCTGAACAACAAAAAATTCTGGGTGCGCGCCTGGTACTGACCACACATCACCGCGGGCACGGTGGCTCAGGGCAAGAACGCTCAGCTGTCGTATTGCGAGAAGTTCTTGGTACGGTCCAGGTCATGTGACTTTCTGGTGGACAGCATCGTATCCGTGGATTTTCTCGTAGCCCTCCCGTTTCTTCCCACATTTTCATTCCACTAGTCATTTGTTTCATTTAACTTACAGGACATACAGGGGCTGTAAATCTGAAAGATTTAATTTTCGTTCATACATCACCGAATTAAAATCCCCTCTTGCCAACTATAGGTCCTCCTAAGATGTAGGTAATTCCAAAGAATTTAGTACTCGGTTCGAAACCCACTGAATAGCATGGACGTTCTTAACTGTCCTCGACATTTATATGTTAGTGTCTCTGGCGAAGTTAAATGACATTTCAAAGTTACACCCTGTAGGCTAAAGGAAACGGATTATTAATGAAAGTTAACGACTATGAAAGGAATTAGTGGAATGAGCGTGTGTGAGGAGATAAGAGAAACACGAGAAACTTCACGAACACAATGTTGTCTACAATAAACCACATAGTCTGGAATCGAGCCAGAGACCAGTAACACCAAATATGAGCGCTCTACCACTGAACTGAGCCACCGTGTCTTTCATATCCCTGTTAAGTTTGGTAGGATTTTAAACTATAAGAAAGAGAGAGAAAAGTGGTTAGCGAGCGACCTATGGTGTACGTGGACTCGAATTCAATTCCCAGAAGAGGAGCATAGAAACCATTCCAATGGCTTGGATTTCTCTTGAAACTGTAACTCAACGTCCCATATATTCTCGATGTGGAAAAGGGACGCTAAAGTTCAACAAACTGACAAGAAAACAAGAGAAGAAATTAAGTACTTCGAAAGTATTTTAATTGCGTGACTCATTGGTTGCTTCAACTGAAGAAAATCCTGGGAGAGTGCGAAACTTGGAAGAAGATAAAAGCAGAATAAGTCTATAATCTTTAACATGAAATGAAACTAAATTTTAATGATAACTGTAAAAAGAACAATTTTTACAAAATGTGAGAGCCGCGGTGGCTCAGTGGTAGAGCGTTCATCTCTGGTGCATGGGGTCCTTGGTTCGATCACAGCTCGCACCAAGTGAACTGTGTGGTGGATAAATATTGTGTGCGTGCGCTTTCTCGTGGTTCTCCCGTTTCCTCCCACTTCCTTCATTCCACCATTTCATTCATTTCTCATCATCACCGTCTCTTTTAGCCTAGGTGGCATAACCGTGGAACATAAAACTTAAAGATTTCGTTTCTACGAAACGTTACAACAGAGGCATAAACATTTAATATATCTATCAGACTGTGATATAATTAATCAAGTCTCATATTGTTTACTACATATTTTCTAAGGCTGTTATCTTCTCAGATAGTGACAACCCATAAACGTCTGTTGTTTACTACTATTTTTTTAAAAAAAGTTTTTGTTTCCTATTAGACAGTGACATAATAAATCAATATAAAAAATGTTTATTACTATATTTTCAAAAGATTTCATCTATCAGTCGGTAACATAATTAATCCATAGCCGCGTATTGATTACTACATATTTTTAAAATGCTTTTATCAGACGGTGACATAAACCTACAGATGCGTATTGTTTACTACTATATGTTTGTTATGCTTTTTCTCTATGTTCTAACAGACAATGAGATAACTAATCCAGGGGTAAATGTGGATCTGAAAAGGTAAGGGGACGGATTAGGTCACGCTGTCCCCCGTGCCTATCTTTCTTCATTGTATTTTTTTTTTTTGAAAGCGCGGGGCGCCACATATATATTTCCTAGAAGTGGGGGGGACTACGTCTTCCCGCGTTCCCCCCACTTTTACCCCAGAACTAATCCATATACGCGTAGATTGTTGTTGCTTCATATTTTGTAAGCGGTGGCATAATTAGGCATATTGTTTACTACAATTTTGTAAGTTTTTATCTATCAGACGGTGACAATTAATTCATAGACGTGTGTTGTTGCAACCTGAAATGGTAGAGATTCTACTACTAGCCCCGGTTCCATGTCAATTCCTAAGAAATGAAAAGAATAATAGAAGGCTACAAACTGCCATTTTTATGGCTTCAGAACTCCAAGAGTAAATGGGTTCAGTCACAGTTACATTGCCAAGGGCCCCAGAAGGTAGACGTAGACCAGTAGGTGTAATAGAAAATACTTGTCAAGCCCTATGTATAGGTATTGTTATTTTGGCCCTAAATCCTCAGGAAGTTGATCAAAAAGAGCAGCAAAGATAAGGGGGGGGGGTCATTGGTCATTTAGAGGAACTGAGAGATTTTAGGAATGAAATCAATGTAGAAAAAAGATCAGTATGCAACCACATTCAGTCTTAATGTTGTCCATCCAGGTTTGAGTACAGTCTCATAAAGGGAAGCATACTTTTATACATCATAATGACGTCATTTGGCCCTATTTTGGCAGCAGCTTTCACATGGTGAAGAATGATCTCTCAATAGTTTCACGTTGTTCTTGAGGTTTCCTTGAAACAAATTGCATGTGATATGCAAGCTCTTGAATGTTTCTACACTGGACAAACTTTTACTTTCGCCCTTGTTTACTTTCGAGATATCTAGTTTTGTAAAAATGTTCGACCTATCACGTATGCCAAGATCTCAGCTTAATGCTATCCTCTATGGATGCTTCTCACATGTGCTAAATGCGATTGCGTACTAATCTTATTCCTACGTTGAATTCATTCCTAAAATCTCAGTTTCTCTAAATCACCAATGATCCCCTTACTTTTGCTGCCTTTTCTTTGACCAAATTCCTGAGGCTTTAGGGTCAAAATAAACTAACTAACTAACTCTATGGCCTATGGAACCCGGAGGTTCAATGCCGCGTTCACAAAAGCTCTCCACTGACTTCTATCCTTAGCTAATTGGATCCAGTTTCTACTTTGTATTCCTATTTCTGAGAGATCCATCTTAATATTGTCCTCCCATTTACGCCTAGGTCTTCCTAATGGTCGTTTTCCGATGGGTCTTCCAGTCAAGACTTTGAAAGCGTTTCTACTTTCTTCCATTCTAGCTACATGACCTGCCCATCTAAGCCTCCTAGACTTGACGACCCTAACAATGTTGGGTAAACCGTATAAATTATGTAGTTCCTCGTTATGAAGTTTCCGCCATTCCCCATTCGCGTTCCTCTTGGGTCCTAATATTCTTCTCAGGATCTTGTTCTCAAATACTTTCAGTCTATGTTCTTCCCTCAGAGTAAGCGACCATGTTTCGCAACCATACAGAACAAAAGGCATGATTATCGTTTATATATTTTAAGCTTCAAATTCTTCGACAGAATTCGCGACGACAAGAGATTTTGAACCGAATAGTAACGAATTCCCTGCTTTTAATCGACATTTAATTTCTTCGTGAATATGATTTTCGTCTGTTAATATCGATCCTAAATATTTGAAAGTCAAAATAAAAGTACCTCTAAACAGTGCTTGACATGTATTTCCTATTACACCTATTGTTCCACGTCTACCTTGTAGAGCCTTTGGCTATGGAACTGTGAATAAACCTCTTTCATCTCAAGTCTTCTTATACTGAAAGAGGAAGTGGTTAAAAAAAGCAGTACAGCGTTTAATTTTAGTATTGATTCCTCTATAGTAATTGTAAAAAAAATACAGAAATAAAGCGACAAATTGTTTATGATATGGATTCAGAGACCGAGAAAAATGTTTCATCTGTGTCCTTATCTCTGTATTGTATCCGGAAGTTTCACATTATTACTTTTGGTTTCAGTATTGAATTCCCATAGATTGTTAGTACTGTAGTTTCACTATACTTCTTGTTGCAGTATTGAATTTCCATAATTTGGAATTTACCGTAGTTTCACAATACTTCTTGTTTCAGTATTGAATTCCCATAGTTTGGAATTTACCGTAGTTTTACAATATTTCTGGTTTGAGTACTGAATTCCCATAGTTCGGAATTTACCGTAGTTTTACAATAATTCTGGTTTGAGTATTGAATTCTCATAGTTCGGAATTTACCGTAGTTTTACAATAATTCTGGTTTCAGTATTGAATTCCCATAGTTTGGAATTTACCGTAGTTTTACAACACTTCTGGTTTCAGTATTGAATTCCCATAGTTTGGAATTTACCGTAGTTTTACAATACTTCTGATTTGAGTATTGAATTCCCATAGTTCGGAATTTACCGTAGTTGTACAATAATTCTGGTTTCAGTATTGAATTTCCATAATTTGGAATTTACCGTAGTTTTACAATACTTCTGGTTTCAGTATTGAATTCTCATAGTTCGGAATTTACCGTAGTTTTACAACACTTCTGGTTTCAGTATTGAATTCCCATAGTTTGGAATTTACCGTAGTTTTACAATACTTCTGATTTGAGTATTGAATTCCCATAGTTCGGAATTTACCGTAGTTTTACAATAATTCTGGTTTCAGTATTGAATTCCCATAGTTTGGAATTTACCGTAATTTCACAATACTTCTGGTGTCAGTATTAAATTCCCATAGTTTGGAATTTATTGTAGTATTAGAATACTTCTAGTTTCTGCATTGGATTCTCACAGTTTGAAATTTACCGTACCGTCTTTGGTTCGACCCCAGCTTGCACCAAGTGAGCTTTGTAGTGGACAAACACCGTGTGCGTGGGTTTTGTCGCGATTCTCCCGTTTCTTTCCACTTTCTTCATTCCACCATTTCATTTATTTCTCATCCTCTCCGTTTCTGTAGCCTTGCCGGTATAACCATGGTACCTAAAAAGTAAAGATTTTATTCCCAGGTTGGAGTTTACTGTAGTTTCACAATATGAAACGGAATGCTTGTTTTTTTTTTTTTTTTTGGGGGGGGGTGTGAAATCTTCATCGAAAAATATTGCTGACAATTATCAGAAAGAAAACATTATGTTTGTCTTCTTACTGAATAGTCCTTCAAGTTTGAGTAATCGATAAATTAACGTTTCTGAAACAGTTATCGCTCCCTGCAATTTTGTATCTTGAACAAAGGCATGGTGTGACATGGACTTAACTAACAGAATGTTTTTTTTTAAAAATCAATCATTCTGAGTAGAATTTAAAGCTTTACGGGTCTTCCGTTGAATAACTGGAGGTAAATGATTGATACATCATGTTAGATTTGTGTGTGAAAGATATAGTAATGAATCATTTGCTTGGAGGAAGAGAACTCAAGAATCTCTTAAGCAATCGATAAGAGCCCCGGAAATCGAATAGTCGACAAGTCGATTTTAAGAACAACAGTACTGTTACTCAACCTTACCCTAGAATCACTGGAATTTGTCTCTGTATTTGGGATTTGTTTCTGTTTATCCCAGTTTGTTTATTAGCAATGTTTGTTTAGTTACGTAACGTTTGCAGTCACGTGATTTTGTAGCTGCTTAACTTTTCATTCTGTAACGTAACATTAGTTTCATGCTTCGGCATGATCTCAACAAGGTAATAATCATTTGTTTACTGACGTATCGTACTATAACTGCTATATTTTGCTAATATTATCCCTGAATTTGAAAGCTATTGATAAAAACTCACTGCATTCTGTGTTAAACCGAAAGTGTGACACGACAACTATCGCTAGCAGAGGACCGTAACTTTGGCAACACGGTAGAGCGAGTCAACGCACTTGGTCTTACAACGTAACTGTTACCATGGCTACCATTACCATGACAACAGACTGCTGGACGATCCTTACCAGCACCACGTGTTAGAACATATATATACATATACATACACACTCCTGTTTCTATCAGAGAACTTTTCGTTACCAAGAGTCTTCACTGACCGTTTCAAAAACTACCAATAACTTTCCACGGTCTTTGTCTTCTCCCACATACACAATTCACACTCTCTTAAGATACAAACACACGTACACACACAAACACACACAACGAACACTGTCCAAGGGCACAAAAACAAACATTAGCAAAGGGAACGAAACTCCAGAAATAACTTTGAATCGGAACTCCGCTAGCATAATACCTAAATTAGAACAAACAACTTGTTGCTTCTCTATTTAAAAAGGGCAAAAGGCAAACTTGTTTTCCCGCCATTTTCTTGCATTCAAAGTTATTTAAATGTAAATTCCAACAAGACAATGTAAACTCTGCAATGATTTATAATATATTCATTCCTTCAACAATGCCCAGCATTTGAGGCAATCCAAGCTTTAGAATGAAAATTGCATCCAAACATTCAAAGATTGGAGTAGTACTGGAAAAGGAGTTGAAGCCTACCTTATGATTGCTTTTCAAAATTACGTTACATCGAATATAATCCTATGGACACTGATATGTTCAAAATTTTCCATTGTGGAGGAGAATTTATTTTAAGCTTAACTTATTGGTATTTGTAATAATGAATACTAGCATTAATCCAAGTAAAATTGTAGGTTTGTTGGATATTTTCAAAGTTTCATATTCAGAATCAGGGCAGGCTCTACCATATGTGCAGCACGTCCATTTGCACAGGGCGACAAAAATCCGTTATAACTATATTATATAAAATAAATATTTCTTTTTGGAAACAGATTTCATGATGATGGCAGTTAAATTTACTAAACTGACCTTCTATTTGAATACTACATTCATACAGTGCTAAAGCAAATGGTCAAACCAGAGACGTATTCAAGGGGTGGGTCCTGAGAGTCCGGACCCCACCGAAATCCGGACTTTTTTTGCAAATTTAGTCTAATTTTAGTGGCAATTTTACAATTTTTAATATAATTTAGCCTGAAATTGTGTTTGGACCCCCCGAAAAGCTTTGGACCCCTCCCGAAATAAATTCTTGCATACGTCCCTGAGTCAAACAGATCCTAGCATGAATTGCCCGATTGTTGTCAAGTACAAGAACTCAATTCTCGAAGAGTAGCAAACACCTGTTCCACTTAGTTATCACATTTATGATATGAAAACTAGTCGTCTTTGTCACAAATACGTTCCTTATCATTGAATGTGGAAACAAGTTTGTTTAAAGAAATAGCAGATGTAGAAGGAAATTCAAGAAATAAAGATAAAAGAGCTAGTTGCACTGGAATTCCAAACTGATATATATGGAGATTGAAGCTTGATATTAAATTCTATAAAAAGGATTACCATCTTTCCTCTGCAGGTGTGTTTGCTTTATCTGTCACTAACATAATTGATTATTATTTAAAGAAAAAAAACAGACATAACGAGATTGTATTTGTAGTGTTTTGTCTTTCTGAGTGCAAGTGCACTTTCCCTTCCATTCAACGCTCATGATGGGGTAGCATACTTAAAATCTTCAAGATTTGTTCTTTCAGGAGAAATCGGGGTGCCAAATTGCCTATAGCTGGCCCTGTTTATAGTAGTGGAAAAGGGGGTGTTACCTCTCTTATTACAGTACGTTAACCAAACTTACGTATGATAGGAAATGCACATGGCGTAGTTTCTAGAGCATCATAGAACAAATTAACTGATATCAGTGTGGTGTGTTTGTGGTCCTCTATATAATATCGAAGTTGTGAATGACGGGAGCATTACGTCTGGTGCTTCAATCCGATGCAATTGGTGCGTGCAGAAACCATTATATAAGTCAACCCTCAGAGTATGTAGATGTTGTACCATTCTATCTCGCCTCTAGTAGAGCTGGAATACAGCATTGTTAGTGTTGATCGAAATGTACTAGAAGGAGAAAAAATGACAGATTATTTGCAATTTCAATGGTACAGTAACAGAGATAATTTGCAGCCTAAATTATTTGTAGTAAACAAGAATTTTAGAAACGATTCAAAAATGCATCAAAAGATTACAATCTTGGCCAAAACTTTTAGGAATGAAAAAAAAATGCATCAAAAGATTGCGATCTTGGCCAATAACTAATTTTTGAATCAGCGGTCACATTTTTTTTTTTTTGGAAGATCCCAAAATCGAATTTCCGTATATTTTACGGAATAAACATATCACACTGAGTTAAGTGATAGTTTGGGTTTGGCTACACTACATGCAGTTCTCCAGATGTAAGGCGTACAAGAAAATTTTTGATTAAAATATATTGGAGTTTGTGGACCAGAGATCATAAAATTTTTGAACGGCCCCTAAATCGAGTATTCGTATTTTCTACGGAATAAGCACATCATACTGAGTTAAGTGATAGTTTGGGTTTGGCTACACTGTATGTAGTTCTCCGGATATAAGGCCTACAAGAAAATTTTTGCCTGAAATATATTGGATCTTTTGATCCAAAAACTGCTTTGAGATTTCGGGACCAGTGGAAAACAGTTAAAATCTGCTTTTAATTTTGCAATTAGAGTCGATCTTAATCTAATAATAATTAATTGAGTCAATGATGTATTCGATTACTTTCAGGATTCCAAAAATAGTGGAAATGTGTTATTTTATTAGATCAATGACTATAATTATTAGAATATTTAATGGATGTATGGTAATAGAGTAGGATTTCCTGAATAACAGAAAAATTTTCCAAACATTACTCTAGCGTTGACTTAAATGGGAAAGTATTGTCATGTATGTCCCTAAATTCTACATAGTTTACATGTGGCCACAGGTTCGATTCCAGGCGGAAGAACATTAAAATTTGAATGAATTAAGGCAGGGATGCAAATAAGCAACAAACTTTTACTAGCCCAAGAAAAAAGCTAGTAGCCCACACTCAACAATAGAAATTATTTACTAACCTTCGGTATTTTAATAGTGATATTAAAAACTCGCCCACACCGATGAACCACTCGCCCCGGGCGAGTAGTTATTTGCATCCCTGAATTAAGGAGTTGTGGATTCCACCTCGCGCCCACTGCGCTTGGTGGTGAATAAACTAGGGATGGGCAAAACCGTTTTTTTATAAAAACCGAAAACCGGTTTCTATAAAAACCGAAACCCAAAAAAACATTTTGGTTTTCTCCAGAACCGGTTCGGTTTTTCACCGAAACCGGTTCCGGTTTTCTCCAAAACCGGTTCGGTTTCCACCGAAACTGGTTTCGGTGAAAACTTTTCGAAAACACATAAAACTATTTCTGTGGAAATGGATTCGGTTTCCGGAGAACAACGAAACACCATTCTGGTCAGAAATAGAACAAATTTTGAAAAAAAAAAAAACGGAATCGGTTTTGAAGAAAACCGAAACCGGATCAGCTGAAAAATCGAAACGGTTTTGGAGAAAACCGAAACGGTTTTGGAGAAAACCGATAACCGGTTTCGGTGAAAACCGAAACGGTTTTGAAGAAAATCGAAACCGGTTTCGGTGAAAAACCGAAAACCGAAAAACCGGTTTTTGTGCCCACCACTAGAATAAACATCGTGTGTATGGGTTTTATCGAGATTCTCCCACTTTGGTCATTCCATGATTATCATCTATCCCAACGTCATCGTCTCCCTTAACCTCGCTGCATAATCGTGAAACGATCAACTAATAATAATAATAATAATAAAACTTTCTTGTGGGATGTTAAACTAAAAAAAAAAAAAAAAAAACTTTTTACATACATTTTTCTTCTATATGCTTGAAGTATTGTTTTACATGTGCGTCAAATACGTGCGTTGCAGGATTGTGTATTCGGTCATTATTATACAAAGTGCACATTCTTTTGATACTCGTAGGCGATATACGTATTACATTTATAAACTGTGATGATTTGTAAAATATTAGAAGCCGCGAGCAAATGTTCAAAACATGATATGAGATATCTGATCATAATGTTAATGAATCGATCTTGTTGTATATAAGCTTACTCAAATAGCATAAAAGAAAATGAGCTCGTTTTGTTTCAAGAGAGTGTATTAACAAATTTGGAAAGAGTGCAACGTGTTCTTTCATATCTAGTTAATACATACTGTATCTTTATTGCTGTATCTTTATATATTAAATAATTCACAAATATGATTGAATTAATTCTAGTTGGCGTACATAATTCTCTACGCTAGAATTTGCATATTATTGACACAAATTCTGGTTAAGTTGTACATATGCAACACATAGAACTTTAACACGTTCGCTGCTGAGGACGCCCATCGGCGTCCAGTACTGAATTTGGCATATGCGCCGGACGCCGCTCGTCCCTGCAGCTGATTCACTTTCCGCCACCGGTAGTGTGCACACGCAGGTATTGGCGGGAAAGTGAATCAGCTGCAGGGACAAGCGCCGAGAGGCGTCCGGCGCATATGCCAAATTCAGTACTGGACACCGATGGGCGTTCTCAGCAGCGAACGTGTTAACATTACTGTTCTTAGAATTCACTTCGAAGTCTCATTGCAAATCCAAGATATATGTAAGTCTTTTTACAATACGATTCATATTAATATTGGAAGAGAAATTTGATGTTATTGACACACGAAGATCAGTTACATGGTGTACTCTTTGCAGTTACATGCAATTTATATGATATTCAAATTTCCAGGAATTGAAAATCTTGTTTGCAAGTCACACGTCAGCCAATAAATCTACTAGCCAGACCAATCATTTCACAGTCACCGTGTTTATACAAATAAACAAATCTGACTCCGCGACACAATAAACACATTCATGCATTTTTTATTTAGTTTATTGACATTCCTCTCAGAAATAAAAAAATGGAGTGGCATCTGCTATTTATTCTTGAATTCACGTTTTTGATTGATCGGACTTTAGTCGCAAAATGTAAAAGAGTACTCGCCACTGGCAAACAGGCGAGTGGATTTTGCAAGCCCTGCAAATTTCAGATAATTTCGTTTTCATGTATAAGACATTACACTGCTTTTCTGAAAAGTTAATGACAATTTGTGTTGAATGTGACTATCACTATACACCAAGCACTGTTAATAAATAAATAAATAAATAAATAAATAAATAAATAAATAAATAAAAAAACGACTCGAGTAACTCGAAACTACATCCGTCAGTAAACAAGACTAATCTATATACGTATATGTTTGTGACTTAATAACTCTTGAACCCCCCGACCATTCTCGATCAGATTTTCAACTTAGATGAAGTTCGGCAAAGGCCCGAACGTCATCTATGTTGAAAATCTGATCGAGAACAGTTGGGGGTGGTTCAAGAGTTATTTCATATATCGTGGAAATGAACGATATTAGTGTCGAATCCATTGTTTTGGGGGGTCGCTGAGATGCACAGTGACACTTCCGATGCTGTTTAAATCCTCATCACATATCAGAGAACGGTTCATTAATAGTAAAAAGTAACTGACTAACGGCATATTATTACTAATTTTTCTTTTAACCCAGCGAAGCGGATAACTGACGTTAGTAATGTCTAAAACTGTGAGATAGTGAATGTTAAGGACATAAATCCAAAACACTTATTTACGTATAAAACAGGAAAAGTGGGCCACATTCACTCAGATTGATTTGCTAAAATTCCTTTGTATATAGGGTGTTTCAAACCAACACACCTACAACGTTTGGAAGCTGATTCCTGACACCAAGATAAGACAAAACGTATAGACCAACCTGGGTGAACAAATGCTTCCTTTCGGAGTCATAGGCTGCCGAAAACAGGAAAAACTGAACCTTAAAGGTCCATAGCTCCAAAACTATGGTACCTACCGTAGTCGGGTCAAGACTTCACTTAGGAACTAATATGTGCTCTATCCAAAAATCCATGTTCAGAATCCTAAGGTACTCACGCAACAATTTTTATAAAGGGAGTTTGGCTACGGGCATTTAATTGGAAGCACTCACCAACTTCCTCTATAAAAATTGTTGCATGAGTGCCACAGGATTCTGAAACTTGTATATTTGAATAGGAAACATACTAGTTCCTAAGTTAAGTTTTGATCCCGAGTACGGTAGGTTCCATAGTATTGGAGCTATGGACATTTAAAGTTTACTTTTTCCTGTTTTCGGCAGCCTATAACTCCGAAAGGAAGCATTTGAAGCATTTGTGCACCCAGTTTGGTCTACACTTTTCGTCTTGATGTCAGGAATCCCAAACGTTGACGGTGTTGTTTTGAAACACCCTGTATTTACCGTGTCCATCCAGGAGAGAAAACAATCTGAAAAACTACTTGATGGATCTCCATGAATTTTGACTAGAATGTAGAGGGTTTGAAAACTAGGGATGGACTTCATTGGTGGAGGTGATTCATCCACAGGAAGTGGAAGAAATAAACCATTTTCGGTTTTTGTATTGATCAGTATAGGACAAAATGGTAATAGGTAGGAAGAAGCGGTTTTCTGCAATCGTTTAAGCATATCAAGAAGACATTCACCTCCATCCTTAAATTTCTATTGAAACCCGAAGTAACAGAAATTCACTACAACTTTCAACTTATATATTGATGTGCATATGAAGCGCCTATAGTGCTGCCAAAATGTCTTGAGCCGTGGCAAAAATGCGAACTAAAGTTCACACCCTCGACACCCCCACACGTTGAGCCAATAAGGGTTTAGCTGTTGCTAAGCGAGAAAGCTTTGTCGAAAGGGAGTGGAATTCCTTCAGCCGATAGCAGCACCTAGAATGGAAGATTAGGTGTCAAGTCAATGTGGTATATCTTTAGTATCAAAAGCCGCCAAATCCATTTTTCACCGAAATTGAGTTATATATCGCTTGTTATATGTTTGATCTAAAGGAATTCCATAGAGACAGAATTTTGTTTAAAAGCTTAATATTTCATACTAAAAAACTAGTTCAAATATGGGACTTTGTACGCGTGTATATGAAGCTTCACTGCACGTTTTACAAGATTACTCGAAACTAAGCGAAATGGATGTGGCGAATTTTGATACTAGCCCTCTCATATAGTAAAAATAATAAGAGATAGTAGGAAGTGTTCTTTTTATTCGAATCAATTTAGTGTTCTAAGAACATGTAACATCTTTTCTCTTAACCCTCTATTCCAGCCAGAATTATTGTAATAAATCAACACCGGTTTTAACAATGATCTTTATAGAGTATAAATGACAATGTATTGGGGAAAGGTAATTTCCTGCAATCAATTAAGCATCCCAAGAATATGTTTACTCTCCACTCTAATCGTTCTACTAAAACCGGAAGTGGTGGAAATTTACTATCTCTTCCGGTTTCGATATTAATTGAGAAAATATCATATCAAACAAACCAAACTCCTTCACATGGTGTAAACGTGACACTCCTACTTATTTTTATCTATAATAACAAAAGATAATTTTACTCAGTGTTAGAGTAAGTCATTTTTGAGTCACAAGTAAACCTTTCATGTTGCACACCAACCTTTGTTTGAGCAGAAAAGAATTTCCCGAATCCGGATCGATTAGTGTATTAAGTATTATTTTTAAATACTTTATAGGATAAGTATTTTCTCGATAGTTCAGTTCCAACACCAAACAAAACATGTGTTGGTTAAAACAAGACATAAAAAGTACCATATGAACACAAGAAACAAGGGTTAGATACGAACTCCTGGCGAAATAGTACGTTTCTCCATTATTTTACTTTCTAAGAAAGAAGTTTCTTTACCAATGAAAACGCCTTTGTACAGAGGTTGATTCATTTATTCTGAGCTTAATTTGATTGTATCATATACCTAGCAAATGCCGTATTTCCAGGCCAGCTTTACTGACCATTGCGCGGTATTGGAGTTTCTTGACCATGGATATTGCGTTCCACTCCTCTTTACAGGCTTTCCCTAAGCCGGAGACGGTGCGGACTCGACGATGGGACAGATGCCGCTTGAGAAGTCCGAAAACACAATAGTGCATTGGACTCGCATCTGGACTCTTGATATGAAC
Source organism: Thermobia domestica (assembly GCF_964235325.1). Taxonomy (NCBI): domain Eukaryota; kingdom Metazoa; phylum Arthropoda; class Insecta; order Zygentoma; family Lepismatidae; genus Thermobia; species Thermobia domestica. The sequence goes on along the minus strand of NC_137458.1, from coordinate 277,827,051 downwards.
GTCAGAGAAGGGAATAGATCGAATTCCAGTTTACTGTTTCATACGGCAATAGAACTGCAGTTCCTTTTTTTTTCGCTCAGTCATGTGACACGATTTCAACGCGTGCACATTGCTCTTGCGAATGACCATGAGGCATAAATCCCTGTGAATGGCGCGGTTGATTATCACCTGCGATGTGTGGCATTTGGTGTTCATTGCATGCAGTGGAGGATTTTCGGAAGCCGCCATACCCTGAATCACACGAAATAGCGACGGGGTTCTCCTCACGGGATCCAGTTTCTAGTTGTTCGCGTCGATGTGGTTAGCCCAGGACTCTGTTCCACATATTTACTGGAACATACACGAAGATTATGCGCTTGATACATTTCTATACGGTGCACAAACATAATGAATTTAGCGTCGGAAAAGAACACAATGAACCCCTCCCAGAATATGTTCAGTTTCGGCTGCATCAAACTGCACTTGACCACACTGCTCTACTGTATGACTAACGAGATATTGTTGCTTGCATCGTGACAATCTCGCGGCAATGGTTTGCATATGCGCAATACAGTTGCACATTGACTTCGGCTCAATATAAATGAATCAACCTCCATACATACCTTATCTGTCTGTGTGGTCGTCCGGGAGACAAAAATCCCAAGAGCTACTTTGGTGACGGCTAGGATGTCGAGAATTGAAATTTAGGAGTCCAGTTCGTTGATGGGGGTAATCTATCCAGTTGATTCGAAGATATGTCCTCTTATGTATTCCCAGAGAGGATTAATATAGAGGTATCCCTTGGTATTATGCAACCTAACTTACAGAAAGGTGAAGTTGGTTGCATAACATTTGGTTACTTTCAATATTTTAACCAAACTTCTTCACGTGGCGTACACGTGACACTGCTACTTATTAATGTAAACTGAATATTTCGTATTGATGCTTCGCAGAAAGTATGGTACAGACGTTTCGCACGTTCTTACAGAGATTCGTTGCAAAACGCGGGTTTTTGGTTGCAAGATCATCCACCCAATACAAAACTGTGTTGTTCGAAGTCTATTTCTAATATATTTAAATTGACTTTATTCATGACAAAAATTTAGGAAAGTAAACAAACTTAAATATTTAAAAGAATGTATTTGTAATTTAGAATAATAAACAAGTTTAAATATTTAAAAAGAATATATATTTATTGTAGGATAATAAACAAGGTTAAATATTTAAAAGAATATATATTTATTTTATAAAATAAATTATACAGAAAATCTTTTTAAATATACGGAAGTTGTGAAAGAAAAATACGTAGACTACGTATTGCCTGAAATGTCAATGAAAATTAGATCTTCTTCATGTACGTTTATGTCCTGCAGAGGCGGATGATTAATGAAACTGAATAATTTATGAAAGGGGGTTGGTGGAATGAGAATGTGGAAGAAAACTTAAGAACCCGGCAAAGAAATGCCACGGGCACGATGTTATTTACCGCGAACTTCGGAATCTACAACTGAGCCAGGACGCCCACGTTTGTCAATCATAGATAGTATCATCATATTACAAGGCAATACACCAGTTGGTTTTGTTTTACAGTATTTCCATCTATAGATGCATGTGGTATGTACTGCTTGTATTTGATTATTTTTTTAAAAAAGTGAATTGGGGAACCTATGGTTAGGTCAAGCATGACGTATTTCCGCCTGTACTTTCGGGATAATTTGTTTCCGGTGGGTTCCCTAACACATGAGCTACATACGGAACTTAAAAGTGGTCATGTTTAGCATTTTTATAAAAATTATAATGAAAGAGAACATTTATATTTTCGTTTAAATATTCGAAAGAATGAACTTTAAAAAAATGGCTACAATATAAAAGATGTAAGAGAAAATATTTACAGTACAGTGTCGTTTATTCACATTAATTGGGATTGAAGGTCGTCTGAATAACGATTTTTTGCGGATAATCATTTAAAAAAAAAAGAAAAACACGTACAGTAGAGGTTTATTTTTCTTACGATACACTGTACTTTATATAAAAAATACAAGGTATCAGTTATTCACACAAAGAGGAACTATTAAAAAATGTATACATAAAATGTTATCAATAATGTACTACTAGTTTCTGATAAGAATGCTAGGTTGACGAAATAAAAGTTGATTGGGAGATCGTTACTCAACTGTCCTGCTGCAGTGTTGCTAGTCCATTGAAAAACAAAAACCTAAAACATATCTAGATCGAATTTACAATTGAAGAAACTGTTTAAATTTGTTCAAAATAGAATCAAATGTAGTACGCATACATTCATACATATTTCTTTTTAGTATGCGAATAAACAACATTCTACTGTAATTGAATATAAGATGAAATACACATTTTCCTACGCTTTGTTTACCTACTAGCACACATATTGTTAGGAACCGAGAATGTGAGTTTTGGAATCTTGCACTTAGATTGATATTGGGAGTGACGAAATTACTTGACTCATCCATTTCTAGTTTGTAAATGCAAATCACTTTGTGAAGGTATTCCTGACAGAAATGTTATTTAATATTTGAAGCTTTATTTTATGTCAACAATATGCACATATATTTTGCTAGGAGTGAGAACAGAAAACTTCCTAAAGCGAGAGACTATATATTAATTTCATTTTGCAACATGAACATACGTGTACAGAACGGTTGTTTTTTTCCTTCTCTTCTCATTAAGTGTGGTTTTAACACACAACCATCTTAGGAATGTGCATTACCTTTCGTGAACCCACACTTCACACGCTGCACGTGGTAAACCAACCCACAGATTAACAGTGGTAATTAGAAGGTACGGTCTGCTTAGCACAAAGGTAATAAGGCGTGTCGTATTTGCCCACCACTGTGACTTCCACGCCGGATGCTTCTTCTTCTATTATGGTTGGTAAGAGACAACTGCTTGCGGATTTCTTGGAGAGATCACAGAATTTCAAAACGTTTCGTACGCAAACAACTCCAAACAGCTATTCTTGTTTACATAAGTGTTTGAAAACAGAAGCTGTATTTTCGTAGTCGGAGGAAAATAATAAAGTTTTACGCATTTTTGTTAAGATAAACACTATGGAGAATTGTAACAGGATTTACTTCCTTCAAATATGTATCTGCGTTTATTCATTTTTTCTTTTCAACAAAGCATTCGTGCCTGCAAAGCTCTCCAAACTGCTAGAAAACATTTGCAGTTCAACTAGCATTGTTGTGGTGAATTCAATGATAATTAACTCGACAATTTAAAGGGAGTCGAAGATCCATCGCTACAAAGGCCAAACAAGTGAATTTTGTTTCATATTCTGAAACTACAGAAAATCTTTTAAACAATAGGGGCCTAATCTGTCGTGCTAAGCGAAAAGGCCTTAACTCCATTTCACATGCTTTCGAGAAAATAAGCAAAACACGTTTTGGCTTAGACTGTACGTTCAAATTTGTTGTATTGCAGTAAAACTTCATTAAATATATTTGCACGATCTAAAATTTGTGTGGTAATACAGTTGCGTATTTATTTTTGCGTATGAATTGCCACTTAAGGTCATTTTGGTTACTTTCAGTTACAGTTTTGAACATAAGGTAAACTCTCATTACCTACCTATTGGCCAAACCATGTCAATTTCACTTTAGATAGATGCAGAATTGTACTACGAACATTCCCATACCAATATCTCGATTTTCGAAAAATGTGGAGTTAAAGTCTTTTCGCTTAGGACGGCAGTAATGTTATAACCAGAAATGTTAGATTGATTAGTCTCAATAGGCGAATAAGGGGAGAGATAAACCTACTCTTGATCAAAACTTGAGGAATTGAATCTATATTAGTAATCAAATTCTCGATATCTAGTACTGTTTTCGTTTCTCGTCATTTGGGATCACGCTATTGAGTCTCGTAAGATTGTAATGTCAGTACATCCTTGTTAACTTAAGAATTGTGTGTGTTCTTAAACAATTAAGTCATAAGATAACAACATTCACTGAATTTAATCACTAATCATATGTATTCAGCGCTTTCAAATTCTCAACTCTAGCTAACATTAGTTCATTTCGCGATTCTACCGAAAAATATATATTGTTGTCTTATGTGTAATTAGCTCCTTTTCTTCTTCTGATGCTTATACTAAATTTATATACAGTTGGGCCTTGATAACTCAAATTCCTTGATAACTCGAGATTTTCACACTCCCTTGAATTCCCCATAACACTTAATGTTAAAATAACCTGTATAAGTCAAATGTTTAAAATCAGTGGTAGAGCGTTCAACTCTGGTGTTTGGGGTCCGGGTTACGATCGCAGCCCCCGCCAAGTGAACTTTGTGGTGGACAAACACCATGTGCGTAGGTTTCCTCGGGGTTCTCCCGTTTCCTCCCACTTTCTTCATTCCACCATTTCATTCATTACTCATCATCACCGTCTCCTTTAGCCTAACCGGCATAACCGTGGGACGTAAAACTCAAAGATTTCATTTCATTTCATTTTTCAAATGTTTAAAAACTGCAACCTTGGTAACTCGAACATTCGTATCTACGAACCTCTGCAAGTCGAAGTTTACTTCTGTAATTCGAATTTCTTTTGATGTGACCTAAATAATTTGAAGCTATACATAATTGTCATTGTTGCTAATGTGTACTGTAATTGTGTTTTACTCATGTCTAGACATGAAACACCCCTCCGAAACAATACATGTACAGTATTTTCTTTTTCTTTTTCAAAGGAACTTTCATAACTTCGAGTCATAGAGATTGAATGAATAAAACTTCGAGTTACGGAAGTTAAATAGTAACTTTTAATGAGGAACGCAGAACCTTGTTATCTCGAACTTTTGTTGTGGGTGTGATCACCTTGATACTCGTAGCTCGAACCCTGATTACTCGAAAAACTCGATAACTCGAATTTTTGTCTATTCAGTTCAGCTTCGAGTTATCGAGGTCCCACTCTAACACTTGTAATCGTTTCGTATATCATTAACAGCTCATTATACTCCACAGTACTCTTGAACGAAAGTGACTTTATAATTTATTTATTTATTTATTTATTGGGATAGCCTAGCTGATTATCTCGGCCGACTTCGTTAACGGAGTCAATCCGTTAAAAATCTTTACGGGTAACGATTTTTCAACGGTGGCTGTCCATATCCCGTTTTCGACTATTGAAACAAAGGTACTATTGTAGAATGCTAAAAATTACATATCTCGCCTTTAGATGGCAGCAACATCCTCCAGCACTGACATCTACTGGACGAAATTGAAACATCTAGGCGTAATCCTATTTACTGTGTTTAGCAGAGTTTACCTATTACTTTTGTGTGTGTGTGTGTGTACGAGATTAATATCGAAACCAGCAGAGATTTCAGACTGCTATAATATTTATACTTTCAAGGGAAGCGTTAGGTCCAAAATTGAACCTATTTTTGGGAGAGTGCATGCATATCAAAACCCGACTTTCGCTGTCTGTTACACGATGTTATCTACTACAAATTCACGTGACCTGGGATCAAATCAGACACCCTTCACAGTAAAGATAAGTGTTCTATCACTGAGCCATCGTGCTTCCAGCCTATGTTCCCTTTCCACAAAAGTAAAATTCACGTTAATACAATGGAATATGCAACACCACTTTTTTTCATTTTCTTTTCTTCTTTTCTTTCTTTCTTTCTTTTCTTTTTCTTTCTTTCTTTCTTTCTTTTTTTTAATAACGCGAACGTAAGCGAGCTGCTATCTTTTGATTTATCCCTATCTGTTCTACCGTAACTTCCGTAGAGTTCATCGTCGGATTGCTGTGAAACTGAGTAAGTTCTTTCCTGTTATTTGGGGTTGAAATCCTTTAATAATAGACGAATAAAACGGAGTTAAAACTTACCGAACGTTGGAAATTTAAACATGCTCATAATTGGAAACAAGACAATTTACCAATGTAACGTTTGTACAGATTTTATTTTTCGTTAATACAGTGTGTATTTTCTTTACATATTCCCCTTCATCCTAGTTGTTCAACATTGAAATCTGTTTTAAAAAAGTAGGATAAAAATGGAAAATTTCCCCCATTTGGAAGTTTTCTCATACACGAATACATAATATGATAATAAAATAGTTATCCATGATGATAACATTCTTTAAAAACTTTTAATTTTGACGCAATATGAAGTATCTTTAGTATTTTCCAATCATCCCCTCTGCTTGGAGTTGAAATCGATGAAGAATGAGGGCCTGGTTTTGCTCTTCTTGCTTTTTTCTTTTAAAGTTATACAATAAATTTTCATACAATATACAATAAACATTCTTAGATTTTTTTAAAACATAGTGATTGTTTTGTTTGAAGTTCAGGCTTACTCCTATTCTTAGCAGTGGGTTTGATCAAAAATGAAATGATATCTTGCAGTTTAACGTCCCACGTTTTTGCTCTTTATAGGCTAAGGGTGACAAATGATAATTAATGCAAGTGAATGATGATGGAAGAATTGATGGAATGAGAGGGTGGGAGGAAACAGGAGTATCCCGAGAAGACGCTCGGACATGATGTTGTCCACCACAAACTTACTTGGCCGGGGATTGAACCAGGGACCAGAGGTAAACGCGCTACCACTGAGCTACCCTGTCCTCTATGGGTCTGATTGATTAGAGTTCGGTGTTCCTCTTCTGCACCAAGACCGTATGAGACGTGAACTTACCGAAAGTATTACTTTCTATACAAATGCAAGTGGTTCAAATAAAACACACACACACACACACACACAAAAAAAAAAAAAAGGAAAGTAGGTCCTGCTTCGTTGTTTAGCTTTCTTGGATTAAGAATAGGGAACACGGTAGCTCAATAATAGAATGCTTACCTCTGGTACGTGGGGTCAATGGTTCGATCCCCAAAAAAGTAAGATTGTGGTGGACAGCATCGTGTCCATGGGTTTTTTCGGAGTACTTCTGTTTCCTCCCATATTTTCATTCCACCAATTCGTCCATCACCATTCACTTGCCTTAATTATCATCTCCCTTAGCCTAAAGGGCATAATCATGGGACGTTAAACTGAAAGATTAAGAATAGTTTTTGACTCAATGTTTTTATTGGTTGACTCAATGTTTTTATTGGATTTACCGTCCCTTTTCAGTGCCAGACCTACATGAGACTGGGTTTACGGTTTAAAGTGGAATCCGAATCAGTAGGGGAAAGATTGGTAAAATAATCAATTAAGGTAAAACGATCCCCCACCCTTACATAGGGAATTATTGACACTACCTATTATACCATGTGCTTGTCACGCCATACACCAAAGGTTCTCCTAGTTGGACAACGAAGGTTGAAAGAATAGCTATGTGTTTTACTGTAGTAGACACAAGCAACATTTTACTCATATTCCTTACAAAGTAATTATTACTTTTTGCTGTTTCTGTACTAACGTGTTCATTATTATGTAAGTGCTGTGTTAATTATTGGAAAGTCTGTTCAAGATGTTTTTTATTGAGCAGTGAAGACGGACGCCTTCTCCATGAATTGTGACAAAAGAACGTTATTTAATGAAAGGTAATATCTCGGGATCGTTTTGCCTTCAGATGATACTTGTTGCTCGCCCTCTATGTTAGAAAGTAAGAGAAAGAATAATGTCGGAGGGTTGTAGGCACTAAAATCATAAATTTCATGGTCTGCCTGTAAGTCCAATTATATACAGTATGTGCATATATAGATGAAGACTCTAATAATAAACAGCAGACGTCTCAGTATTTAATGCCTAGGCCTAGCTATCAAGAACATCTTCAATATTTTGTATTAAATTATGTTAAACTTTTGATAACAATTACATTTTAAGATATTCAGCTATTAAATTATATAATTATACTGCAATTTACAAATCTACACATTATTGGAGTTGCACTAGATTTCTCCTAGTATTTCCAATGGAGAAGGATCATTTTACCCAACCTCTAAGATAAAATTAACCTTTTGCAATAGGTTCAAATATATGTAAATAAAAATTCAGTTTGTTATAATCCTGAGATGGTGACTAATCTGACACAGTGATCACACTGTGGATCATTTTGAGCTAAGATCTAGAAGCCAATTTGTTTTAATGAGATCGTTTTTCCGACCTTTCCCCTACTTGTGTTTGTATACGAAGTATTTCACAGGACCAAGCATACAGAAAACACTATATTACCTACTTTGCAATTGATATCCCCTCGAAATGTTTGATTAAACAGTTAGCAGAAATAACAATCTTGTTACTTAATTATTAACAGAGTTTCTCAAGCTATGATTCAGGAAAATAGATTGCCTAATGTTAATTCCATTAGTAAAATAAGAAACTCTGGACGTGATCTTTAAAAGCACTTTAATAGTTATGCATGAGACGAATGCTGGGAGAGCTCCTTCGTGGCTAAGCGGTTAGCGTACGTGCCTTTGGCGTGGGAGACCTGGGTTTGATTCCCGGCGGGAGCTCATGTGGTTCGGATTCCACGTTAATCAGCAGTTCCACGTCTCATATAGCCTCGCTGCTGAACGGGACGTTTAAGCTCAAAATCACCATCACGAATGCTGGATCTTACATTGTAAAGGGATATGTAGTTACTTCTGTACGTGCACAGTGTGCATTTGATAGGGCTTCAGCTTATGACTTCGGTGCTAGAAAGACAAGTTACTTTCAATAGAGCAATTCATATTATTTCATCAGCAACATAACTTGGAGATATTTAAAATAATTCATTCATTCACTTCTGCTCGTTGAGGAGAAAATTAAGAAACAAATTAAAATAATTCATTCATTCAATTAAGAAACAAATTAAAATAATTCATTCATTCACTTCCGCTCGTTGAGAAGAAAATTAAGAAACAAATTAAAATAATTCATTCATTCACTTCCGCTCGTTGAGAAGAAAATTAAGAAACAAATTAAAATAATTCATTCATTCACTTCCGCTCGTTGAGAAGAAAATTAAGAAACAAATTAAAATAATTCATTCATTCACTTTCACTCGTTGAGAAAAAAATAAAGAAACAAAACTAAGAGAACGTAGGTAAAACAAACAAAGTGGAGGTTCTTATTTGACTTTTTAAATGGGGAACAAACGGAATGATAATTCTGTGACAAACAAAGTAATTAATTCTGTCTTTGTATCATTTGTATCGTGTTTATAACTTATTGTGTACATAAATAATATATAAAACATATATTAGATGGGTATATATAAGAAAATAAAATAGTAGACAATTGTAAATCGTAAATATAGACTTTTGTTTATTTGTGTATGCACACGGTTCTCGTGTTGCGTTATATAGTGCGCATGAGCAGTCCGCGCTCAAACATCATTGGAGCTGTTGGTTGCATTGACTTTGCTCGGTTGCCGGATGCAGGGTTTGAAGAACTCACCTTGGTGTCTGAATTAAGGAAGCCTTCGACGTCGGAAACAATTTGCCTTCTTGAAAACTCGATTACTTCTCTGGGATTTGACAAGGTGAAATTACTTTCAACGTTCCGATTCCACACGTCTTCCTCTCCGATAATATTTCCTTATTTTAGGGAAGGTTGACGTGGGTTGCTAAGGAGATGCTGGGGGCTACAGGAAGTAAAATATGGTGTATGGAAAAAAATGTAGTCACTGCTTACTAAATAGTTTAACAAACCAAAAGAGGTTTAAAAATGTCCTGAAACTACGGTGAAATAAAGTTGACATCAAGAAGGCCTCAGAACTTCTAAAGCGTTCCTATACTCAGTACATTTTTTTTTTAATTTTTGTTATGTTACTGAAAATCTTGAGAAACAACCTGAATGTTTTTACTTATTGACATATTTTGTAGTCAGTATGTATGTAATTAAAATAAATTTCATTTATTCAAATAATATCCTCGAACAATACGGTATCGGAACGTAGGAATTTTACGGTGTAAGAGGTTGGCGAATGTGGTTTTGAATTTGATAAACGATATGTTTTTTGTCCAACATTCTGAGGTAATTGAAGAATTGTCTTGAATAAAAAGGTATCCATCTGTGACCCAGAAACCCACCAATAACAATGATGAGTATCGACAATACATACATCGCCAATCAAAACGAGTCCGAGCATATTCCTTTGTAGGAGTGTAACACCAGTCTTTGGTAGGAGTCTTTTTGGTAATCAAATCCTGTCCTCTTGTATTTAAGGATCAAGAGAGGTTTCTCGTAGAAATCCTTGTAAGTTTTAAAGTAATAATCGCTAAATTATTAGCTTCAAGTAACCAGAAAATTATCGTTACGATTTCTGTTTATATTTGACTTATTAATATCTATATTAATGATTAAGGAATTCGAATACACACAAACTTGAAATAGGAATAATTACTTATTGTTTACACGGGGACTTACAACTTAGCCTAGAATTCAAATCACATGAGCTTTGATTCATGTTGGTAACTTATTTGGTTCTGACCCCCCCCCCCCCCGTTAAGCTATGTCTATATGTCTGATTTAATCTGGATACTAGTGAAGGATGCAAATTTATAACAAAGAAAACCAAAACTATATCCTTATTATGAAAGGAGCGTGTCTTAGTCTGTGAGTAACGCTAATTTATAATAGTCAACACTCGCTGCTTCGCTAACTGCTTACGTAGCGGATCGGCTAGTGTTAACTATTAGGAGTTAGAATTATTCATAAACTGAGACATTTTCCTCTTATAATTAGGATTGTGATGATTTTATGGCAACTTAAACAGAATTATTTACATTTAACTAGTGTTGATTACCCGTTTCGTTGGGTTGAAATAAACACTTTAAATGCACAGCTCCTTTATAATTTGTTTTCCTTCCCTTCTCCCAAGTTGTGGGGGTGAATTTGGATTTAAACGGCATCCGAAGTGTCACTGTTCATCTCAGCGACCTCGAAAACTATGCATTTGGCACTAATATCGGCCATTTTCGAATATTATATTGTTATATTTCGAATTGTAGGGCTGAATTTGAATTTAAACGGCATCGGAAGTGTTACTCTTCATCTCAGCGATCCTGAAAATTATGGCTTCGACACTAATATCGATCAATTTCTATCATTTTTAAATATTCTCGCATTCTGCTTCCCAACCCCTAAACTGTACCGTCAAAGGGGAATTATAAAAACATTTCCAGGTCTGAACCTCATCCATGTTCAAAATGTGATCGAGATTGGTCGGGTGGTTCAAGCGGGTGGGAAGTCACAAAGGTAGTCACTTATATTTTTCTGTTTTTCTTTAACTTCCCCTCCTCGTCTCCTATGGTACACCTTCAAAGTGAAATGATAAAAACTATCCCAGGCCCGAACCTCATCAATGTGGCACATTTGAACGAGATCGGTCTCGTGGTTCAAGAGTTGATAAGTTTTTATTTTTATTTATATATATATCTTTCCCTCACCCCGGCCCTACGTTGTAGCGTCAAAATGAAATGATAAAAACACTCCCGGGCCCGAACCTCATCTATGCTGAAAATTTGATAGAAAATGAAAATGAAATGAAATCTTTGAGTTTTACGTCCCACGGTTATGCCGGTTAGGCTAAAGGAGACGGTGATTATGAGAAATGAATGAAATGGTGGAATGAAGAAAATGGGAGGAAACGGGAGAACCCCGAGAAAACCCACGAGCACGGTGTTTGTCCACCACAAAGTTCTCACGGCGCGAGCTGGGATCGAACCAGGGGAGGTATGAAGTCATAAACATAGTGACTTTCATTGTTATATATCTATATAGATTATTTAAAAATGGTTGTGATAATGCTGAATATGAACATGCTTTGCTATTTATGTAAACACACTTAGATTTGAGCATTAATTTTTGTATAACCGCAACTAAGTTGGTGACCAAACTAAAAAATAAAGTTAAAATGTAAACAGAACATTTTTAAAGGTCGATTTTAAACTATAGTGTTCAGAGAGCCATAAAGAGTTTGAAGGAACAACTAGTTTAAATAATTATTTGTTATAATTATGATTAACGAGAATTAAGTTGTTAACCTTGGTCCTAGAAGTACCAAAACACTGATTGTTGTTCTTTAGGAGCATGGCACCTGTCGAGTCCCATGCGACACTCTTTATACAGAGTTGTCCAAAAGTAGGTATACAGACCTACATATATAAAACATACAGGACTGTATACCTATTTTTGGGCCACTCTGTATTTCATTAAATATCAGTTTTATCTTAATAAGTGAAATTATTGTACAACATCAATATTAAGGGGACGGATTACTAAATATTTTTCAAAAGCTAACCATTTTTCTTCCATCAGCTTTTCGTAAGTGAAAAGAGATAATGAAATGTAACTTACCTCAATAATAGACAATGTTATTCTACACTCGAAAATACGAATCGGAAGAATTTTCAGTGTTGCAATCCATAGAAATTACAGTGTGACCAGAATTTGAATTACCTAAAAATCTAGGTTATGGCAGCGACTAGAAAAATGAACTCATCGGCAATTGATGACTTATCATGCTGTCTGTGTTCCTTGTTAACTACTTTTTTAAATAATATTTGTATTTTAATTCTACTTTTTTTTAAAAATTATTTATTTTGTACTCTTTATTATTAAATAAATACAAATATTATTTAAAAAGTAGTTAACAAGGAACACAGACAGCATGATAAGTCATCAATTGCCGATGAGTTCATTTTTCTGGTCGCTGCCATAACGTAGATTTTTGGGTATTTCAAATTGTGATTACACTATAGTTTCTATGGACGGCAACACTGAAAATTCTTCCGATTCATATTTTCGGGTGTATTATCTATTATTGAGGTAAGTTACATTTCATTATCTCTTTTCATTTACGAAAAACTGGAAAAGAAAAATTGTTAGCTTTTGAAAAATATTTAGTAGTCTGCCCCCTTAAGTTAACAATTTCTGTTCAGCCCAATGTAATATATCGATCTTATCTTACGACATATTTTTTCGTCAAATGCTTACATTTTTGTAGAGTGTAATCGATTTTTTTTCTTTTTCTGTCCATCTATGAAATTCTGTGTGTTAAAGGAGACTGTAAAGTAAATCATCAAATGAATTGCGAAATTATATTACAAACCTTGCCTTAAAATGGAATCGAAAGTACTGACTACTATATATTGTATACCCCTAGTCGACCAACCAAATCACTTCGATCATTGCTATTTATTATATAAGCGCCTCGGGCGAACATAATGGTATGTCACGTTTTCTTACTTTCGAGTAAACTGCAGAAGAAAGTTTCCCATTCTCATGCCATCCATTGCAATGACACATACCAAATAATTTTTGTCTCTCATCTCCAGGTACATTTCCGAAATACAATTATCTACATACTCTTCTGTTGTTCGATCACATCCCATTCTACCTAATAACTCAATTTCAGCGGAAGTGGCGTCGTTATCATTATGTTCGCCAGGGGCGGCTTTAGGATTTTAATTTTGGGTAGGCTCGCTCCCTCGCTGATGGATACATATACACATTTGATTGATTAATGATTAAAAATTACTTTTACAGTAGTGGTTGATGCTATTTGTTAAATAATTATCTACCTTCAATATAAATAGTGGTAAATATATTTATTCTTTACTGTATCTTTTAACGTTTATATATGTTTCAAAATTTTTAGGTAGATCCGTGCCTACCCGCTAAACCCGCCACTGATGTTCGACCAAGCAACTCATAAAGTAGCCATTATTTTTATCTGTTGTGTGTTAGACGTAGCACCTATCTAAAGGCCTTGCAACGGGTAGGTTGCACAAGACATAGGACTCTGTATCATAATGAGAGTTGCGTGTCTTATAATGAGTGTCAGAAAATAGCTTGTTGATAAACAATACAAAAATAAGCCGAGTTCACCAACCTGTTAATACATAGTTCACATCTGATTACTTATTTGTCTGGATGAACGTAGTGGTCACATAGTTGTTCACACATATAACAAAATGTTTAGAATGTCAAAATGTATTATTTAGGCTTTTATTATTATTATTATTATTATTATTATTATTATTATTATTATTATTATTATTATTATTATTATTATTATTATTATTATTATTATTATACATCTGAGGAATCTGCTGACCAACACTCATTTTGTCACATACTAGTACACCGTATACATTAGTGTATGGTGATTGTCACTTCCTTATCGTGTTTTATAATTTATAATCAATTTATGATATTTGCAGTTCCAAAGTAGTATTTAAAAAAGAAAACTAAGGTTTTAAAGATATTTTATTTATAGCTTTGAAAGTCAAATTAATTTTAAGAAAGTTTTGCTTCTTTTTCATTTTCTTTTCTTTTTGTTTTGTTTGTTTGACGTCCAACGATAATGCTCCGAGACTAAATGATGATGATAGTGCACGATTTGTTTTTCAATTTAGCGTTTCTTTTAGCAGCGAGCCGATATAAGACGTGGGCCTGTAGCTTAACATGAGATCCCCAACTGTAAGTCCACATGAGACCCCGCCGGGAATTGAACATGGACCTCCCATGCCCAAGGCACGTACGCTAACCGCTTAGCCACGAAGGAGCTTATGATAATGAACGAAATGAAAAAAAATGAAGAAAGTGGGAGGAAACAGGAGAACCCACGTACATGGTGTTTATTCGCCATAATACCCACTAGACGCGGGCTAAGATCGAATCAGGAAGTGAGCGCTCTACCACTGAGCCAATAAGCTTTGTTAGTATGCATTACCAAGGATGAGTCAAAAATTGTTTAATAACGCCATAACGAGAGGCTGCTTCCACTTCATTTCTGAGGAGCTCAAGAAAACATGTTGTTGGTCGATAGCCACTAGACTCATTTTTCAATGTGTCCCAAGAACGAAGTTTCACAAACCAACGACGTATGGTGCGTTTATTCATCGCTTCTGACCCAAATGTACTGTTGATGATTTTTGAGCCTAGATGTGTAGAATGTCCCAGTGTAAACTTATGAAGAGAAGTCATTCGTACTTGCTTATTTTCCATGGTGAACTTTCACACAGCCCTATTCAACAACGCACTGTCTTCTGAGTGAGCACGCCAGCCTGTTTTCTGAACATTTATGACATTCGGGACGTCGTACGTGTGACTTCGATCCATCCATTGATTGCGTTATACAAGGTGTTAAACCTGTGCAAGTTTTGACTCGAATTGTTTTATGGCTTGTTACCATTCTCGACTTTTGTAGTGAAGGCTCAAATGCAATATTTGGTAGGGTTTCATGTTAAAAACTGTAAGACTACGGGTCATATAAGCCTGGAATGAAAGTGGGCTTTAAAATCCAGACCAGCAAGTAAATGTAGTGACACAATTGAGTTGAACGTTTGGTTGGTGCGACTAAAATTCCGATTTTACGTCTAGTGGAAAGCCGCCTTCTACAGGGTGTTTCAAAACAAAACCGACACGGTTTGAGCGGTGATTCCTGACTCCGAGATAAAACGAAAAGTATAGACCAACCTGGGTGCTCAGATGCTTCCTTTCAGAGTTGTAGGCTGCCGAAAACATCAAAAAAACGAAGTTTAAATGTCAAATAGCTGTAAAACTATGGGATCTCCCGTAGTCGGGTCAAGACATCACTTAAGAACTAATATGTGCGCTATCCAAAAATACGTGTTTCAGAATCCTAAGGTACTCACACAACAATTTTTATAGAGGCAGTTTGACTACTGGCATATAATGGTAATTACTCACCAACTACGTCTATAAAAATTGTTACGGATATAACGCAGGATTCTGAAACTTGGATAGGAAACATACTAGTTCCTAACTGAACTCTTGACCCGACTATGGTAGGTCCCACAGTATTGGAACTATGATCCTCTAAAGTTAATTTTTTTCATGTTTTCGGCAGCCTATAACTCCGAAAGGAAGCATTTGAAGAATTTGTGCTTCCAGGTTGGTCTATACTTTTCATCTTGTGTTGGTGTCAGGAATCACCTCCCAAACGTTGTTGGTGTTGTTTTGAAACACCCTGTAGAAGGTGGTTTTCCACTAGACGTAAAATCGGAATTTTAA
The DNA here is from genome assembly GCF_964235325.1 of Thermobia domestica. NCBI lineage: Eukaryota > Metazoa > Arthropoda > Insecta > Zygentoma > Lepismatidae > Thermobia > Thermobia domestica. Next base: position 277,811,127 of record NC_137458.1, on the reverse strand, counting down.
TCGCACCAACCAAACGTTCAACTCAATTGTGTCACTACATTTACTTGCTTGTCTGGATTTTAAAGTCCACTTTCATTCCAGGCTTATATGACACGCAGTCTTACAGTTTTTAACATGAAACCCTACCAAATATTGCACTTGAGCCTTCAGTACAAAAGTCGAGATTGGTAACGAGCCACAAAACATTTCGAGTCAAAACTTGCACTGGTTTAACACATGTTCCTTTTTATCTGTTATTCTCTTTTTTTTCAATTCTTTAGATTATCAATTCTTAAAAATATTTTCCATATTTTTTATTACAATAAAAAGTTTTGAAGACTTTCTGTATAGAATTTTCTGGTTTAGCGTGTATTTTCTGATTTCATTGCTGTCTGATTAATATGGAGCGAACAGACGGTTTATGAGTAAGCGAGTTGTGAATTAACATTTAGGCATAGATCAATAAGGGTGTGTTTCCTACACACCTTGTGATCTAATCTGCAATTTCCGTTGTTTAACACATCGTAACATGTTCGCAAAATTGTTGCATTATGTACAATTTATATGGAATAGCATTTGCATTTTAAAGGTCAAAGTAAGATATTTTCCTTGTATCTTGGTGTTTCTATAGTATTCAACAAATTACAGCGTCACGTATACACCACATAAAGGAATTTGGTATATATGGTATGATATTTTCTCAAGTAATATTAAAATCGCAAGTGGTTCCGATTTTAGTAGAAACGAAATCTTTTAGTTTTACGTCCCACGCTTATGCCGGCGAGGCTGATGGAGACGGTGGTGTTGAGAAATGAATGAAATGGTGGAATAAAGAAAGTGGAAAGAAACGGAAGAAGCCCCAAAAAACCACGCGCATTGTGTCCACTACAAAGTTGACTTCGCGCGATCTGGGATCGAATCAAGGACCCAATGCACCGGAGGTGAACGCTTTACCACTGAGCTACCGCGGCCCTTCCGATTTTAGTAGAGAGAGAGATTAAAGTAGAGAGGGAACTTATTAATGGGACGCTTTTAATTGATTGCAAAAAACTCCTCGATATCTGTAGTGATCAAGTCTATATTCTTCGCTCTGTAGTGATCAATATAGACCGGAAATTGATGATTTTTACTACTTCCGGTTTGAATATCATTCCCATAAACGAACTTGATTCAAAACTTTTGACCCTCAGTAGTCGCCAAACTTATGAAGCTTCTGAGCTACCGTGCTGCTTTTAAAGTTTACTGTGAGCTACCAACCAAAAGAATTATCAACTTTTTAAAGAACCTTACATTCGTTTATTGCCTAATAAACTTACATCTCTAGTTTATAGGCAATATAAAATATGCAATCAAACTACCCAAGTTAGCAAATGTCTAATATACACACAAAAAACATAAAGTTAGCAAATGTCTAATATACACACAAAATCATAAAGTTAGCAAATGTCTAACATACACACGAAAAACATAAAGTTAGCAAATGTCTAATATACACAAAAACATAAAGTTAGCAAATGTCTAATATGCACACAAAAACATAAAGTTAGCAAATGTCTAATATACACACGAAAAACATAAAGTTAGCAAATGTCTAATATACACATGAAAAACATAAAGTTAGCAAATGTCTAATATATACACGAAAAACATAAAGTTAACAAATGTCTAATATACACACAAAAAACATAACCTGCACAACCCCACGCGTATACCATCAACTGTGAGATGCGACTGACAATAGCAGTTGCGAGGGAGATACAAGCAATTGTTGATGTCAGTACCCGTGTCGTTAGCGACCACCTCAGTAAAGGAAACAAGGTTAGTCAATCGGAGCGTTAACGCGATCTACCGAAAATGTCCCGCGAGCTACTAGTAACTCGCGATCGACGGTTTGGCGATCACTGCTCTACATCGTGGCCAAAATGGATACCAATCCATCAAATAGTTATTGAGATTTTTTGTCTTCCGAACGGACGGCAACGCGAGTATACGTATAAAAACTTTTGGTAAACAGATTCCTTAAAAGTGAGTGTAAGCAATTAACTGTGTGACTTAAGAAAGCTTTACAAACGTAAACCCACTGTTGGTCTCCATTCAAGCATAACGCAATCTGGTTCATTGTTACTAATCTCTCTCTGATCTTGTGGCCTTTTTTGAAGTTTCTGGCTCTGTTACGTCATAGAAAAGTCATAGTGCTTTATTAATTTATAGCAATTGACGCGTAGAAACTTAGCGCGGAATATTGTACTATATGGGGCAGAAACATGAACTTTACGCAATGATTAAAGAAACAACTAGAAGCTTTCGAAATGTGAGTCTGGAGAAGAATGGAGAGAATTAGTTGGACGAAAAACGAATAAGCGGGTGTTAGAAATGATGGAGCAGAAAAGAATAATTTTAGATATTATTAAGAAGAGGAAGAGAAACTGGTTGGGACATTGGCTAAGAAGGAAGTGTATTATGAGGGACGTGTTAGAAGGTATGGTGGCAGGAAAAAGGGGGAGGCGAAGAAGTCTACAATTGGTGGCAATATTAAAACAAAAAATTGTAGGTGAAAACGAAGATATGAACGGAAGATCGTGGAGCATGGAAGCTTCTCAGTTGCAGCAAGTGACCTAATGGTAGAACACTTATGATGATGATATGATTGATTACAAGTGTAATGAAGTCATAATTATAGTTCTTGTATACAAAGAATTCTTAATCCTAGTTATCAACCTATTAGAAGTATTAGAAATTCACTATAACTTCCAATTTCAATACTAATCTACATAGAGTAAAAACGATAAAATGTAGCGAGAAGCATTATTTTAAAATCGATGTAGCATTCTAAGAATAGATATCATCCTCTCTTTTAATTCTCTATTCAATCCAAAAAGGACAGAAATCAGCCCCTTCCAGTTTTAACGTTGATGGCTATAGAGTAAAAAATGGTAAATGGACAGCGAGAAGCGGGTTGCCACAATCAATTAAACATGTCAAGAATATATGCTAGCTCCACATCACATCATACAAACCAAATTCCTTTACGTAGTGTACACGTGACACTGCTATTTATTTTTTATCTTAAATCAGTGATATCAAATATTTACTTTCAATACAACAAGAATTCGATACATGAATGCGCAAAACGCTATTATGAACGTAATATAACTTGTGATTAGATGGCACGGTGGATCACTAGTAGAGCGCTTACCTCTGGTGTGTGGTGTGTCTAGCTCGATCCCCGGCTAAGTAATCTTGTGGACAATATCGTATCTGTGGTTTTCAAGAGGTACTCCCGTTTTCTTCCACATTTTCGTTCCACCAATTCTTTCATAATCATTCACTTGTCCTAATCATCCGCCTATTTTAGCCCACAGGACATAATAGTAGAACGTTAAACTAAAAGATATTTCAATTCATAACTAGTGAGTATCGTTACGGTAGAACTCAAGCTATACAAATCCGATATTGAAACAGGAGGTAAGAGAGTTAGTACTCAGCGCTTTAATCGAGAGATACTGCCACTTTCTTTGGTACACGAAATCTATATCAAACACCGTTTCTCGCTATCTCTCGTGTAATGAAATACTTAATTTAACGCCTCATTTATAAATGTAACCAAGAAACTTCTGTCGCTTTTTCATCCACCACCCTCAAACATCGATATGTCACCAAAGACGTACCTGGAAAATCAAAATAGTCCCCATCAGCATCGATGACCTGCCAACATTCTGGAAGGCCATGGATTCCATCGCGGTAGAACTTGATGGGCCGTGAAGCGTGAAGCGAAGAAGGTATCAAGTGATTTTTGCACCTCTAATAGGGATTTAAATTGACGTCCTCTAAGGTCATTGTCCAAGGAATGGAACGGGTGACAGCCGGACGGTGCAATGTCGGAGTATGGCAAATGCAATAATGTTTCCCGTCCAAGTCATAGAATTTCCCGTCCAAGTCATAGAATAGTGCACCGGGTCATCCTAGCCACGTCGAGCTTAGCGTTGTTCTGTAACAGGAGGACCCTTTCGTGATTCAAAAGTGCTAGCTCCAGTGTGTAGAGTTTTTCTTGAACACGGCTCAACTGCCGACCATACACAGTTGCATTGATGATCTGACCAGCTGGTAGTAGTTCCCGATGCACGATGCCTCGAGCAGTCAACCAAACACTCTGGAAGACCTTCTTCTGATGCAGTGCTGGTGTCGGTTGGTTTGCAATCGGTTCATAGGATCTAAGCAATGATGACAGCGCCGTGGAGCTACGTACAGGACCCACTTCTCATCACATGTCAACACCCTGTCTAGAAATGGCTCCTTCCTCAGACGAGACACCAAAGAAACACAGGTGTCTGCCCGCGTCGCCTTGTGGCCTGGAGTCAAATCATGTGGGACCCCTCGACCCAACTTGTAGTGCTTCCCAAGTTGATGGAGGTGCTGCCGAATGGTTTCTCCACTCTCACTTAATTGTAGTCCCAGTTGTCTGGCCACTGTTTGCCTCAATTACTGCCTGAAGATCTTCATTGGTCTTCCGGCATGTGGTACGTCTTCGAGTGTTTCGTCAGCGTCATGAAACTTGTTAAGTCGTCGCTGCTTTGTCCGCGTAGTCACGACACCCTGACCAAAGGCCTAGCATATCTTCCGCCCCGCTGCAGCGGCGTTTGATTCCAGTTTGAAGTCGTAGAGCATACACTCCCTTATGACGCTCTGTGGAGGTCCCATGTTCACTCTGTCCTTACGTAAGATCACGGTGTAACTGAACTGCCACAACCAGGTAGTACGTTGGATATACCCACACCAAAAACTGACCTTTGCCTTATCTCCATTCACATTCAACTCACGGTGTGAGGGCCAATTCAACACAGACCTCCATAAAAACTGACGGAACTTTCTTAGTTACCTTTATACGTATATGTCCTTTAAGCTAGGAGATCGGAAGATTAATGGAAGTGTATTACCATGAAAAATATTGATGTGAGAATGTGGCAGAAAACGATTGAATCCTAAAAGAAAACCCGCAAATACGATGTTATCCTTCACAAACTTATATGGCGTGGGTCCGAACCAGGGACTTCTCGCACCGGAAATGAGGTGTGCCACTGAATCACATTATCTCCAGTAACAATATTTCAGTTTAAAATGGTGCTGATACCCATGTTAAAACTAAAAAAGAATTAACGTTGAAAGATACCAACAAATATTTAGAAGAAATTCGATCAAAATCCCACATTTAAAATAAACTGGTTTCGTCTATATGTTATAGTTTGTATATATACTGTGTATAAAACATTTGTGAAACATAGTTTTGCATGCTTTTGCGTAAATTTAAACCCGTAATAAACAAAAAATAACAAGTAATGTGATGTAGAGATTCCACAGTTAGTATCACCGAGTTTTATGAGTCATTTGTCTTGAAGCACGTGAAATATGAGTGGAGAGACTTCCCCCCTCACATTCAACATTCCGAACGGTGTATGGTAGACTTCTCTCTCTCACTCTCTCGATATATATACTGTATGTTTATGTGGGTGCGTATGTGTGTAAGTTATTTATAAAGAATTATCTCATAAACTTTGTTCTAGATGTAATGTTAGATTTTATATTTAGAGTACTATTTAATTCTAATTATTGGTTACCATGAGTTACAGTATTTACAACGTTACATATATATAAGGGTGTATCTAAAAGTTCCAGGACTGATTCTGAAAAATGAAAGTTTCTTATCTTTTTAAATTCCTCCATCACTTTCAAAGTACTCCCCTTTTGCATTAATACAGCGGTCCCAGCGTGTCTGCCATGTTTGGAAGCATTTCTGGAAGTCCTTTTTTGGAATAGTATCAAGTACCCGCTGCGATTCTTCTTGAATTTCTGGAATGGTGTCGAATCTTCGCCCCTTCATTTGAAGCTTTAGCTCGGGGAAAAGAAAAAGGTCAGGGGCCAGGTCAGATGAGTATGGGGGATGGGGAACCACTGTCATGTTCTTAGCCAAAAACTGCGCCAATTTAAAGGACCGGTATGCAGGTGCATTGTCGTGGTGGAGAATGAGGTTAGAGTTATGCTATTTCTGTGGCCTTTGCGACGCACATTTTCACGCACCCTTCTTAGGATATCACAGTAGAAGTCTGCATTAACCGTGCTTCGATGTGGGACAAATTTCCGGTGTACGATCCCCTCTTTGTCAAAGAAACAAATGAGCATCATCTTCAATTTGCTTCTCTCCATGCGTGCTTTTTTGGATTTTGGAGACCTAAAACTCTTCCATTGAGAAAACTCTTGTTTAGTTTCTTGGTCGTAAGCATAAACGATGCTCTCAACACTTCTATTGACGTTAACAAGGAACAGCTTCCTTCAGTTCCTCACAGATCTGTACTCGACAGTCTTTTTGATCCTGGGTCAACACTCTCGGCACGAACTTCGCTGCAATGCGATGCATCTTCAACTGTCCAACGAGAATTCGCTGATAAGCTCCATATTTAATTCCAACCTCTGTACCGATATCGTGTATGGTATGTCGACGATCCTTGTTCACAGCCGCCCTCACTTCTTCCACTTTTTAGGGGGTTGTTGCCGTGCACGGTCTACCCGATCGATCATCATCAGCAGTCGATGCTCTGCCTTTCTTGAAACGTCCAAACCACTTAAATGATCGGTTATGGCTCATGCACGAATAACCAAAAGCGTGTTTCAACATTTCAACACTTGCCGTTTTACTCAATGCCATACAGAATTTGATGCACACCCTTTGTTCTTCAACTTCCGCCATACCGCCGAGATAAGAAAATTTGCAGACGGGTAATGCAACACACACACGAAAACACGTGCAACATTCAAACGCTTCCACTTAATACTACGCTACTCGGCACACTAGCTCACAAGACACCACCACAACACATCCTAGCGGGAAACTCGGGAACTGCAAGCGGTTTGCATGTTATGAGCATGTCCTGGAACTTTTGGATACACCCTTGTATATTAGGGTGGAGCGAAAAAATGAAATTTTCGAGTATCGTATTCTAATAGAGCTCAAAAGTTTCGTATTTGCATTCTAGTCAACGGAAAAATAACGAAAAAAAATCACACTTTTGATCTTCTGTTCGCGCAAACTGCCTAAAGTTTGAAATAAAATGACAGAAAACATCAAAATTTACCTTTACGCAAGAAATATACAATTACTTTTTTATTAATTTCTATAGCGTCTAAGTATTTTATTTTAGTTGTGTGAGGTCATGTTTGTTATAATTCGTTATTGTGAGTGAGTTTATACATTTTATTTTCATAATGATTTTGCAGCTCTTCGTCCATTTCTTGACGTTTTTTTTTTTCCTTGAAATGGTCCAGAACTCATCACGGTGGCTGCAATTCGAGTTCCACCCACACCATACACATCTCTCCTATCAATTATGATGTGCTAAATTATGTTGATTTAGTCTTAAATTCAGATTTCTTTTTCTTTTTTTTTTAAATCAAATTTTGGCATTGTGAGTCTTGAGAGCAAAGTTCCTCTCATGTAGCCATCTCTGTTTTCTTGTTCATACACTTTTCCTGCAGATTCCATGACAAGTTTGACACATCTTTCAACTTCCTGAGTATGACTGGGAAAATTTAAGAAGGCAAACTCATGAGCAGATTTGTCATGCAAAGGCCTAAATGATAAGCTTCCGAGCACTAGAGGGAGAGAGAGCTTACATTTTCTCCAATCTACCAGCTCACTGTAGTTCATGGCATCAAAATTTATTGAAGGTGCCATAAAAGTTCTAACAGAGCAATTCAGACAGGGCAGTGTGCTCCAGATATGGCTATAAAAGATCCTGGAACTCTCAGTTACTTCCGATGGCTGACGTGTGCAAACCTGACCTTACGGTTGTACGTTTCTCGAACAAATCCTACAAACGAACTAGAAGTGCTTATAAACTACATTATAAATACATATGCTCCTGTCTGGTTCGACACAAAGATATGTCAGTAAGTGAAATATGGACCTAAACATATTTTGAAGGTAGTTCAAACAATTAAACATTTGCCAAACAACATTAAAAGAATCATAGATCCTGTGAGAAACGCGTTCTTCTGTCATCCAGAGAACATACTGTTAGCTATGACAGTGGATGAGAGACAACACGTGCAAGAGTTGGGTTACAGGAGAGTGCTAGAGGCAAGAAAGCAAGATTCGAAGGGGAAATCTGCTAGAACTTTCATGGCACCTTCAATAAATTTTGATGCCACGGAGTAAGCTGAAAGATTGGAGAAAACGTAAGCTGTCTCCCCCTCTAATGCTCGAAAGCTTGACAACAGAAACTATCTTATCATTTAGGCCTATGCATGACAAATCTGCTCATTGACTTCTTAAATTTTCCATGCCATACTCAGGAAGTTGAAACATGTGTCAAACTTGTCACGGAGTCTGCAGGAAAAGTGTAGGGACAAGAAAACAGAGATGGCTATATCAGAGCATCTTTGCTCTCAAGACTCACAATGTCAAAATTTGATAAAAATTCTGAATTTAATACAACGTTCTTGAGTAAATCAACATAATTTAGCACACATTAATTGGTAGGAGAGTTGGGTAGGGTATGGGTGGAACTCGAATTGCAGCCACCTCCTTGTGGTGAGTTCTAGGTCATTTCATTAAAAAAAGAAAAAAGTTGAGGAATGGGCGAAGAGCTGCAAAATCATTATGAAAATAAAAAGTATAAACTTACATTAACGAATTAATAACAAGCATGACCTCAACAAGAAGTTCGTATATGGACTTACCATTTAAAATAATTAGACACGTCTTTCAGCTTTGTATATATATATTAGTGGTGGCACAAAAACCGGTTTTTCGGTTTTCGGGTTTTAGAAAACTGATACCGTTTTTTGAAAATTTTCAAAAAACCGGTTCGGTTCTTCACTGAAACAGGTTTCGGTTTTCTTCAAAATCGGTTCGGTTTTCACTGAAACCGGTTTGGTTTTTCACCGGATCCGGTTTTGGTTTTTTTTTTCAAAATTGTTCAATTTCTGACCAGAATAGTGTTTTGTTGTTCTCCGGAAACGGAATCCCTTTCCACAGAAATAGTTTTATGCGTTTTCCAAAAGTTTTCACCGAAACCAGTTTCGGTGAAAACCGAAACCGGTTTTTGGAGAAAACCGAAATCTATTTCGGTGAAAAATCGAACCGGTTTTGGAGAAAACCGAAATGTCGGATTTTCGGATTTCGGTTTATCTAGAAACCGGTTTCCGTTTTTTTTTATAAAAAACGGTTTTGTCCATCCCTAATATATATATATATATATATATATATATATATATATATATATATATATATATATATATATATATATATATATATATTAAAAATATGGGTTACAATGAAAAAAGGGGTGTAATTACAATTATTATAATAAGATATCGACATCTTGGAACTTCTTAAGGTTAGACCCCACTCCAAACTTCCTAACTCAAGATACACTTGTACACTTTCTTAATTAAACTATCCTTGTTTAACAGCGAAATGATTGATGTAGCATGAAAATTTGATCTTACATTTCATCTGTATTCTTTGTCTTATAAAAATATTCTAGTTCTATCATTATTTTCTGAAAATATAGTGGAAGTGTTTAACAATTACTTATTGCCTTTTCGGGTTCAGAATAATAATTGTTCAACACTACACAGACGTAGAGGCTTGTAGTATTGGAACAATCTTCAAAGCTTGGACCCAAGGGCGCCCATCAGGGGGGGGGCAAGGTCCCGCCCCCCCTAAGATGAAATTGTACTTGGGAATATCGAAAACCCAATAGAATTTTTACACTAGTTACAGCAAAATTTAAAACGTTCTTTTAGTTGCCCCTCCTTGGAAACCACAACATGGGCGCCCTTGGACCCCCAAGAAAAATTTCTGGGTGCGCGCCTGATCGGTACAGGTACATTATAGCGTATCTGTAATCTACATTGAACCATTGTGCTATTTTTTCAACAACTACATACACTCGAGATAAATAACGAAGAAATGTTATGTAAATAAGAATAGTTATATAAATGTAAAACTGGAGACCCATACAAAATTAATTTGATTCATGAGCTATATGGATAGGAGTTTTCAATTTTTTCAGCCAGATGTTACGTTTGGATGGAACGTTGAAGAAATAATACCACTTAAAATATTATATTAAATACTTTTTTTGTGTAGAAAAATATAAAAATGAATTATAGTGATAAAAGGACTCACTGGAAGTACCCTTCAACATAATTTTAAATTTATTACATAGCGCCAAAGGATAAAGTAGAAAGTAAGAGTGAAACAAAGACCTAGACGATAGGCTTAGTACTTAAGTTCGGTTAGTTTGCCTATTAATTTCTAGCAGTGACATCTTAACGAGACTGCTATCGATCCTGAGAGATGAGGATAACTGGCAACACTGCAATTCGTCGCTAACACACCTTCGCAAGAGTAGATTGTTGGAGCCCTCGAGTGTTGCATCTTTTGCAAAAGATGATGATTATTTATTATAATATTTGTGAGCAACATAAGAAGAAACATTATTTTATTGTTATTTTCAATTTGAAACCGTCACTTTACATTAATTCAATGAATCCTGATAAGAAACAGAAGTATTTTTCGAAGACATTTTCCTTCCTACTTCATGTTTGATTCATAATTATTTCACTTGATTTGTGAATCGAGAATAGTTGTAAACTTTCTAATCTTCTTGAAAGTTGGTTTGCTTTGCTTGCGTGACAAGGAAGTTAATAACATTCCGTAATTCCAATGCTTAGTATTGAGAGTTTGTGTAAAGTTTATAAGAAAACATACCCTCAAAATTTTATATATTTATTTGAACTGTTGAAAGGTTTCTTGCCCTTGAAGAAAACTTTAAAATTACAGCACAACTTCTCAAGTTCGAAGAGAAGTAGTAACGTTTCTATTATGTGTACGAATTGGGTTGAAGTCAGGTGATTATTGTGATCAAACCGTAATCCTCCTAATCTAAAGACAGAAGTCTTATAAAGGAAACTTATTTTACGTTGTATTGATTTTTTTATTGCGGTGTTTTCGTCACTGGTGCATTGAATTTACAGTTTTATTAACCCTTTAATTGGCAAGCATTGATGGCATTACCATTAAAATATTTAGTTCGCTTTTGTGGTTGAGCCATGTCTTCCTACTTATAATTTCGTAATTTTTTAAAGTATTTTTGTACCTTGGTTACAAAATATAGGGTGTTTATTTCAATGCAACATTGCCATAAAATAGGTCTTATGTAACTTATAGCTACTGAGCAGCATTGCCCTATTATGATCAAATATCATAAGAATACTCTCAGTAATTACCAACAATTTCGTTGAAATATTTTCCTACAGAGCAAGAAACCACAAATAAAAAACAAAAAAAGAACTTTCGCGGAACGTAGGCGATAAAGCTTCTACAATACTAAATTTTTGACTGTCCCCTGTTGACGAAGATTAGAAGTATCTAAAGAAGCGACCCGCAAATCATGTATATAAATACAGGGTTATTATAAATGATGGACCCATTTTTAAAAATTCGTAGTAATTAAAGTACAAATCCAAAATGAACCATCTTTATACCAATGGAAAGAGGAAGGTTGAAAGTTTCGGTGGGCAATGATGGTTCCCGAAGCGTCCGGTAGAGTTCGCGCGGCAAGAGGCCGCCATTCGTTTCCCTCAGTTGTGAGTGAGATGGCTACCGTGGAGCACAAGGTTTTCTGCGTTCTTGAGTTCGCAAGAAGTGAGTCACAAATTGTAGTGCAGCGGGCATTTCGTGCAAAATTCGGTAATGTTAAGGAAGCTGTTTATGTCCCACCTCTACCAATAACTCTGGACGATCTGTGGAACCGTATCTCAGCTGCCGTGCACTCAGTAACAGTAGATACACTTGCTCGTGTGTGGGAAGAGTTCAGCTACTGCATAGGTGTTTGCCGTGCAGGAGACGGTGGACACATTAAACATTTATAATGTATTGAAAAAAAACTTTAAAACTTCCACTTTCCATTGGTATAATGATTTCTCATTTTGAATTTGTGCTTTAATAAATACACATCTTTAAAAATGGGTCCATCATTTATAATAACCCTGTATTGCATGAAAACAATAGTGCCAATTATATCACTGAAGTTATAATTCGTGCGGATAACGCAATAAAATGCGATGTTGCTTGAGAACAACACTGCCCAATAAAGGGTTAACGGGTTTGGTTGATCAAAACTTCCTTGTACATTTACTCTGTCCTATTCAGGATACAAAAAAATGTATCCGTGTGTCCGTCCGGGAGGCAATAAGTATCACGAACTCCTTGATGGATCACCAACAATTTAGGCCACGATGTAGAAAGTTAAAAGTAAAGTACCGAGTTAGTCGACAGAGGGAGGCGCACAACCGGAGGGGATCCAATTCTACAAGGCGTTACGTCTGTGTAGTATTGAACGGGTATTACTCTGCATCAGAAAAGACGTTAAATAATTGTGAAGCTTACTATCAAAACGTCTCTTGTCCACTTTTTTTTTTTTTTTTTAATCGAGATATCAATATACACAGAATCATCGAATAATTGTCTACATCGTTGCACTTTTATTTCTGGTCAGAACGTCCCAGAACGCAGAGAAAAATGGATTTGAAACATGCACTTACATTCAAAGCGTCTCTTGTCCACTGTAAAATGGCGGACACCTTGCAGCAATAAAGTTTCGAAGCAAAACGTCCTATGAAACGCAAAATTCCCATTTGAACACGATTCTTGCTGTTTTATTTCAAAACTGTCTCTCTTGTCCAAGGATTTTCATCAGCAATTACTTGACACAAAAGTGCATTAATTATTGCTTTCTAGAACATTTAATGGATATTTAAGTCCACACTAGTTGGTTGGTACCACTGGCTCAACCGAGATAATTGACAAGATTTGTGCGATAACCTTATATTTTATGGTGATTACATTGTTGAGGTTATATCAGCCATATTGTTCGACTTATTTCTTAGTGAAATAGGTGCTTGAAGTTTGAATGCACTTAGAAAAGTGATTTGTCAGACGTCTGTGGAGTATCGCAGTTCATTTTCATAGATATGAGTGGGAATCAAGAAGAAGAAAATAATTCCAGATTTTCATTATTTTGCATCAAATTGTCTCTTGTCCGATAGATTTGCTTTCAAAACGTCTCATGTCCATGTTTTTTAGTTTCAAAATGTTTCTTGTCCAAATTAAATACCTTTATTAATCATTACTTGTGTCTTGAATAATGGAATTCGTTTATAAAACAAGGCAATAACGGTTTGAAGAATTTCTACACCAAATCTTGCAATACTTAATACCGGTAACTTTTTTTAAAAAAATTAATAGTTTTTTGTTTTTTGATTTGCCAAAATTTTTGTTGGGTGGACAAGGGACGTTTCGATGATAAACTCCACAATTGTAAAATACTTCTATCTATATTTTAAAGATAAAAAAAGATAGAACTAGATTGTTTTTATAAGAGAAACATATAGATGAAGCGTAAGATCAAAATTTTCATGTGACATCAATCATTTCCCTATTAAACAAGTATAATTTTATTGAGGAAGTGTACAAATGTATGTTGAGTTACGAAGTTTTTGGGAGTTGTCCGGACCCAGTGGACTTCTCGTGAATGCACCCCCTGGATAGAGGTGATCCATCTGCCGGAAATGGTACAAAATCAATCATTTCTTGTTTTAATGTTAATCATTATAGAGCAAAAACAGTCATAGATAATAAGAACCGGTTTCCTGCAATAGATTAAGCGTCCCGAAAATACATTTCATCCACATCCTTAACTATATATACTAAAACCGGAAGAGATACAAATCGACTACAACTTCCGGTTTCAATATTGATCTCTGGAAATGATACAAATCGAATACAACTTCCGGTTTCAATATTGATCTCCGTAAATGATAGAAATCGACTATAACTTCCGGTTTCAATATTGATCTCCGGAAGTGATAGAAATCGACTACAACTTCCGGTTTCAATATTGATCTACATAGAGCAGAAGCGATAAAGGCAACGGGAAGCATTTTTTCATTTTAAAAATCGCGCAAGTGTTGCAAGGAAAGGCACCATCTTCTCTTTTAACTCTCTTTTTCAAACCGGAAGTGAAAAAATGAACCCACTTCCGGTTTTAACTATGATCGCTATAGAGTGAAAACAATTAAAGATAGATAGAAGTGCTTTTTTGCATTCAACTAAAGGTCCCGAGAATGTATTTTGTCTCAACTCTAATCGCTCTATTAAAAGCGGAAGTGATAGAAATCTACAACCACTTCCGGCTTCAACATTAATTGAGAAAATGTCTCGCCGTACAAACCAAACATCTTCATGTGTTTGTTCGTCAATTAAGTGAATTAGATTAAAGTTAAAACTTAGAGTATAAGGCAAAAGTAAATGCACAGTACTAGAACAAAAAAAACTGCTTCGATTGTATATAAATTATCCCTTCAGGGCTGTCCAAAAGCGCGAAAATGGTCAATTTCAATAAGCCCTATTTCGAGTTCCAGAAACTGTGGATGGTTGTTCTTATCAGCGTAAAGGAAGCCACGCATACACAATCCAAATGTGCATATTTAATCAATTGTCAATAGGTGTAGAGGGCACCTCTACAGGATGTAATTCTCAGATATGTTTTCAATATAGTTTTCAGATATAGGGGCCTACCCTGATTTCAAGAAAGGTCCAAAGTAGGCAGAAGGTAAACCTTGAGAACAATAGGCATCCAATGCTTCAGACGGAAGGCGGAAATGGTAGGAACAGACAGCTCCATGTTTCTTTGTGTTCGGAATAACGTGTGATGATATGCATTTCGTCGCGGTATACTTGACGTTTTCTTCACTTATAAGCGTAAAAGAAAATATCGTAAAATGCGTTTTCCCAAGTACAAGAGACCGTGCTACTGACGATCCTTAACACTTCCGACATCGCACCAAAGGATTCCGTGTTCACTGCTATCAAGGCTTATAGTTTGCCTGCTTTGGACCAATTATAAAGTCAGAGCATATCTTAAAATTCGGTTGATGACATGTCTGGAAAGTTCATCCTGCATGGAATAATTTGTACACCCATTGCATATTAATTAAATATGCATTTTTGGATTGCGTATGCGTGACTTCCTTTACGTTGATAAGGACCACCATCCACAATGTCTGGAATTCGAAATAGGGCCTCTTGAAATTTGACTTTTTCACGATTTTGGACAGCTCTTCTGAAACTTTGCACTTTTCGCCATAGGTAGGAGGTACATATGAACTTTTTCTCTTAAAGTTTGTCGTTATAGTTCATTAATACCCTATATATTGAAACAACACCCTATATATATATATATATATATATATATATATATATATATATTGCTTAAATATATTTCTTGATATACGTTGTAAAAGAACGTGACTTTGTGACTACATTATAGAGCCGCCCCTGAAAGCAAATTTCTTTTTTTTAGTAAACATATAATGTATGCTATATGTTAACCTCAAACTGGTCCTCAAGGATACACTAATGAAGCTTTTCATTACGACTCTTGCAAGATGACGGTATTCAGGATGCTTAATGACATATTGCCCAAAATTATGATGTCTACTCTTAAACTTAATTTTTGTTTTATTGTGATATTGTTCAAAGATGAGACGTATATAAATGGATAGATCACTTGTAGATTAACAAAATGACATGCCTGAAGGTGCATTATCATGCGTAATTTTTGTAAAAATCGAGAGGAACGAATTTTTATATATATTGTTCGTTACCAATCAGCTGACACAGATGATACCTAATCTGATGGAAAAGCTTATCTATTATTATTATTATTATTATTATTATTATTATTATTATTATTATTATTATTATTATTATTATTATTATTAGGGCTCGGATAATTATGCACTAAAAACAATGAAAATATGTACCTATATATGCACATAAAATCTCAAAAATATGTAATAAAACCCTTCGAAAAGAGCAAAATATGTAAAATGAAAATACCAGCATTTTCTATTACGTTTTCTACATTTAATGTTGTAAATACAATATTTATTCAATTACAATGTTTACTACCTGTTACTTTTCCAGCATGATCTCCGCAACACTAAGAAACAGAATGAGTTTAAAATTTTCAGTCAGAAAACTTATCTTGTTATCGCGTATAAAAGAGTTTCTATGCACTAAATGGTCGTTTCACTCCACACAAAGTCTTGCTGCATATTTATACTTTTCAGGAATCATCCAAAGATCGTTCAATTGTACATTACGGAAGAATTCTAGAACACTGGCCCACCTACCTGTACAAGGATACTAACCTAACCTAACATAGCCTAACCTCTCTAATTAATCTTAATTAACCTTATTTAGGAAGGAATTTTTACGATGTACTTCTAATGGTCATCCAGCGTTATAGGACCTTCCCGTACCTTACACACTCAAAACATTTTAGTAAAAAATATCGTGAAGAACAAAACATTCTCAATTAGTCTTTTCACTATTTCAACAGACGATCTCCATAACAGTAAGGAACGAAATGTGTTTCAAATTTTCAAACACAAAACCTCTCCTGTTATCACGCAACAGAGCTTTGTATTGACTAAACGATCGTTCAACATCACACGAAGTAATTGGTGCATACTTAAACTTGCACAAA
The DNA here is from genome assembly GCF_964235325.1 of Thermobia domestica. Taxonomy (NCBI): domain Eukaryota; kingdom Metazoa; phylum Arthropoda; class Insecta; order Zygentoma; family Lepismatidae; genus Thermobia; species Thermobia domestica. The sequence goes on along the minus strand of NC_137458.1, from coordinate 277,794,532 downwards.
TCAGAAGGTGTGTATTCAATAGCCACGACATCGGAATGACAATAGCCACGAATTCAATAGCCACTTCACTTAACACTCCACTAATAGCACAGATTGTCTTATAGCCTGGATTTTTCTCCAAAACGAAAGCCATCTTCTTATTCACTGCATCCCCAACCGATCCTTTCACACCTACCAGAGAAACAACTGTTGAGCGAACAATTTCAAGATTGTCTGAAAGGGTAGATGATGATTTCTCCAAGGATTCAATAGCACTACTGAGACACGAAAAATTGCTCTGAATGTAGGCAATATCATGCTTCAACTTCCCGTCATCAAACATTTATTTCGCTATTTCTATGGAAGATGCATCTTCAGAATCAAAATGTTGTAACACTTGTTTCACTGCATCAAAGTTCGTAGCATAGTAACACACAGTATCAATCCAGCTTCCCCACCTCGTTAGTACCGGCTGAGGAGGAAGAGGTAGTTCAGGGAACAGTTCTTTAAATTTCTCAACTCTACTGGGAGCCTTCAAAAATACCTTCTTTGTATTTGAAATTAATGCATCCACATGTGAAAATCTAGAACGAACAAATTCTGCAACACGATGAATGCGTGGGCAAAACAAGTTAGATGTAACAGCTTCGGATACAATACTTGCAAAGCTTCTGCGGCTTTGCACATGTACGGTGCTGCATCAGTCACTAGAAGGAAGACATTGTTATGCTTGATACCATCAGGCCACATAAGTCCCATAGCATCATTAAAGAGTTTTGCAATGGCTTGATGGTTGCATCGCGGCAACAAATCACTAGTTAACAGGATAGGCTTGCTGACTTCATTATCTTTCAACAAACCTATTACAACATTACCAACATATCGCCCCTCTACATCAGTTGTTTCGTCAATTGACACCCAAATAGGACCATCACCGATTTCCCCACGAATAGAGTTCATTGTTTCCACATATAAATCAGGCACGTAATGCTTTCTGATTGTAGATTCATCTGGAACTGTTTCGTGTGTGTATTGTTGCAGAAATTCACTAAGTACTGTATTGTTTAGTTTCCAAATAGGGATATCAGCACATACCATAGCACGGCACAGATCACTTGAAAACTGAGACTTCCGTGGCCCTGGACTACTTTGAGCTTGAGATTCAGTTACTAACAACTGCTTTTGTGGTTTAGGTTTTGAAGCTCGAGTCTGATGGCGTGATGGTGGATATGTGTTGCACAACTTGGGAACGTTGAGCGCATGAGACACCCTTCTCACAAACCTGGCAATAAAGCACTTTTCCATCGGTGGAAAAATGCTCAAATTCTTCCGTGAAATGCTTAAGTCTTATTGACAACGGGGTTTTGTCCTTTGGCATCTTGGAAACAGAATTTGCTGACAGCACAGGAGATTAAATATTCGATAAAATAGCTCCACTTTCCCTACAGCATGCGTTGTGACGGCAGGTGCTTCACTTTTGCCAATCAAGAGTTCAGTGTTACCAATTGCGTGAATGCAAACTTCCCCATCTGATTTAATATTTTTCGAAGAAGGAAAATATTAGTGGGGCGAGTTTGCGACAACAACACGATAGGCAATCGTAAAACCGCGTCGCGATAGTAATTCGATTGAATTATTAATCTCACGTAAGGATGTGAGCGCTACTACCGCAACCGAGAGTGTACGATTGCTAATCAAACACGGTTGTGTCCAACTCTCCCTACCAATCCGCCAAACTACGCTTCAATACTATTTTAAAAGGGTGTAAGGCAGTGAAACAATAAATAAATAAATAATAAAAATTAAAAATAAAGCAACCACTTTAAATTCAAAGAGAGATGAGTGTTTTCTTCTTTTCAAAGTCTATTGTTGAACAGCTTTTGTATGAAAAATCCCTATAAAACATGAAAATATCAAGAAATATGTAAAATTATGTGCTCATGAGTAAAATATGTAATTATATGTACATAAGTGTAAAATATGTAAATATATGTACTTTCAAATGGGTGTTTTTAGGCACTATGGGTCACAAATGACATTATTGCACTGATTTGGTATAAAAATATAACCCCTACAAAAATATGTAATTAAATAATTATCCGGGCCCTTATTATTATTATTATTATTATTATTATTATTGTTATTATTATTATTATTATTATTATTATTATTAAACTATGAACTATGTACTGTATATGAAAATATGCACTGTTAGCTAGTAGATTGTATCTCTTGTAGTTTGATGTCTCCTACCAGCGACGCATATACTACTTACAAATTATTTATGTTTGTTATGACTTGAATTATTGTTTTGTGTTGCAGTCGTTAGCAGAGCAACAGCGACACTTAGAAGAAACCAAGGCTGCCATTCGAGAGCAAGTAGAACAAGGCATGTTGTATGATCCCTACGTGGATAGTGGAATGATACCTTATACAATGCCTGGTCCAATGGGTTTTGGTGCGAGTTCCGGGGCCGGAGACTTCGCCTTACTACCAGATATAGATTCGCATTCTCATTGGTACCCTTATCTTCAGGTAAGAAGCACGTAAACTATGTCAAGGATCAAGGATCTTTAAAACCTGAAATTTAGTGTTATTACCACTATTGTAGAGAAGAAACTAAGCATTTGTCTGGAAATTTGTCTTGAAATTTGTAACGTTCTATCTTTATGTACACTCATGTCCAAAATTATTGTCGCATGTCTATAAATATGTTTTTGTAGGTATATAATTTGACAACGATTTTGCCCAGTATTTCTTATAATGTTAGTATGTGTATAATCAGCAAAGACATGTATGTGGCAAATTTCATGTCAAAAGAGCAGTAAATAACAACAATAAAAAGAAAATAAAAAATTTCTTGTCTATTAGGAACATTTCATTTTGCTCATTATAATTTTCGTATTTATAATTCTTTTCCTATGAAATTTACCACAAATATACATTTCCCGATTATACACATAGTATCTGTGTTAAAAGTACCCTGCAAAATAATTATCAAAGTATATTCTTACGAGAAGACAGTTATAGATATGCGACAATAATTTTGCACATGAGTGTACAGCCAGTGCCAAAAGTTCTTTCCGTTTGGTTAAATTTATTTTGGGAATAACATTGGAATGTACAGAAAATTACATTCTTTTTAATTTACTGAAAACTGTACTCAAATTGACCTTCCATTCTGACGTTATTTGCGAAATTAACGGAAAGAACTTTTATTCCTGACTGTACACAAGGCCGGTTCGTCCTTATAGACAACCTAGGCGGCTGCCTAGGGCGGTTTCTTTTACGTGAGGTTTATCAACATTAGCCAAAACGTACGTGCGCCAGTGCCTTATACATTTAGGAGGAGGAAATTAAAGAAAAGTTGGATCACCCAAGATCGTTTACTCCTCACCTATATGGAGCGTAGGAACATCTATCTGGCCATAATACGTTTCCGTGTTCCCACTGTTCATTCTATGGGTAAATAAGATCTCTTGCATTATCTGAATATCCAGACTTCAGATGCTCTCAGAAATGTTGCTGACTTAAAGTTTCTACGTAAGGTAGTCAATGGAAACTTAAGGTCTGAAGTCCTACTTCAAGAATTATCTCTTCACATTCCTGCTCGTGTACCACCAAATACCCACCTCTTCCACCTTTCCCGCCCTAGACTGTCGATTACTCAAAGGTTCTTTCACAGAGCATCGAATTTATATAATCAGATAACAACTGACGTGGACATTTTGTAAGCTACTCGGCTTTCGACAGACTAATTATGCAATTTCGAAATAACCAAAAATGAATTAAGAAACTTCATCGTTGCTTTGCCTTAACCATGTTTTTTTGTTTTATATTTACAATGAACATCGACATGGTTTACATTACAATAAAACATTAGTTTCGTCTTACCCTGTGGTTATTCGTAAAGTTTCATTCCAAATACCACAGCAATAAATAAATAAATAAATAAATAAATAAATATAAAAATAAATAAATAAAATAAAAATAAAAAATAAGTGGCTTATAGATAAGTAATCTATAAGCCAATTATTTTTATTTTATTTATTTATTTATTTATTTATTTATTTATTTAATATTTATTTATTTATTTATTATTTTTATTTTATTTTATTTTTTCTTTCCATATTTATTTTTTTTAGTTATTAATACCATAGAGAGAGGCATTAGGGATAAGTTTTATTTTATTTAATGCTTAAACAAATGGTAACAGTGTGATGATATGGTAAAAATGCCAAGGGTGACAAGATTTCACTTTGGTTTGGTTTTGGGGAGAAGGAGATTATGGGGGCGCAGACATGGTTTTCGCCTAGGGTATAAAATATTGTAGAGCCGCCCCTGATTGTACATAACATGTGTATTTGAATGAGTTGGTAGACGGTTAAAGCACATATTAACATAACAAAAATTCTTTCCTTAAAAACTGTGCACGTGGACGTTTTAATTTCATAAACTAAGGTTTCGTAACACTGAATTGGACGGGTGAAAGTTAAAGAGATGTAAGTTATATTTTCTTGTCTAACACTACTTTTTATTTAATGAACAAATATCAGCTATTACCACTAAAAGTTTGACAGTCATCTGCTGAAATTTCTCGTCTTGTAGAATGAAGTTCCGAGTTACTTCGCAATAATCTATTAACATATTGACTTGTTTAGATTTGACTTTTGTTCATTTTTTCTTTTTTCTTTTTTTTTTTTTTTTTTTTTGTGACGAAGTGACCTACACCACTTTTAACTTTTACCCGTCCCATTTCGAAAGTACAACGTCACAAGTGGGGATTATGTCAAATGGTTATCAAAAAAAAAAAAAAAAAAACAGGCTAAACACCACATAATTTACTTTCCTGTGAAACTTCTTGTCAGAACTCCAAAATGAAAGAACAAGTAATGAGTTCAAACCTTTCACATTGCAACGAAACACAAGTTAGGAGGACTACAACTCGATTTCACATTTCAAATCTACATGTCAAACGAGAACATACAATATATCACATGTGTTATTTAGTGTTGCGAACTAATAATGCTACAGAATCACAAACTTCCAAATGTCGGTGTTCCTTATAGCAGCAGTAACGCAACTGACACGAACGGGGCAACGCGCACCCAAAGTACAGTCTGTCAGGAAAGTAAATATACACCTGTTTTTTTTTTTTTTTTTTTTGAGTCTGTCATTCCTGCGCTCCATCCATGGAGAATATAAGAATTAAATCAATCAAATGTTTACTGAGGGGCAAGAACAAAAGTATAATTTGAATAAGACACTGCAGAGGGACACAAGCTGTGAATACGAATAGTGCATAGTGTAAATAAAGAACGACACCGAAAGAGAAAGCCAGAAACAGCTGCTAAACGGAGAAAAAGCAGTAAAAATTCTCGAAGTGGGAACATAAAATACAAATACCAATAAATACGCCGACAACTGAACGTTCACCAAGCAATGATCTTGATGTAGTGGTTAAGGTGCTGGCTTACAAATTCAAAAGACGTCAGTTCGAATCCCCTGCAAGAAAATTTTTATTTATTTATTTATTTATTTTTTTTGTTAATAATACATACAGCTCATGAGAGATGGTAAAAGAAGTCGTATTTAGTCTTTCGTAGCAATTATTATTGTTAATGTTTAGTACGGATAATACTTTTTGTCTTTGCGTATTGCTTTTATTCTTGTCTTCATTTCGAAAGAGAAGAATATCCAAACAAATGCCACAAAAATTCTTCTAATTGTAAACGCTATTTGCAATTAGTAAAGAATAAATATTGAACGTTCCGACGTAGCTACAAAAAGGAAAATAATGGAAGTGGAGGTGTTCGAATCCATACTCATGGTCATTAAAAATACAATCACTAAATGACTTAAACCTCTCGACTACGATTACTACGTTGAGTACTGGGAGGTTTGTGTTTAGGTTAGGCTGGTCAATACGTTTTGCAAAAAGGCCCGGTTTAGCTCTGACGCAGCACGGGTGTGAGAAGTGAGAAGGGTGCGACGCACTTTTGCCGATCATCATCCTCTGAGACAAAATCCACTTTCAGTTCGAAAGTTTCTCTCTCTGTGTGTGTCTATCTACCTATCTGTATATATATAACGCTTTTTTGTGAATGCCATAACCACCGTAATTTTCAGCGGATTGAGACCAAACTTGGCACAAACGTTAATTATTGAAATATCTTCAATGAGTTCGTTAGCCAGAATAATCAGATGAAAATGTTCAAAATGGCTGCCCTTCAAACTCCTAAAAAGTTCCAAGGGAACCAAATTTCGTCCATAAATGGACATCCACAGTGTTTGAGTTACTTTTCCTCTTTTACTGAAATATTTGTGTACAGGGACTTACCCTCTTTTATTGAAATATTGGACCCGATTAATCACCTAAAGAAGGTTCACACCCTTTCGCTACGGTCAGGCTTTCTTTTTTCAGGGGGTGATATTTTTCTATCGGAACAAGACGATTGTTAGTGATGATATGAAGTTACACATTGAAAGTGAAGTAACTTGTGAAAGGTGTTATTTGAAAGAATAATATAATAAATGTGCTTTCCCCTAACACAGAGAACTGTATATCATGTATTTCATGTTCGGGAGCGTGAATGGGCAGGAGTGTTATTCGATTTGATTTTTAGTAACACATTGTATTGAAAATAGTGGTAGACAACATTGGTGGCAAGTAAAATAATAATAATAATAATAGTAATAATAATTATAAATATTATTATTATATAATACGAAAAGGTGTTGTTTGTGGCAACGCAATATCTTCCTCAATTCTTTATCAAACGTAATAATTGAAACGCCATACCTCCCTTACAGGCAAAATATTAGCAATTTATATCGAGATAACGGGAAATGGTAGAGTGATGGGAGCAACGTTGGACAGTATCCACTAATAGATCTCAGAAAAATAAGCGACTTCAATACAAAAAGAACGAAGAGGCATTGTCATTGGGAGTTATGGGGCCACGGCAGAGCCCTCTTTAGGCAAAATGTCGATAACATATCGAGAGAACAGGAGGTAATAGTGGGATGGGACAAACGTTGGACACCGTGGACCCATAAGGCGCATCGGAAAAAAACATGATGGGGCGCCAGCCAGCCTTACTTATTTCCACATGATAATACAAAATTATATTGTGCGAAATATACGCACGAGTTAGCTAGTAATATTTTATATTATTATTATTATTATTATCAACAGCGTCTTTTCATTACGTGTGCATGTTTGACATGAAACCAAAGAGAAGATCCATCATTCATAGAAAGAATAAGAATATACAGTTACTCTAACTGTGAAGGACGACGGAAATTACGAAAAGAGTGACTACCTGTAGCGAAAAGAAACAATACTTTTTCTCAAATGGATAAAAAATCAAGCCAAGGTAGATTCGAACTCGGGTAGCCGGTGCGAAAAGTCAGTGTCTTGTTTACTCATCCACTGTGCCATTAAGGATTACAACCACTGCATTAACAGCTATCACTTCCGTGGGTTGTATACTATGATCACGTCTTCGTTTTTTTACTTTCCGGACTCCCGAAAGTAAAACCGGACAAATTCCGCAACTCGCAAAATTCCAGAATTCGGGAAAATCTGATCTTGGAAAATTCCGGAATTCGGAAAAATCTCTAATTCGGAAAAAATCGGAATTTAGAAATTCCAGATTTCGTAAACATTCCGGAATTCGGAAAAATCCCGATTTTTTCTGAATTCCGTGGTTTTTCTGGGTTCCGGAATTTTCTAAATTCCGAATTCTTTCCGAGTTCGGAATTTTTCTGAATTCCGGAATTTTTACCGTATTCCACAATTTTCCGAACTCAGGAAAGTGAAATTTCCGCCTCCGAAAAATGAATTCCTCTCGGTTAATATGTATCGTGGCGGACATAAGTCTTTTACCAGGTAATGGCGACTGCTTTGAAACAAATGCAGAGTATGAGAATTAAATCCGTCATATCTGTAGTTTCGTGTGGAGAAGAAACAAACTTGTGAACCAAAGGCTTAAGAATAACTCAAGTTATTAATATAAACTTAAAAGAATATTAATCAATTATATCATTATAAAGGAAATACGAAAGACGTTTTGAATCCAAAAAATATAACAACTTTGCAAGCGGAGGCAAAGAAACCTAACGTAACCAGACTAAAAACGACTCCTTTACCGCGTAGTGATTGCGTTTCAGTGGTCACGTCGGGCAATTTTATTTTACTGTAGGATTTTTGATGGCGATTGATCGGCGATGACATACGTTTTACAATATTCAGATATTTGAATACTCGGATGTTTCAATGCTTAAACTATCAATTCTTCGGGAATAATAATAGTAATAATAGTAATTATTATCTCGTAGATGATTAAAAGGTAGGAGCTAATTATCGCTCAGGTCATACCATCACAAGCAGAAACGTGACATTTAGAAAGAATATTTCGGTTTTGTTTAATGTTGCCCACGAGAAGAGGAATTTTTCTTCTCGTTTCTAAAACAAACAAAATAACATGAGAATTAACATTTTGCATTCGAGACGGTACAAGGCTAACTCAAATTATCGTTTCGCTTTGGAGATGAGAATCAAGACGAGACGAAAAGTATCGTAAACATTTCTAGTTTTGTCTTGTCTTGAAATGGTGTATGTCCATTCTTTAAGAGCCTGCCTTACTAAAAATAGTACGAAATTTACCATTTCCTTTTGCTTGATTATTCATCAGTGAAAGAAGATAATGAAATGCAAGTTACCACAATCATAGATAATGCTATTTTACAACAAAATATGAACCTGAAGAATGTTAAGTGTTGCCATCCATAGAAATTATAGTGTTGCCAGAAAAACAATTTCCCTAAAATCTAAGTTATGACAAAGAGTAGAGGAATGAACTCAACTGCATTCGATTACGTATCATGTTGTTTTGGTTTCTTGTGAACTACTTTTTAATTAACATTATTATTTAGTTGTAATAACTGTATGTTAAAACTATTTTGTTTATTACAAACTAAAGACAACTATTATTTAAAAAGTAGTTCACAGGAAACGAAAACAATATGATACGTAACCAAATGCAGTTGAGTTTGTTCCTCTACTCGCTGCCTTAACTTAGATTTTAGGGAAATTGTTTTTCTGGCAACACTGTAATTGCTATGGATGGCAACACTGAACATTCTTCAGGTTCATATTTTCTGTTGTAGACTAACATTATCTATGATTGTGGAACTTGCATTTCATTATCTCCTTTCACTGATGAATAAACAAGCAAAATAAAAATGGTAAATTTTGTATTATTTTTAGTTAGGCTGGCTCTTAAGTAACAATTAATCTGTAGACTGAAACTTATAGGCTATTTTGTTACTTTCTATTTCAGAGCTCATCGAATTATGGTTTTTGTAGGTATTTTTGTATCAAAGCTTTTATAATTACCTCTGCATATCCTAAAAATTAGTTTATTATAAGCCTTACTGTTGAGTGATATTCAGTTATTTTTATTACAGTTATCTTCCTTAAAACATACAGTAGAATAGTTTCTACATAAAACTTTAGTGGAATGCTTTAGTTTAAATTTGGGTTTAGTTGCAGAGGTGTGTCTTGAAGGTACGGAACCCCTTCCCGGAAATCTCTACTTTTAAGTAAGTTTTGCCAAATTTTAGGGCAACTTTAAAACTTTTAATACCATTATTATTACTATTGTTATTATTATTACTGAAGTGTTGTCAATTTAATGGTTCACCCTGTTTCACTCAGCTCCTGCCTAGTAGGCATTGTGCTGGACAAACAACGTGTGTGTAGGTTTCCTCCGGGTTCCACTTCCTCCCACTTTCTTTATTCCAAAATTTCTTTCATTCTCATCATCAACGTCTTCTGTATCTTAGCCGGCATAACCATTACTTAAAAACAAATTTTCTTAGGGCTCTTGTTAGTTCAGTAGTCCACTTTCTACATGAAAATTGCCTTGAAACATTCCGTTTAACATTTAGCTAGTTGTAAGGACGTAGCAGAGAGTATGTCCTGATGATCTGGACACTTCTCTGCATTCCCGACAATTTTGTAACTTTTGCCTAACTCTAGGGGCGATTTTATAAATTTTAATACAATGTCCTCATACGGAATTTATCTTCTATATTATTATTATTATTATTATTATTATTATTATTATTATTATTATTATTATTATTATTATTATTATTATTATTATTATTATTATTATTATTATTACTGAATATTTGAGACCTCAATATTACGTCCTATTAAAATGCAATTAAGTTAAGAAAAATGGAAAGACATTTTTTGGACCCTCTATAAGGATGAACTGCCTTATAAGAGATACTTTGGAAGGAAATGTAGGGGGAAAATGCTGTCAGCTCCCGGACAATACGACAATCGAACTTTCAGATGCCTTAACAGAAACTAAGTAGAATTTGTCTTCATCACGATATATAGTAACGCCCTTTCTTTGGGTAAAAAACTTTAAATTATGTATGCGTTATATTGATATTTTACAAAATATGCATACAAATATAAAAAAAAGAATAGTTCCTATTTACAAATTTTGGTTGAACAGATGTATGGAACGTGTTGGAAATGACAAACCAAATTATTATTATTATTATTTCTAGTAAGAGTGGAAGAACTTAGAAACAATTCCACAATGAAACAATAACGTTTCAGACACATTTATGACTCATACTAAACACGCTAAGTTTTCAGAGAGTACGAATCGAGATTGTAGACCCTGACGTCATGTTGTCAGTATTTCCCCTGTGAAGGTAGTCGTTTAAGCTCTAACTTTTAAGAACGAGAGGAATTGACTATTTTTCATTTTAATATACGTCAGAAATATCAACGTTGTAAATGGTATTTTTTTAAAATTTTCTCACACGGAATCGATCCACGAAACCCTAAGTTGTGAAACGAATGCTCAAGCTACTACCCTAAGACTGCTGTATTAAGTAAGAGTTAAGAAACACTCGCCATGTAGCAAATTATACACGTTTAGGATTCCAATATTTTATTAACGATGAAACACTGATTTTGGTCATGATAAAATAATATAGTACACAGAATTCAAATTTAAATTTAAAAAGATTTACAAACACTCAAGAACATGAAGGAGAAAGTGGTCTTAAGAGTAATTCGAATCCTTAACCTGGAGCCTCAGATTACTTTTTTCTGATTCACCAAAAGTATTTCCGTAACTGATCAATATTATGTTCGGTTATTCTCGTTTTACAGTTATTTCCAGTAACCTTCAACGACAGGGACACGAACACAGATACATCGAGGACATTTAATATTTCAGAGGCTCTCTCACCGAGAATCGAATCTGAGACCCCGCCTACTAAACTATCTGATGGGTGGGGTACCTGGTTCGTTCCCAACCCAAGTAAGCTTCAGACAGACAACATCGTGCTCGGGGTTTTTTCAGGACAGTCCCACTTTCTTATTCCACCAATTCGTACATCATAATTCACTTGATTTAATCACAGTCTTCCTCAATCTAACAGGCATAATCGTCGGACATTAAACGTAAAGATTACATTTTCAAGCTGTTAATCCAAACCAATCCGAACCGAAAAACAGTTGTGTTTTCTACTGCCCCTTAACGCGTTTTCACAAATATATATATATATATATATATATATATATATATATATAAGAAAGAATATGGGGAATCGTAATTCCATTCAAAAGTGAAAAAGCAGACTCATAATACCTTAACCTAAAACGTAACCATTACATATCGTCTGAACTTTTCCAAAATATATAGAATATTCTGATAAGAGGCAATATAGTATCTGTTTTCAAAGAAAACTGAACCAAATTACGGTTAATTTTCGGAAATAGACTCATTATGTTTCAATACCCATCATCACACCCATTGAACATTAATGAAATATGCATTTTAGGATTGTGTAGGATTGATAAGAACCGAAACTCCACGATTTCTCGAATTCGAAATAGGGCCTCTTAAAAATTTTTCTTCGCGATTTTGGACAGCCACAGTTCTGAAACTATGCAATTTGTCCCACAGGTCCATAGGAACTTTTGGACTTATTTTGATGTGAGAAATCACCTCTTACAGTTTGTCGGTCTAGTTCATTAACACTGTATATATATATATATATATATATATATATATATATATATATATATATATATATATATATATATATATATATATATATATATATATATACTATGTAATCAAAAGTATCCGGACAACCTCAAAAACATACGTTTTTCATATTAGGTGCATTGTGCTGCCACCTACTGCCAGGTACTCATTATCAGCGACCTCAGTAGTCATTAGACATCGCGAGAAAGCAGAATGGGGCGCTCCGCGGAAGTCACGGACTTCGAACGTGGTCAGGTGATTGGGTGTCACTTGCGTCAGAAGTCTTTACGCGAGATTTCCACACTCCTAAACATCCCTAGAACCACTGTGTCTGATGTGATAGTGAAGTGGAAACGTGAAGGGATACGTGCAGCACAAAAGCGTACAGGCCGACCTCGTCTGTTGATTGACAGAGACCGCCAATAGTTGAAGAGGGTCGTAAAGTGTAATAGGCAAACATCTATCCAGACCATCACACAGGAATTCCAAACTGCATCAGGATCCATTTCGAGTGCTATGACAGTTACGCGTGAGGTGAGAAAACTTAGATTTCATGGTCGAGCGGCTACTCATAAGCCACATATCACGCAGGTAAATGCCAAAACAACACCTCGCTTGGTGTAAGGAGCATAAACATTGGACGATTGAACAATGGGAAAACGTTGTATGGAGTGACGAATCACGGTACACAATGTGGCGATCCGATGGCAGGGTGTGGGTATGGCAAATGCCCGGTGAACGTCATCTGTCAGCGTGTGTAGTGGCAACAGTAAAATTCGGAGGTGGTGGTGTTATGGTGCGCTCGTGTTTTTCTTGAAGGGGGCTTGCACTTGTTGTTTTGCGTGGCACTCTCACAGCGCAGGGCTACATTGATGTTTTAAGCACCTTCTTGCACCCTATTGTTGAAGAGCAATTCGGGGATGGCGATTGCATCTTTCAACACGATCGAGCACCTGTTCATACTGCACGGCCTGTTCCGGAGTTGTTACACGACCATAACATTCCTGTAATGGACTGGCTTGCACAGAGTCCTGACTTGAATCCTATAGAACACATTTGGGATGTTTTGAAACGCCGACTTCGTGCCAGGCCTCACCGATCTACATCGATACTCCTCCTCAGTTCAGCACTCAGGTGAAGAATGGGCTGCCATTCCCCAAGAAACCTTCCAACACATGATTGAAAGTATGCGTGCGAGAGTGGAAGCTGTCATCAAGGATAAGAGTTGGCCAACACCATATTGAATTCCAGCAGTACCTATGGAGGGCGCCACGAACTTGTAAGTCATGTTCAGCCGGGTATCCGGATACTTTTGATCACATAGTATATATATATATGGGCGGAAAGCGCGGACTATAGGGGTTTTATCTCCAAATTTGAACTACATAATGGCACTTGATTTCACTAGACAACAGTAACATCAACTACAATCTAAGTACTAGACGTGTTTCACCATAGTTGGAGTGGGTCAGTGGGTCGGTGGGTCAATGGGTCGAGTTTTCTTAGTGGGTCAGTGGGTCCTGGCTTAAACATATGACCCACTGCGACCCACCACTCACCTAACCCACCATGACCCACTGCGACCCACCACCACCGTGACCCACTGCGACCCACCACCCACCATGATCTACTCTGACCCACCGACCAACTCTGCTCACTGCATTATAGACAGCTTCTTCTGAACAGCATATTTTTCTTCACCCTCGACCTTAGCCATAGAAACTAAAACACGTTTCTGATTGGTTGCAGTTTGCGATTGTCCAAATCTTCTGGTGTATATATTGTGTCTTATAGTAGCAATAGAAGAAAATTGTCACTTTGTTGGAATTAAAGAAGAACATTCAAGAAGCACTTGAGGTTACATTTATATCATGGCAGTCAAGGTGGAACAAAATGACTACCTACTACTACTACTTATACAGTGGAATCTTATAGCAAAACTGCACACGTAAGGTAAGTAAATAACTTTTTTAAGTATTATATTTTTATAAAAATATAAAAATTCCTTAGCCCGGATTTGAACCCACACCAAAAGTAATTATAATTACTAGCTCATTGCGCTAGTATGCTCGCCCACGAAGACCACCAATAACAGCCATTTGATTTCTGCTATATTTATGGTACGTGGCGAGAAACTGATAATTCCAACTAACCAGAACCGCGTATTTAGCTCCTATGAGTAGGGTCGAGCGTGACTTTAAAATATGCTTCTGAACACTGGTCAGTTTGTCTACGTTTTTACTTTAAGGCCTCCATTTCAATTTTTCATTTGTTTCTGTTTACTTACATTGAGATGAGTATCTCTAAGTGAAAAAATAAAACTTGAGCCATTTTCGGATATTGATATTTGTAATTGTAATAAGAGCAATAAAACTTATACTGTTACTTGACTTTCGAAACACACAGCCTATGAATTTTTAGAGGAGCTAACTAATGGAAAAAATACATTTTTGAATCACTGTAATATATAAATTATTATATTAAAGATTGGGATAGTGGGGATACGAATTCTTGCGCAAAAATTGAGTATCTCACAAGCCGTTCAACTCACGAAGCTGAAATTCAGTATATTAACTCTTTATTGAAAATGAACACGTCTTCTAGCATTTTTAAACCTCCTTTATGGGGAGAGGCGGCACTTTCTATATGTAGTAAATTTATAGTGGGTTAGTTTGTAAAAATAATCGACAACGATCGATATTACTCGTAGTTGAGAAACAATACAGATCTTGGTATCATATATCCATATATACTTACCATGCGCTTTCTATAATAATTGCTGAAGCTTATTTATTATATAGTGCGCTTTGAGCACAGGCCAATCAACCCATGAAGTTGTGAAAAAAATAGACATAAAATCGTAATGTAAGCTTCTGTACGTTGGTCTACTTACCTTATTTGAGACTTTAAAAATTTCATCAGTTTTTCCACTGCAAAGTATCGATAATTCAACGTAAAAAGTAATTAGACCATGATAACTGAAATCCATCGAATTTTACCCATGATAAACACTTTACCATTTTATATCGTAAAGGTCAGATCCATCGTTATTGTAACAGAGCAGTGCTTGAGCGATTGACCGTAGAAATTCAAACTCGATCAGTTAGATTTCACAACCTGGTTTTATTATAAGTGTAAACTCTAGTCGGTAGAGAAGAGGCCGTGGATTATGTGTCAGAGTTGATGATGTGTTTTGGTGAGTCAGTGGTTCATGGCGGGTGGTGGGTCCGATTGGGTCATGGGTGGGGGTCAGTGGGTCCGTGGATCACGGTCGGTGGTTGTTCATGGTGGGTCGTGAGTCAGAGTGGATCACGGTGGTTGGTGGGTCAGTAGGTCATGGGTCAAATTTTCATTGACTCACTACTCGGTTAACTGGTTTAAGTTCGGTTTAAGCTAGAAACATTACGTGTCCGTATATTTCAGAACACGAACTGTAATTTGGTTCAGTTTTGTTTGAAAGCAGATACTATATTGCCTCTTTTCAGAATATCCTATATATTTTGGAAAAGTTCCAAACGATATGTAATGGTTTCGTTTTAGGTTAAGGTATTATGAGTCTGCTGTTTCACTTTTGAATGGAATTACGATTCCCCGTTTCTTTTCTACATATTTTTGTGAAAACACGTTAATGATCAAAAGAAAATACAACTGTTTCTCGGTTCGGATTGCTTTGGATTAACAGCTTGAAAATGTGATCTTTACGCTTAATATCCAAAAATTATGCCTGTTAGGTTGAGGAAGACTATGATTAAACCAAGTGAATTATGATAGACGAATTGGTGGAATGAGAAAGTGGGAGCGTCCCGAGAAAACCCACGAGCACGATGTTGTCTGTCTGAAGCTTACTTGGGTTGGGAACGAACCAGGTACCCCACCCATTAGATAGTTTAGTACGCGGGGTCTCAGTTTCGATTCTCGGTGGGAGAGCCTTTGAAATATTAAATGTCCTCGATGTATCTGTGTTCGTGTCCCTGTCGTTCAAGGTTACTGGAAATAACTGTAAAACAAGAATAATTGAATATAATAGAAATCAGTTACGGAGATACTTTCGGAGAATCAGAAAAAAGAGTGATCTGAGGCTCCAGGTTAAGGATTCGAATTACTCTTAAGACCACTTTCTCCTTCACGTTCTTCCGTGTTTGTAGGTCATTTTAAATTTAAATTTGAATTCTCTGGACTATAGTATTTTATCATGACCAAAATAAGTATTTCATCGTTAATAAAATATTGGAATCCTAAACGTGTGCAATTTGCTACATGGACGAGTATTTCTTGACTCTTACTTAACACAATAGTCTTAACACAATAGTAGCTTGAGCATACGTTTCGTAACTTAGGGATTCGCGGATCAATTCCCTGTGAGGAAATTAAGAAAAAAATATCATTTACAACATTCATATTTCTGACGTATATTAACATGAGAAATAGTCAATTTCTCTCGTTCTTACAAGTTAGAGCTGAAATGACTTTCTTCACAGGGGAAATACTGACAACATGACGTCACAGTATACAATTTCGATTCGTACTCTCTGAAAACTTAGCGTGTTTAGCAAACAATTCGTGAATACATAAAGTATGAGTCATAAATGTGTCTGAAACGTTATTGTTTCATTGTGGAATTGTTTCTAAGTTCTTCCACTCTTACTAGAAATAATAATAATTTGGTTTGCCATTTCCAAAACGTTCCATATATCTGTTCAACCAAAATTTGTAAATAGGAACTATTTTTTTTAAATATTTGTATGCATATTTTGTTAAAATAACGATATAACGCATACATAATCCAAAGTCTTTTACCCAAAGAAAGAGCGTTACTATGTATCGTGATGAATACAAATTCTACTTAATTTCTGTTAAGGCATCTGAAAGTTCGATTGTCGTATTGTCCAGGAGCTGAAAGCTTTTTTCCCTTCTTTTCTTTCCAAAGTATCTCTTATAAGGCAATTCATACTTATAGAGGTTCCAATAAAATTCTTTTCATTTATCTTAACTTATTTGCGTTTTAATAGGACGTAATATTGAGGTTCTGAAATATTCAGTAATTATAATAATAATAATAATAATAATAATAATAATAATAATATTAAAAATACATTCCGTATGAGGACATTGTATTAAAATCTATAAAATCGCCCCTAGCGTTAGGCAAAAGTTACAAAATTGTCGGGATTGGAGAGAAGTGTCAGGATCATCAGGACATACTCTCTGCATACGTTCCTATAACTAGCTAAATGTTAAATGGAATCTTTCCAGGCAATTTTCATGTGGACAGTAGGCTACTGAACTCACAAGAGTCCTAAGAAAATTTGTTTTTATGTAATGGTTATGTCGACTAAGATACAGAGGACGTTGATGATGAGAATGAAAGGAATTTTGGAATAAAGAAAGTGGAAGGAAGTGGAACCCGGAAGAAACCTATACACACGTTGTTTGTCCAGCACAATGCGTACTAGGCAGGTGCTGGATGAAACAGGGTGAACCATTAAATTCACAACACTTCAGTAATAATAATAATAATAATAGTAATAATAATGCTGTTAAAAGTTTCAAAGTTGCCCTAAAATATGGCAAAACTTACTTAAAAGTAGAGATTTCGGGGAAAGGGTTCCGTACCTTCAAGACACACCTCTGCAACTAAACCCAAGTTTAAACTAAAGCATTCCACTAAAGTTTCATGTAGAAACTATTCTACTGGATGTTTTAAGGAAAATAACTAAATATCACGCAACAGTAAGGCAAATTATAATAAACTAATTTTTAGGATATGCAGAGGTAATTATAAAAGCTATGCTACAAAAGTACCTACACAGACCATAATTCAATGACCTCTGAAACAAAGTAACAAAATAGACTATAAGATTCAGTCTACAGAGCAATTGTTACTTAAAGAATGGACATACACTATTTCGAGAATCGAGATAAAAAGAGAAATGTTTACAATACTTTTAATCTCGTCTTGATTCTCATCTCCAAAGCGAGACAATTTCAGTTAGCCTTGTCCCGTCTCGAATGTAAAATATTAATTCTCATGTTATTTTGTTTGTTTTAGAAACGAGATGAAAAATTCCTCTTCTCGTGGGCAACATTAAACAAAACTGAAATATTCTTTCCAAATGTCACGTTTCTGCTTGTAATGGTATGACCTGAGCAATAATTAGCTCCTAACTTTTAATCTTCTACGAGATAATAATAATTATTATTACTATTATTATTCCTGAAGATTTGATAGTTCAAGTATTGAAGCATCCGAGTATTCAAATATCTGAATATAATAAAACATGTGTCATCGCCGATAAATCGCCATCAAAAATCCTAAAGTAAAATAAAATTGCCCGACGTGGATTCGAAACAAGAACCTCCAGATTACTAGTCAAGCGCCTTGACCACTGAATCGCAATAATCGATTAGTCTTTAGTCTGGTTACGTTAGGTTTCTTTGCCTCCGCTTGCAAAGTTGCGTTATATTTTTTCGATTCAAAACGTCTTTCGTATTTCTTTTATGATGATATAAGTGAATAATCTTCAGGAAAGTTTATATTAATAACTTGAGTTGTTCTTAAACCTTTGGTTCACAAGTTCGTTTCTTCTTCACACGAAACTACAGATATGACAGATTTAATTCTCATACTCTGCATTTGTTTCAAAGCAGTCGCCATTACCTATGTCCGCCACGATACATATTAACCGAGAGAAATTCATTTTGCAGAAGCGGAAAATTATGAATTTCGGAAAATTATGGAATTCGGTAAAATTCCTGAACTCGGGAAGAATCCGGAATTTAGAAAATTCTGGAATTCAGAAAAAAACGGAATTCGTAAAAATCCGAATTCCGGAATGTTTACGAAATCAGAAATTTCTAAATTACGGATTTTTCCGAATTCCGGAATTTTTCCAAAATTGCATTTTTCCGAATTCCGGAATTGTGCGAATTCCGGAATTTATCCGGTTTTACTTTCGGGAGTCCGGAAAGTAAAAATTCCGGAATTGGCAATCCCTAGCTTACACACTACCTATCAGAACACTAAATTAATAGCTATCTACAAACAAACAAGTAATGCAAAGCATTTTGTATCCTGCAATACGTCATGTATTAAAATCCGACAGCAGTTTCAGTATCTAACTAGAAATTGCATGTATCTAGCTACTGGAAGCTGAGGTATGAAGAATTGTATAGTGTCTTATCTTTTAGTGAATATACAAGCCTGCAAACAACTGAATGTCTAAACGGCTTTAGTTAAATCCAAGTTGTAGTACTCACAGTTACATCCACTTGTGTCTATATGATCGGGTTAGTAAAGCTTTCTATATGATAGGGTTAGTAAGTCTTTCTCTGCTCTCCCGTAAATTTGTGATATGATCTACTACAGGATACAGAACGAATTATCAATTTAACCAAAGTTGTTGTATTACTACATATCTGCTTCCGCCTCTGTCAACTTTGGTCGATCTCGTTGACGCGACATGTTTGCTTTCTATACTCCTTTCTTCGTTTACTGAACTAAACAGTAACTATTTGAATTATGCTACTGCGCATGCCTCGTAGATAAATATTTCTTGTGATGCCAATAGTTTCCGTTTTGTCCAAGCAATGTTCTGTTTCTTATTCCCAGCATGACCCTTTTATTACATTATATGGAGAGTATGTAGGTCTAAATACCTCATGTATTGCATAGCATGCAGGTTTAACTATTACGTGTAAGGACATTGTCGACTTCCAGCAAGGAAGGAACACATGATCATAGTATACAACCCACGAAAGTGATAGCTGTCAATGCAGTGGTTGTAATCCCTAATGACATAGTGTGTGAGTGGACAAAGCACTGGTTTTTCCCGCCGGCCACCCGAGTTCGAATCTATCTTTACTTGACTTTTGTTATCCATTTGAGAAAAAGTATTGTTTCTTTTCGTTACAGGTAGTCACACTTTTCGTAATTTTCGTCGTCCTTCACAGTTAAAGTAACTGTCTATTCTTCTTCTTTCTACGAATGATGGATCTTCTCTTTGGTTTCATGTCAAACATGCACACGTAATAAAAAGACGCTCTTGATAATAATAATAATAATAATAATAATAATAATAATAATAAATATTACTAGCTAACTCGTGCGTAATTTTATATTGTCATGTGGAAATAAGTAAGGCTGACTGGTGCCCCCTCATATTTTCTTCGATGCGCCTTATGAGTTTACGGTGTCCAACGTTGGTCCCATCCCACTATCACCTCCTGTTCTCTCGATATAAGTTATCGACATTTTGTCTAAAGAGGGCTCTGCTGTGGCCCCATGACTCCCCTTGACAATGCCTCTTCTTTTTGTATTGAAATCGCTTATTTTTCTGAGTACTATGAGTGCATACTGTCCAACGTTGCTCCCATCACTCTTACCATTTCCCGTTCTCTCGATATAAATTGCTAATATTTTGCCTGTAAGGGAGATATTGCGTCTCAATCATTACGTTTGATGAAGAATTGAGGAAGATATTGCGTTGCCACAAACAACGCCTTTTAGTAATATATATAATGATAATATTAATATTATTATTATTTTACTTACCCCTAATGTTGCCTACCACTATTTGCAATAAATGTGTTACTAAAAAGCGTATCAAATAACACTCCTTGCCATTTACGCTCACGAACTCGAAATACATGATTTACAGTTCTCTGTGTTAGGAGAAAGCATATTTATTATATTATTCTTTCAAATAACATGTTTCACAAGTTACTTCACTTTCAATGTGTAACTTCATATCATCACTGACAATCGTCTTGTTTCGATAGAAAAATATCCTCCCTGCAAAAAAAAGGCCTGACCGTAGCGAAAGGGCGTGAATCTTCTTTAGGTGATTACTCGGGTCCAATATTTCAATAAAAGAGGATAAGTCCCTGTACACAAATATTTCAGTAAAAGAGGAAAAGTCACTCAAACATTGTGAATACTCATTTATGGGCGAGATATGGTTCCCTTGGAATTTTTTAAGTTTGAAGGGCAGCCATTTTGAACATTTTCATCTGATTATTCTGGCGAACCAGCTCATTCAAGATATTTCAACAATTAACGTTTGTGCCAAGTTTGGTCACAATCCGCTGAAAATTACGGTGCTTATGGCATTTACAAAAAGCATTATATATTTGTACAGATAGATAGATAGACACACGCACACACAGAAACTTTCGAACTGAAAGTGTTTTTTGCCTCAGAGGGTGATGATCGCAAAAGTGCCTCGCACCCTTCTCACTTCTCGCACCCGTGCTGCGTCAGACCTAAACCGGGTCTCTTTGCAAAACGTATTGACCAGCCTAACCTAAACACAAGCCTCCCAGTACTCACCGTAGAAGTTATAGTCGAGAGGTTTAAGGCATGTGATGATTATATTTTTAATGACCATGAGTATGGGTTCGAACCCCTTCACTTCCATTTTATTCACTTTTTGCAGCTACGTCGGAACGTTCAATTTTTATTCTTTACTAACTGCAAATGCGTTTACGTTCAAAATAAGATGAATTTTGTGTCATTTGTTCGAATATTCTCTTTCGAAATGAAGACAAGAATAAAAGCAATACGCAAAGACAAAAAGTATTAGCAGTACTAAACATTACCATAATACTAAACACCAGTACTAAACATAATAATTGCTACGAAAGACTAAATACGACCTCTTTTACCATCTCTCATGGGCTATATGCATTATTAACAAAAATTTTAGAAAATCTCCCTGCAGGGGATTCGGACTGACGTCCTTTGCATTTGTAAGCCAGCACCGTAACCACTACACCAAGATGATTGCTTGGTAAACATTTAGTTGTCGGCGCATTTGTTGTATTTGTATTTTATGTTGCCTCTTCGACATTTTTTGCTCCTTTTTCTCCGTTTAGCAGCTGTTTCTGGCTTTTTCTTTCGGTGTCACCCTTTATTTACACGATGCACTATTCGTATTCATAGCTTGTGCCCCTCTGCAATGTCTTATTCAGATTAGACTTTTCTTCTTGCCTCTCAGTAAATATTTGATTGATTTAATTCTCATATTCTTCATGGATGGAGCGCAGGAATGCCAGACTAAAAAAACAGATGTACATTTACTTTCCTGACACTGTACTTCAGCGCCTAGTACTATGGGCATAATATCATGGATTTCAAATGAATAGGAACAAAGTTGCAAGGGAATGATTTTTTCAAAGGCCTTAATCAAAAAAAAAAAAAAAAAGTGTATATAAGTACCTCATCCATGGCTTTCAATAGATGTGCAGACTATAATGCCGTTGGAGCAATTCTGTACTTCAAACCGTTCTGGAGGTAATGGTAAATAGTGCTAAAGTTTGCACCACTACTCAAAATTATGTAATTCCTAGAACATTTTGTAATTATATTACCAGGAAATTGTGAAATCTTATATATCTATTAAGACACTGGTATGTAGCGTGGCGCTTTATGGATCAGAGACCTGGACATTGAGAAAAACTGAAATATCCAAGCTGGAAGCATTTGAAATGTGGTGTTGGCGCAGAATGCTGTCCATACCATGGACCGAAAGGAAAAGGAATGAAGACGTACTAACGGAAGCTAATGAAGGACGACAGACCATGAAGATAATAGTAAAAAGAAGAAACACAGGGTGTTTATCGATCACGAAAGTCACGAATGTCACGAAAAAGTCACGAAATCAGAAAACGGTCATGAAAGTCAAGAAAAAGTCACGAAACTTAGCTTTTGGGTCACGATTTTTTATCTGTGCAAATATAAGTACAGACTGGAAAATCTTGTTCTATGAAACGTCAAAATTCACCATCAAAAATATTTATGGTCAGCTTTAGACGCTACCAAATTGCAAGCAAAGCATGCTTCTATCGCATGCATGAAAATTCGGCCTAATTTGCACCCAAATATGCTCTTGAGAGTATTAAGAAATTTTATAGTCTGATAAAGAAAATGCTACGAAAAAGTCTCGAAATTTTATTTTGGAATTTTAGGCGACTCTCTAAAACAACATGCTTGGTCATCTTATTCGTCACTCCGATTGGATCACTGTGCTAATAGAGGGAAAAGCAGAAGGAAAACCAAGAAGAGGAAGATCAAGGATAGAATATCTAGATGCAGTTACGAAGAAGAAGCCGTATCAAAGTATAAAACAGCTCTCCCAAGCGAGAAAAAAGTTTCAAAATTTCCATGTAGAATACCAGCATGAATTTTATCCGAGAAGATCAACTGTGACTAATTTAATTAATTTTATTCAGTGACTCTCTGTTTCACTTGATAGCAAGAATAATGTAGATACCATCTATACAGATTTCGCTAAAGCATTTGAGAAATTAAATCATGACATACTGTGTAAGAAGTTATCAGGTTTTGGTTTTTAAGATAAACTTTTAATGTTAATTTTCATCTTATTTAAAAGGCTGTAAACAATTTGTGATATTTAATCAAGTTAGTTCTCAATTGTACGAAGTTAATTCTCAGGGATCGAACCTTGGATGTCTGTTCTTTATGTTTATTAACGACCTGTCGACAGTAATAAAACATTCTAAATGTTTGATGTTTGTGGACGATATGAAATTGTATAAAGAAACAAAGACTCGCAATGATGCTTTACAATTGCAGGAGGATCTGAAAGAATGTTATAGGTGGAGCATTCTAAATGATCTACACTTCATCGTGAGGAAGTGCTTAGTTATCCCTTTTTCTAGAAAACATAATCCACTCCACTTAGAGTACGAGCTGAACAAAGAAGCTATACAACGGGTTAAAGGAATACGGAGGAATTTACAAATATGCAACCGCTAAAAATTTTATTCAATAGTCTTATTCGTATTAAATTGGAATATCATCTATAATTTGGACACCTTTTATATATATATATATATATATATATATATATATAAGTACACGAATAGAAAAAATTGAAAGAATACAAAATAATTTTTTGAAATACTTATACTATAAGACATATAAAAGATCATCATACAAAGAAAATGTATCGTATTCAACCTTACTGAAAAAAAAAGGACTTCAAATCGTTATGTGATAGAAGACAGTTTATGGAACTTGTTTTCCTCTAGAAGTGTGTGAAGGAGTTATAAATAATAATATCAACAAGAAATTTTTACGAAATCATTTATGAAATCATCTTTACACTTTACTGTATGCAAGCCTATTGTACTTGGGGCTTAAGCCCTGTAATAGGTGCAAATACAATAAATAAAAATAAAAGAATTGCTGTAATATTATAGAAGTAAAGTAAATCAAAAAATATTTTTAAAAGTTTTTACTAGTACGCCATTTTAAACAATATATCATATTGAACCATTTTTTTTTTTTTTTTTCATATCTCCGGAATGGTTTGAAATATCAAATTAGTGTAAATGGCATAATGATGTTTATGATTATTGAAAAAGATCTACGGAATTGAAAGTGATACTTATCTATAAGGAAACACTTTTTTAAAACAAATTCCTTTGATAAAAAGTTAAATTTTTAATTCCTTGTAACACTCTTCCTACTTGTTCAAAATACTCATATAATGACTGTATCGACACTAAAGTACTTTAGATGTACAGCCACGAACATAAATAAGTAGAGATTGGAGCCATAAGAAGTAAAGACTTTTGCTTTTACTTATTTATGTTCGTGAGTGTACATTACCAATTACTTGCGTTATTTCTGTTGTAAAACTCCAAAATTTGTTTGCTTTTTTAATTTTTATTATATTGTAGAATCCTTAGTTTGCAACACTGCATGATAACTGATATTGTAAGTGTTTGTTTTACATTAGATTTGAAACACGTATTTTTTTTAAAAAAAAATGTAACTTTTTGTTGCGTTGGCTACATTGGTAACCTGGTTGTATTGCAGAGTATACCAAACAATGTCCCTCTCTTGATATTTGCCTAGTGCGAAACTTTAGGGTTTTGTATCTATTTGTTTGAAAGTTACAAGAGCATATCAAGGTAAATTGTCCACTCTGTATAAATACGTAGATCTACAGTATCAATGCTTTTCGACAAGAAAATATCTTGTAATTTTCTTTTCTACTATATATAAAACTTGCTTATTTCACATACGTTTTTCTTACTATTCTACTTTTTTTCAGGCACCTCCTCCTGGGCCTTCCTACATGAATCCCATGATGAGGCGACCGGACTTAAACAAAATGCCAGTGCCTAGTTGGCCACCCCATTACCCGGATATTGGTAGAATGAGAAGTTCTCCACAAGGTACAAGTCGACACAAGTAACTTATAAGTTTTGTGTTGTTTAATAACATAAATAACAGACTGCAATTGTAAACTAGAAAGGAGATTTTATTACCTACAGGTTCGATTAAGATATGAAGCGACAGCAAAACTAAAGCTTAGAATCTGTCGCCTCATGCTTTTAATTTACAGGTAGAACTAGGTGTTTAATCACTTCCGGGCACTATATTCTGCTGTTCTCTACCATTTAACTTATTGCAGTGACACAAATGGAAGTATACATTAACTTACCTGAACTTAATAACGAAATATATTAATTTCAACCTATGTAACCTTTCACAAATGAGGTGACACACATTGATCTGAACAACAAGGTTTATTAATAAGACCTAGTGAAATAATTAAACTCGATAATTTTAACTTAGGTTATCTAAAGCTGTAAGATAGGCTAGGATTAGGTAAGGCTCTTAAATAAAATGAAAGTAAATGTTCTGAAGGAAAAAAATGAAAATGGAATGAAATGAAACCTTTACGTTTTACGTCCCACGATTATGCCAGGTGGGATAAAGGAGACGGTGATCATGAGAAATGAATGAAATGGTGGAATGAAGAAAGTGGGAGGAAACGAGAGAACCCCGAGGAAACCCACGCGCACGGTGTTTGTCCACCACAAAGTTCACTTGGCGCGAGCCGGAATCGAACCAGGGACCCCAAGCACCAGAGGTGAGCACTCTATCACTGAGCCACCGCGGACCCATTCTGAAGGAATCAATTTTAACTAATAATCTAATAAGCTAATTTGTTTTGCCATGACTTGTCCTAACTTAACCTAACATACGTAATTTACGTTAATACCGTGCAATCTAAACATAAGCGGACAATATTGAATTGAAGCTAATTGTAGCGATTTTGCTAATTAAAGTAATTTCTATTTGCTGACTACTGGAACTTCGGACTTAATATTACCTCATCTTAGCTGTAAAAGTACTGAGATACCCAGTTCATTCCAGAATTAATATTTATAGCTCAGATTTACTATTGTGGTTCTAATAATTGTCCAAAGTTTTTCATAACTTGAATTCACAGCGAGGGATAGAAGATTTGTTTCTTATGAAGTTAAACGTTTACTATTCTGGGCCGATTTTTTTTAGCAATTTTGCAGTATTTCGATTTGGAATGACCGGGAAAGGTTTCTTTCGGTAAAGCAAGAAAAATATTTATTTTCAATTTTTTCATAAAATTTCATCATCCACCGTCTACTATGGATTGAAAGCCTCAAAAATTCCCTGAAAATTAAATTTTGGAACTTTCACCTGGAATAGGGTGGAAAAGCTTCCCCTAGTGAAAAAAGAAAAACATTCATTCTCAAACCCTTCACAGAATCACAGAATCCCAACCTCCACCCCACTGGAAAACCCCGAAAAATCCAAACCATAGAACCCTGATATGGAATAGGGTGGATATGTTTTCTTTTAGTGACAAAAAATATTTATTTCCAAATTTTCACAGAATTCCATCTTCCACCCTCGACCATAAGTTGAACATTTCAATTTTTTTTTTTTTTTTTTTTTTTAAATATAAATTTTTGATTTGTGAATGTAATTGAGTAGAAAAGATTTGTTTTAGTAAGACAAAGAAAATATTTATTTTTATTTTTTCCATAAAAATGCATCTTTTAATACATACTAAAGGATTTAGCAAAATCTAAAGGTTTTTTTTTTTTTTTTTTTAAATAGGTAGGAGATGCATTAAGGAACGAAATACAAGATGTACTTAATTAATACCTATTTTTATAACACAATATTTACAATTTTACATTAATGTTTAAAAAATCACAATGCATTGGTGCTCATAGAGAATATGCACCAATTCTTTTACCAACTTATTGGCTGAAGACTTTATTTTTTCAAGCTATGCCATTGACGTTTGTAAATCTGCTCTTGCTTTAATGAAGCGATGTCTTCCATTCAAGCCAAACACAGATACAGAAGCTTCCGTCACTTATTTGACACACCTCTCTACTGCTTAAGTGACAAAGATATGATTCAAATTCAAGAATTTTCTCTAGACAGTCATTATGATACTTTTGATATCTTCAACGTTCAAGTGCTATAGTACTGAAGGGGCGGGGGGGAGTAATATCGATTTCTTGCCAGTTGATCAAATCGATGTATTCATCAGCGTCAAAGTTAAGTTTTGGCACTTTGAATAGCCGAATATGTTTGTGATCTTTAGTTTTAGCATTCAAAATCCGTCTAAGAGCAAGTTCTTTAACAAATAGATGATTATCACATATCATGTACAACAACATGTTCTTTGGGTGTTTAAAAAATGAAATACGTTGGATCGCAGGATCTACGTGGATATGATGATACCAATATCGAGAATGTTTGTCTTCCCGCAATAACTTCGTAAAAATTATTCAATTTCAATGACATTTAGCGTGTTTTTTCTTTGAGGATTCCCTATGAATATTATTTCGAGTTGAAATCAATTAAGAGTACGAAGACTCTAATTTCAAAATTTGCACATATTCATAATGTTATAGCAAAACAACTTACCACGATAATTTTCGTAAAAAAAAAAAAAAAAAAAAATTGATTTTAATTAAATATAGCGATTTTTCTTTTTGTGGTTTCCCAGTCGTCTTCATTATTTAGACTAAAATATATTGAGAATAAGTAGGGTTCCCATTCGTCCCGGAACATCCGGGACCGTCACGGAATCGAGATCTGCGTCCCGGCGTCCCGAATATATTTCTCGGGATTTTTCCCGGATTTCAGCAAAGAAGAAAGGAAGGGAATATTATAATTAACTTTTTCACAGGATTAGATATACAATTATTCTCTTCAACTTTTGAGTATGACTATTCAAAAGTTTACTCTGAATTTAATTAAGTTCACAATTTAATTACTTTGACATTGAATGAAGCATTCGTTTCATTGGGCCAGGGACAAAAGGTTTTACTGCTCAATCTTATTGTTATTTTTAGTACTCTGTTTCAATCTGCATCTTGCTTCTGAAATATTTTGCCATCTTACCAATGAATTAACCGTTTAAAAATAAAAGATACCACACGACAGACAAAACGTGTGAAAGGAAACATCATACCTTGAATGAGCTGAAACAGGCTCTAAAAGTACGAAACATAACAGATCCTGAGAAATTAAAAAAAAAAAATCTTAACATGGGGGAGGGGGTAAATCATCTATTTAGTTTTGCTTAACTAGTGAGGAGAAGGTCTACTTAAATAACTAAAAACGTTTTTAAATAATACTTGAATAACTCTATCTAATGGAAGAAAATAAATTAGTATATATAACACTTCTTTTCATTTTAAGCATTTCAAAAATTCTCATTATTTAGTAGCGTCCCAGATTTTCATTTTTGAATTATGAAAGTGCAAGAATAAGGGATGAAGCGTGTTAACAATATGCTTCACGATGAATCATAAAATATATTTGTTTTGAGGTTTGAGAATTAACCTCATTGGTTGGAAGTTAAATGAGCCAAAATGAAGAGAATGTATTCTCGCAACTTAAAAAGACATACTTCCGTGGTGTAACTATTTTGTAAAATAATCCCTTTTTTTTAATTCTTACTTTCTAAAATGAGTTCCTAAAAAAAAAAAAGTGAAAGAATAAGCCAGTAGATAAAATCAAGAGAAAAAATACAGTAATCCTCTCTTTCCTCCCCCTTCCTGACACATGAAAGTAATACGCTTCGTAAATCTTCATACAGAATTTTACTTAAGTCGAATTTGTAAGTGGCTCAAGTATAATTTCGTAAAAAAAACTTCTATTATTATTATTATTATTATTATTATTATTATTATTATTATTATTATTATTATTATTATTATTATTATTATTATTATTATTATTATTATTATACACATAGTGTTATTTTATAAATGAAACTACGTAGCAGTATTCACTCGGGTACAAACTATAAAAGTATGAAAAATATGCAGGTTATATATAAAGATTTTATTATTCTATTCGGAAAAATATATATTATATATATGTCGTTACATACTGCAGTGAATGTCAGATGCAAAAACCGCAAACATATTTATACGCTAAGATTTATTATGTAAATGCAAAATGACATAAGCAGCGTATTACTTATATAAGTAAGTACTTATATAAGTACTTATATAAGGTACTTATATAAGTATCTTATTCGCCTAAATCATGATGTAGTAGAAAAATCCTATAGCATTATATTGTCAATAGAAACATTTAGAAGCAAATATTTTGCAAAAAGTTCTAAAATTGCATTTCCTTTTTCGTAGCCACGCCATATCCTCCTATTCGGCATCCAATGTCCAATCAGTATCAAAGCAGTCTTGGAATACAGCCTCAAGATCCATCCATGATGCATCCTGTTACTCAGAATCATCAATTCGCCATGTTTTCCTCGCCACCAGGAGTGTCTAGGCCAGAGAATACGCATATGACTGGACAAGGTATCAAGGACGAGGTAAATACTGTTAGTTATCCTTTTACTGAATTTACACATACTAGTCTACTTAGTAATACTAACAGTTTAACAAAGAAACCAAAGATTTTGATCAAGAAAGTGCACGAAAACAATACAACCAAATTGTAACACACATAACTTCAAATAAATGCTATTACCTTCAACATTTGTATTTTTTTTTTTTTTTAATCTTAATCGATAATCTTAGCAACATACCAAATATGGGTTACCACAAATAATGTAAAATAAAATGAGAAGGTTTATGAAATGATAACATTCAGACAAATAGGCACTTAGAAAAAGTGTAAAAATAGACACTAAAAGTAGGCACGATACTCAATCTCGAGTTTAACTAAAATAGTTTCTCTCTTCACTAACAAAGAAGATACATGAAAAGAAACATTCAGACAAATAGATACTTAGGAGAAGTAGAAAATAAGAATGAAACTCAATCAACCTCTTGGGGTAACTAAAATATAGTTTCTTTTCACTAACAAAGATGATTTATGAAAAGAAAACATTTAGACAAATAGATACTTAGAAGTAGAAAATAGGCATGAGACTCAATCAACCTTATGGGGGTAACCACTATATACTTTCTTTTCAATAACAAAGAAGATTTATGAAAAGAAAACGTTCAGACAAATAAAAAAAAAAGTAGTAAATTCACACTAAAAGTAGCCATTTCGTGTTTAACCAAAAATAGTATTCCTTTTTATTAACAAAGGATTATGAGAAGATAACATTCAGATGAATAAGTATTAGAAAAGTTAGATATTACAAGTAGATGCTGAAACGCAATCTTGTATTTCACCAAAACTTCGCATCTCAAACCTAGCATCTCCTGTTAAGGGTTACAAAATCTGTTGAAAATTTTCTTCAAATTCCCAGGTAAAAATTTGACATTTTATCGGAAAATGTTCTGGTACATTAGAAACCTTTCCATGTCACAGGAAGTAGCAAGATAAGATCTTACAAATAAAGAACTTCAAAAACGAACAAGGCAACGGGAGTGAAAATTCATACGGTACTGCTTCTTGCATTCAGTTAAATTCATTTTCTCATCCACAAGATTCTTAATACAATTAAGAACGATTATATCAGCAGATGAAGACGATATTCTATATCGGGATTTCTCAATATTTAGACATATAATAATATTTTGTGTTAGTATGGTCTACTTGTGTATTTAATGTCTATATTTTTACATTACTTTGATTTTATTATTCGTTTCACTTTAAATTTCGTTAGACTTATATAAACTATGCTATACATAAGTGTTGGAAGTCTTATTTGAACGGCTATACCTGTCCATCGACAGATACCTGAGGAAACATGGAAGGGATATCGAGAAGTGGTTTTCTACAGTACAATCGATTCAGCATCGGAGAAATTGAATCCATCTCCTCCTATCCGATCCAGAAGTGATAGAAATTAGCAATTTCCGGTTTCAATGTTGATCATCATAAAACAAAAGCAGTAACAAGCGTTTCTTTTAATCGATTCTCAGGAGACCGCCACAGTGCATTGAAGTGGTTAAAATCTATTAGTAATTGAGGTTTTGGTATTGAATGTCATAGAGCAAAAGCGGTAATAGATATGAAGAAGAGGATTCTTGCAACCGATTCAGCGTGCCAAGTTCCATGTCCTCCGTTAATCCTCTATTCAAACCGAAAATGACAAAAACAAAACTGTTTCCAGTGTCAACGTTGATCACCATAGAATTAAAACGGTAATAGATAGTAGCAATTTTATGCAATTGATTCCGCTTCCGAAGAGAGTATATTGTGACGAGTCAGACAATATGAACCAAAACTAGATGTGGTTGAAATTTACTAGTATTTCCTGTTTCGATATTGATTTTCATGAAGTAAAAACGGTAAGAAATATCCATAACTTTTTTTTAATCAATTCAAATTCTCAAAAATATGTTCCATCTCCTCTGTTAACACTCTATTGAAACCGAAAGTAATAGAAATGTACCGTTTTCAGTTTCAACGCTCATTGGCATAGAACAAAAACAGTGACAAGCGATAAGCGGTTTCTTACAATCGATTCAGCATCTAAAGAGAGCATACCATCACTACTCGTAACACCCTACCAAGACCGAAAGTGGTAATATTTATTAGTACTTTCGGTTTTAATAATTATTTCCACAGAGAAAAAATGGTAAAAGATATCGAAAAGCGTTTTTTTTAAAACATAGATTCATCATTGTCTTGACCTTTATTTATCTATTCAAACCATAAGTAATGAAAATCTATGTATACTGATATCGATAGTATTTTTTGCTCACATGCAGTTCGCAGTAAGGATGTTTATATTCTTCTTCTTCTTCTTCTTCTTCTTATTATTATTATTATTATTATTATTATTATTATTATTATTATTATTATTATTATTATTATTATTATTATTATTATTATTATTATTATTATTATTATTGAGGGGCTTGCTGCAATAATGTATCAGCTCTATTTTTACTTTTTTGTTGGTGTGGAATAAAAAAAGTTTTAAAAATTCAGCTTTTACTCTAGCTCCAAACTACTGTTTGCTCACTTAGTTTCCATACGTGCCGATTATTTAGGAGGAACTAACACTTTTTTGCAGCAAGCATTTGAGTTATTTTTTAAGGGTGGATTGGGAGAGTTTGGAGCTAACTTCTTATTGCAAAATGCTCCTCGATTATTATTGATTTATATACTTTTAATAAGTATTTATTTTAGAAAGTTCCTTGTTAAACTATTGACAGTCAAATCCTGCTGGTATAAATTCCCAACGCCAATAACATGAACAAAATGTTCATAACTGATCAATTGATTTTTCCAATTATCAAACAAAATTGGTCTTAAAGTCAGCTCTGTAGTTATTTTTAGTTGCTTTTGCTTTCTATACAGATTATGTTACTCACAAAAACGATGAGATGCAAATTAACTAATTAACTTTTTTTTAAAAATCCCTACCTGAAGCATTCAGGAACACGTAATTTGTACAGTCAAAAATAATATTAAATGTAGGTTGGAGGTATAAGAAACCTACATTTATACTATACCTATACTTAATATTGTTTCTGACTGTACGTGCAGTTTCGGAGTATTATTTACTCCTTTCTCAGTATCAGAGAAATTTCGCTACTAAACAAAATGTTATAATGACGAAATTTCTCACCTGGCTAATTCTGATCATTTTTATCATATCATTTGTGTAAGCAATACTTCACTGCCAATTAAGGAGTGAGTAATACTCCGAAGCCGTATGTAAGAATTGTGTGTTGCTGGATGCTTCAGGTAAGGAGTGCTAGTGTTTTTAATGTTGTTATTTAACGATACATTATTATTTCGTTCACAGAGGCCAGAAGAAACAGATCTTCTTCAGCTAGTTCCAGGAAATCAAACTGCACCCTCCAACATTCCATCATCTGTTCCTACAGCGTCGTTACCAGTAAACACCAGCGACATACATTCCCAGCAACAGTTATTACCTACGATGGGTTCCACTGAGGGAAATGAACTTATCCCCACTCCACAATCGAATGTTCAGCATCAACCGGAGTGTTTGTCAGTGCAAGAAACCACCGCAAGCATAACGTCAGATGCAAAGACAATGATAACAAACACCTCTGCTACCACTACTTCTGCTACAAGTACAAGTGCCAGTGAGACGGACAACACTAACAATACCCTTCCGCTCCCAGCATTCCAACAGGCTTTTGGTTCGACAGAAATTGGAAGATTCGCGCATGAAGGTTTCTTCAGTCAGGTAAGTAGAGTCTCGAATCATTTTAGTCACTTGAATCAACCTTCCTGGGGATACAAATGTGAATATTCTCTGGGATACTAAGACATTTTTAAATGATAAATATTGTTCATACATATACTGTATATGTATTCGTTTAAGTTTATTATAATCATTATTATTTACGTCTTCCTTATTATAATCAAAGCTTTGTGTTGCTTTACCCTGGTAACTAACAGAAGTGCCAATCATGATAATTAAGCAAGAAAAAAAATGTTATAATGTAATGATTAGACTGTAAGAGCATAATCAAGTTTACGGTACAAAATGTTAATAGTAAGTTTAAGTACACTACAGTAAAGCAGATGCTGCTTATTTTCTAATTCTAGTCAATCATCAAAAGTATACTAAATTACTGCTCCGTTTTCACATAAATTTAAGAGTGTAACTTTCATTTTGCGTTATTTCCTTTGTTTTAAAACCTCCGTATGAAGATCTTTCCTTTGTATCTCACAGTAAGCTAAGACAACAATATTTTGGAATAGAAACTTATTATATTAATTTCCAGGTAAACGCAAGAGAAAAAGATTGCCAGTAAATGTAAATATCAACTTCTTAACCTTACTTTTGTTCTTGATCGATTTCCTTCATTTTAGCACAATCTTTTTAGATATATTAACATACAGCCTTGTTCAAAAAATCTTGGCATCCTTTCTTTACACAATCATACTCTAGTAACTATATGGAGGAAACTTTAATACTTTGACTCTAAATAAAGGTTTTCAACTGGCCAATGAATATCTACACTTGTTTGATCGAACTCCAACTGTGGGTAAGAGTACATGGCTTTTCAAAGAGGTGGGTGCCAGAAATTTTTGAACAAGAACTGTTCATATGAACAC
Organism: Thermobia domestica; assembly: GCF_964235325.1. Taxonomy (NCBI): domain Eukaryota; kingdom Metazoa; phylum Arthropoda; class Insecta; order Zygentoma; family Lepismatidae; genus Thermobia; species Thermobia domestica. The sequence continues at coordinate 277,760,152 of NC_137458.1, read as the reverse complement.
TAAGTTGTACTAGATTTAGTAGTGAAAATAAATTTGTAACCACGAAATACTAGCAAGTATCAAAAGTTTTAACAAATTTGTGTATGCCGTAAATAAAATTTATTTACGTTTAAAGGTTGATATTAAGAATTAAATTTGATTAAATGGTAACTTAGAAATTTAAAAACAAAACCAACGCTCACATGAAACCTCGATTTAAGAAAGGAAAGGGCAATTCATGTCTTGTTTGAAATCAAAAGACATATTTTTGTAAAAGCAACATCTTACTTTAAGTAAGTTTTAAATGCTTACATTATTATTATTTTTTTATTATTATTGTTATGTCATAGATAAATTTACAGCGAAGGCAAATGACGTTTTGAACTAAAACCATGATCAAACTTTTAAAATCTTCCGGATTAATTATAACTGTTTAGACATGTTTTATATTAAGTAGTCATGAAATACTTTATCACTGACATTAAGACATATATCTTTAACAAGTATGAAATTTAAAATATATCTATATAGAGAGAGAGCTCTACAGTGTTGCTAAAATTGATATTGCTAAAGAGAGTGCATTTTTTAAAAAACATAATTTGAACATTAATGTTAAAGATCTCGTGATAAATATGTAAAGAATCATACAGAAGTTCACCAGGGACCAAACAACAAATGTATCTGCATAATTGGATATATATATATGACGATAGAGATATAATTGTTATTGTATTTAGCGAAATATATTTCGTAGCATATAGTGTAGTGATAACTCATAGTTGGTTAAGTGATATACTCATATTTCAGCCACACGGAGCTTGTCAATTTTGTTTTAATTCCTTTAAAACTTTTTCTTTTAATTCCAAATAATTGTAAAATATACGTAACAGTACAATTTCCCTGACTAATGGAGCATACATAGTTAATATTTGGTGTAAATAAAATTAGATTATGAGAATACGCATGCAATTTTTACCATTACCGTAAACTGTCATTGTTGGAGTAATACATTACACCAACTGTATCAACCATAATGTAAAAGTACAATTTCAGTAACATTTGCTCTGAGTAAAGAAAGACACAATCACGTGTTCATTTCGGGTATCGAAACACATTTCAATTACTGTATGCAAAACCACCACCAATTACACCATGTATCTTTCATTTCGACTTTTTATTATTATTATTATTATCTTTTGGAAATGAAAATACCAAACTTAAGTTGTATCGCACCAATTTACGGAACAAAAAACGAAGTAATTAATTTGGTTTCATTTCCGGAATCATAGAAAGGACTTCGTTATTATCAAGCAGTTTCAAAATTAGTGGCAAAAAAAAGAAATCTTGTTTTGAAATAATTTTATAACTGCAAAAATAAAACATTTTACAAAAGTGTATTCCACCTAACTAATTAAGAGTTAATATGCTTTAAATGAGTAGTGCACATAAAATCATTGCTGTTATTAGATTATAATTCCATATCTTCAAGTAGATAGGTTTCTTCCTTGTACATGTATATATAAAAATATATATATATACATACATTCATATACACTTCCATTTAAGAAAATATAAGAAATCAATGAATCCAAAGATCATGTATACATATTTGTTTTACTTCCATATGTAAGATCTCCAGCAAACTGAATTTTTAATATACTGTGATTTCTGTTAACTACAGTATTGCTACCATTTTAATTGTTTAATACACTGTTTGCTTTTTTTAAATGCAATGTAATTAACGAAGTAAATTGAAGGATAATTTTTCTACGTTCTCGAAATTTACACACAATTGTATATAGTGTTTGCTGAACAATATTGAATTTGAGAAGAAAAATATACATATATTGGTATGAGTAAATAAATATTGGGAAATAGTAAGACTTATAAGTAAATGATTCCGCTATCATTAAAATGGAGTTACCAATAAAGTAACCAATTACATAGATGTATGTAATTCCACAGTTTTGAGTAAGTCAACAGGTTTTTTTTGTTTGTTTGTTTGTTTGTTTTGTTAAAATAAGTTAATAATAGTCTTTGCTGCTCTTCCTTATTTGTAAGATAAAATATAAGTTAATTTATAGTGAAAGATAGTGTAGCGCTTTGTTAAAGAAAATACGATTTAAAACATATTGCACAAAACCTTTTACATAAATAGCGAAATCAAGAAATAATTAATTAAAAGTATTTTGAAATTATAGGGTGTTACAAAAATTTGTTACAATTTTTTGGAGATAGATTCCTCACATAAAAAAAAAAAAAAAAAGTTAATATGAACCTGTGGACGGAAGTGCATATTTTCGTACTTATAGGGTGCCGAAAACGTAAAAAAAAAAAATTAACTTTAAAGGTCCATAGTTCCACTATTATAGAACCGATCATAGTCGGGTCAAGACATCATTGAGGAACTAGAATGTGAACTATCCAAATATCCAGCTTTCAGAACCTCCGGTATTTCGCAATTATTTTTTAGAGAGGCTGTTTAGGAATACTTGTTCACTCTCCATCTACCTCTCTAAAAATTGGTCTACAAGAACTGGAGCATTCTTAAAAATGTATATTTGGATAGTTCCTCAGTGATACTTCGACCGGACTACGATAGGTCCTATAGTAGTGGAGCTATGAAGTTTAAAATTCACTTGTTTCACGTTTTCAGCATCCTATAACTCCGAAACTGTCCACTTTTGTTCACAAGTTCATATGAACTCTTTTCTTATTTTGATGTAAGGAATCTGTTCTCAAAATATTGTGTCACATTTTTTCAATACCCTGTATATTGATTTTAGTTAGTATTTTTCTATTAATTACGACTAGTTTAGTTAGATAGGCTTCCATAATGGAATGCCCCAGATTTTAAAGTTGCATAAGATCTAGAGAAATAGTCTCCCAGTAAGCTGAAACAGGGGAAAAGACTATTGTTCTTCCATACATATATATATCCTATCTTGTTTTTTATACATATATAGAATTGAGTTTATGATCTATGCTAGTGTTTTGTTATTGTTGAAGAGGGTATAAATATATAAATAAGTTTTGGAAATATTGTGGAAGTTATTTCATACTTTAAATCAAAAGGATGTTCTTATAAATATATATTATATAAGGACTAAAGAAACATTACTGAACAGAAATTATTGTCTTTGGAAGTATTTATATAAAGCCCAATGAAAATATATAATAATTTGTAGATATTTATTCAGAAAAATAAAAAAAAATCAGAGCATAGTTATGTTTTACATGTTAACGCTGCCAGTTCCTTTAAGAATATTATATTAGAGTACGATCCAACAGAGAAAAGGAATTTATATATAAATACTGTATGTATAAGCCAGCAGACATGTGATACTGTCCACATTACCTTAGAATAGATCCTTTACGTAGATTTACATATATAGATATATATCCTTTAATGGAGTGCCTTATATACATATGTCTATAGTTAGAGACTGGTTTAATGCTGGCTGACAGTGACTTGTAAAAAGACTGCAAACCGTATGTTCTATATATAAATATATATAGAGAGATTATTTTCTGGATTAAGAGTCCGTGAAATGCGTGAAAGTTTTAATTTTTGTGTACACATGTGTTATCAGGGTTGTTTTGATACTTTTTAACCGTGGTATTAACTGCGAGTTTTCAGATGTTCTCTTAAAATATTACTTATTGATAAACATTGCTAATTTTAAGAAAATTAAACAGATTCGTTATTTAAAAAAGCTTACAATTTTGATTATCTATTAAAACGGCTAGAAATCATCACATTTGTCAGAAATATAATAAATGAATATGTATAGGTAAAATTTGTTAGGAATCTAAATTAACACACGATGGGCACATTATTTTATATATACTTACATAATTATATAACACTTAAGTAATTTCTGCTGTATGTAATCCTTTAATATTATTCTTACCATTTAGAAACTGAAATTCGTTACAATACAAAGATTTAAAAGCATCTTAAGAACAATTATTTTAATTACGTGACTGTCAAACATCCTATGGTAATGTGAGTGTTTAATGTTTTTTTTTAGTAAGATTAATCCTTAACAACAAAATATTCAATTGACTTTTATAATATTATATTTAAAATACAGTAAGCATAATTTTTATTTACCAGAATCTTGCCTCATTTAATCTCATATATCAGATACAACAGAGGATTTTCAATCTTGAGTAAGATATTCTTTCAAAACTTTACATTACAATTACATATACTACTTAAGAGAAAAATAACTTCTTAAATTTAACCCATATCGTATAAGTACAGTTTAGTAATTCTTTCTTCCCGGAATTTTTCTAAATAATTGAAGGCTTGAGTTGGATATGGTCTTAAGTCCATTTTTTAGATTTTACAGGAAAGCGAATTTTCTGTTGCAGGAAATCTACGTGTATTACAACAATGGTACTTACTATTTGTGAAAGGGCTGTCAAAAGCAATAAGTTTGGCAGATGAAATTAAATTTGGAAATTTTTATATTTCGAGATATAAAACGAAAAGTGTCAAATTTTCACAAAAAAAATGAGGCTTCACTCAAGAAAACAGTAGGAAATTGCATGGACATAAGGCTTTGCTCAAAAGACTCAATATGCATCACATGGGGCGTTTTCCTAAATGGTTTGTAGAAAAGCAAAGCTTAAATGGGGAAGATGTGTCTTTTCCCAAAAACTCAAACATCAGTTCCATACCTTTCTACTTGTATGTGTGGCTTCATCCAAAAAAAGCTTCTGTTTTGTTGTCACATTCGCCTATTTGATAAGGGCTCATCCTTAACGTGCTAGATATTCACTTCAGCTTTTGTCCATAGATCCCTTCCCAAACGTACCAAAACTACAAAAAATTCATTTTCGCTAATTTTGGACATGAGGCCTTATCCAATTCAGCCCTTCAATTATTTAATAGTTAATGAAAATATCCTCCGTTCAACATTTTATGTAATATTTCTAAATAAGTTATTATTTTAAGCATGATACAATATCTCACGATAACGGTTAAAATAGGAACAAAGTGGGTTTGACTGTGGCTTTCAAAATAATGAACAAAAGTACATAGGTAGTCACTGTTGTTTACTGAGGTGATGTAATTTAAACATTAAATTAAACCTGTCATGAAAAATCTAAAATAGATTTTTCTGTCATTGATAATATTTAATTATGTATGAAAAAGTTGAAAAGAAAAGAAATCTAGACAAAACCAATAAATAATCATTGTACCTTTGGATGTTTCTTTTGTCTCACACACAAACACAAAATTAAATAATAGAAACAGGACGTTATTCCTCTAGTTATCAGAACAGCCCTGAAGCGATTTTATTAGAATATACATAATGGCAGAAATGAATATTAATATAGTTGTAGCTTATAAATTAGATACAGTTGATACCTGTTAGAGTATTCTGTATTATCTAGTCAATTGTTGTAGTAATGTATGTTATACGTGTATAATGAAAGAAAATTGTGTTCTTTCGAATTTCTCATGCCCCAAATTGTAGCAACCATTTTGCACTTTCCTCATATTCGTTCTTACAAGACTTTATTTCTATCTTTTTTGTTTACTAAATATGGAAAAGATCTAACCAATTATATTTTTCTGTTATGGTTTCAGAAATATTTTATCATTATTAATCATTGCATAATTTTAAAAAATCAAGTAAGAGTAGAAAAAATATATATGTAAATAAAATTGTAAAAATTAATATTAATAATTTTATCACTGCTTAAAAAAAGTGAGAAATTGTCTGTCTGTTAGCTTTCTTAAAAAATATCCTTCTTATAATGATGTTAAATAGGAAAAATGTTAGATCTACATATATATATATATATATATATATATATAAATCTATTTAGAATATTAATGTATATATATATATATAACAAGAAAGGACGTGTTTTGTTTCCTTAAAAAAAGATGTTAACGCCAATTATATATATACACACACACAACTGTCTAAAATAAAAGGATTGCTAATTCACAACCAAATTAATTTCAAGTAGTAAATACTGAAAATATATTCAGCTATTCATAATAACTTAAAAATAAACACTATCCCTCACTTACTCTTTTTATTTGATTTTGTGATATTAGATATTTTTTATATTTAAAAAAATATAAAGTACAGTATTATTCTTTCTTCAAATAAAATATTTTCAATAAAATGATCATCGGTGATATTATTTCATTCATAAGTGAAACTTCAGAAGAGAGTATTGTAGGGACAAAGAAGAAATTCAGAAATTTTCAATTTATTGTTAATTTAAGCGAAACAGGAGAAGGTAACTCGCACTCAATATTATCACAGAAAGATAAATAAAGGCATGAGTAGCTTTCAAGACAGAAAGTCTCGTCGTAAGAGATTAGAAAAGAAAATTAATATAAGGCTAAAACATCTGGTGAATGGCCAGTCACATTGGAAATTATATTAAAATATTACGACGAAGAATGTGTGATAAGTCCAAGTAGACAGCCATAATCCTTAAAAAAAATGCTACAGAGAAACCTGTACATACAACAGCTTCACATTGTGGATAAAAAGGGGAACACATAAATGAATAAAAGATATAAGTACAAAGATTAGCTATTGAAAGAACAATAATAATAACAATGATGATGGTCTTCCCAGTGCTATTATTGGTCGAACATAGAAAGGAAGAAAAAGGGATCGGCGAGCAAACTAAAGTGAAAAATATAGTTAGAGGCAGTTTGATTTAGGCTTACAATATCTGTGCTCCCATCTCTTGCTGAAGATGGAGTGGATGGAGGGATTTTATGATACAAACACAAACTATTCGTTCGAAAGTTGAGTTGTTGTGGCCTGTGTACTTGGGTATAGGTAAATGGAGAATCTGGATATTGCAAAAGTAACTATACCTTGAAGGTGTGTGTGCATATAGAGGAGTCGGATAAAATGTAAGATGGTAGATTTATTTTAGGAAGTAAATGAGATTAGAGGAATCGCAACAAATAGAATGTGGAATGAATATAATGTTGAAAGATCTGTTTTCTGGGATGTTGAATGGGCAAATTGATGTTAAAAGTAGAATGGTTTTCTGCCTAAACTATTGATATTGATTAGGAACAAGAGAGGTTGAAGATTATAAACAAGTGTGAAATATAAAGAGGCGAGCTGGTATATACTATTTAGGGACGCAAAGAAAAAGCTATGTGTTCTTGGCGACGAGACAAGTATGAAGCAAAATTCATGTTTCATGGGGGCTTGGATGGTATTGTGTGAGAAGATTCAGAGAATGAAATGGACGATACGGCACACATACGAAATACATGGATAAAATTCGGAATTGAATAAAGATTAGGAATAGATATGAATTAATAATTACAAATCTTTTATTAACTTCAATATTTCAAAAAAGTAAAACTTAAGACACTTTACTAAATCAATTTAGAATAATAATAGTACAAATCTCAAGCTTATATGATAAAACTAGAGAGAATTTAAAACAATAATGTGAAACAAAATTGAACGAAATAGCGACAAATATATATATATATATATATCAGTTTCAAAATTTCTATTTTATAGGTAGCAAGAATGTGAATTTTCATAGGCGTAAAATTCTCTTTATATATGATGACCACAAGTAGACTAAAATTTGTATGGATACGCTTTATTTATCAGTTAGTCTACCCAGAGGCTTTATACACAAAAAATATATTTTACTTATAAAAAATTGTTAAGCTAAATATTAACAGGTTTTTAAAAAAATGAAAAATTAATTTGCTTGTGAATGCGACTTTCTAAGTCTGATGCAGCAATCCTTATCGAACATCCTCGCGGAGGGAGTGTGATTTGCATTAAGAATCCCGATGAAAATAAACATAACTATATAAATGATCGTAGTACATAATACATGAAAGAAGTTAATGTGTTCAATTATAAATTTTCTTCTGTTGCATTGTATTAGTAGGATTGTATGCTTTCGTTCCATGCATAGAATAGATATGTATTGTCGTTTATTATTTATATTTGCTAATTTGAGTAGAAATCAACCCATGTGATCTCTTAACATGCCATTTGGTTATGCTATGGTGTAAATACACCTTCTAATTATGGTCTGTTCGTTGTATTCCTAAATGTCAATAACAAATGGAAGAGGGCTAAATTGTTCTAAAATTTTTAAAGCATAACGTGTTAATATGATCAAAGTTTAAAAGAAAACCATTAGCTGCTCTTCTTAGTACTTTACAGTTAAGTTAAAAAAAAATAAGTCTTTAAAGAGAAAAAAGGCTCACTATAAACAACTCTAACGTTATCTGTTTGCATTAAAATATACCAAAAATAATAATAATCACTTCATCAGATCTTCTGAATAATAATAATAATATTTAAAAATATTTTTACTCTCTTATCAGCTGTCTACACTATTTGTAATGTAGATGTTATCTTATATTAGTGTATTTGTAGTCTCTTTTTTTAAAAAAAAAAATCAACTTTATCTAATTCTACTAAAAACATTTTCCAATATTTGAAACTATTTACGAAGCGGAATTGCAGGTTATATACCTCTTTTCATACTTTCAAACAAACTTATACAACTTATACATAACCGCCCAGATATTTTTCTCTATCATTATAAGCATTCATCATAATATTGATCATAGCTCCAAATATATTAAATTCTAGCGAAGTACAATCTATATATATTTAGAATATATTAACCCTTTAGAAATAAAATATTAAATCAGTAAACTAAATCAAAATTATATTGGATATTTATAGTTCAATTTATCCTTAAGCTAAGAATATAGCTAGAAAATATCGTATATGCTCTTCAGAAAACAAAATATAGAAAACATTTTTCTTAAGAAGACGTTGTACTTGCCTAGTTGTTTCATGAATATATGATAAAGCTTAAGAGATTTTTATTACTAATTTATCACTTGACATTGTCCCCATAAAATATAACCTTAATTTAACCATACCTTTAGTAATCCAATTTCTGAAGAGTATATATATATATAGCAATAGCTATTATTACCGTGTTTTCTTTAGTAGATTGCGCTCTTGTTTCATCTGTTCTTTTGAAATATATTTAATAAAACTAATTCAGAATTAAGTAATTAATAAAGGAGCATAAACTCATTATCCTGATCCGTGTTAAAGTAGAACTGAAGCTAGAAGCATTTAATTAAGTCATTTTGTATAACCATTACGTCAGAAGTCATATCAGAAAGAGTTATTTGAACACACGATTCGTTTAAACTTTCTATTTGTAAAGGGATATATCCTAAGAACTAGGTGTGGTTATATAGATGAGGATAATAAAATAACACGTTGAAACAGAATTAAAAAGTAGTTAACATGATACTAATGGAAGTAATTTTTAAAGTTCTTTTTTCCGTACTAGAACTTAAAAAGTAAAGCCAGCTTTACAAATAACTTACTATCATCTCTTGTCCGTAAGTATTTCGGAACTCAACTTGAAGCATTTAAAAAAGTCTGAAGCGATATCTCACATAAACTTCAATAAAAAATACCCTATTAACTTCACTTTCGTAGAATACCTGTATATATAATTTAATATGAACCACTGCCAAAGTTCTTTGGATAAACTCTAAGAAATCTACTTTTGAACTACTCTAACGTCTTTTAAGATACAACCTAACTTATAGTATGAATGATGAATACTTGCTGGAGTATGGTATTTTTGTATACTTCATAAAGAAAGATTTAAAAAAAGATACCAATGCCATGTTAGAAAAAGAAATACATTGATCATATCTGTAAACCAACATATACTTACGCCATGTATATATAAATATATGATACATTAGACATGCTTGCTTAAGTAATGTGATTTCGTTGTTATTATATTTCCTAATCCTTTTCCCATGACATATTCAGCAGCAGAAAAATAGTAGTGTATGTAGAATCTTCGAGTAATGATAATTTTAAAGGATTGCGAGGTTCACAAATCACCTACAAAATATATATTTTCCCGAATATAATGGTGTTCCCGATGTATAGTTAGGGAATTCTTCAGAAAGTTTGAGAATGTTAAAAACTATAGATAAACCACTATTCAGGTAGTATGGTAAGAAAGATAACAAACGAACCATAGATTTTTTTTCAGGATTCTTTCTTGTGATACAATGACAACAAAGAGATTATTTAAAAAAGGCGAAAAATATCCTAACCATCGAAAGTCCAACAAGGTGAATACTATATAAAAGCATAGTTCGTCCTTAATCATGTTATATGACAAGCGCCTTTTCTTGGTTCTATGCAGAATTACAAGTGGTCACCTCTATTTACAGGGTTCATTATGAAAGTAATGAGCATGATGCTACCCTGACTCAACAATCCACCGCAGCGCGCGCTGCCGGCGCGGAAAAAGTAGTGAGTGGTCTGTCCTTCCAAACGTGCCCGGAGTCAGTCTGCTGCGAGCAGTGACAGTGTGTGGATGTCGATCCGCGTGAAGCACGTTTTTACAAGTTGTAACACGGCGCGATGGAGGGTTCGCTCGAACAACGCTACGCCATAAAATTTTGCGTCAAGTTGGGTAAGAATGCTACGGAAACTTACCAGATGCTGAAAGAGGCCTACAAACAGAAGTGTTTGTCAAGATCCCAGGTCGGAAAATGGCACAAGTCGTTCAAGGAGAGTCGGGAGGAGGTCGCCGACGAGCCCCGTTCTGGACGCCCAACAACGGCCAGGACCGACGATAACGTTAACCGTGTGCGTGAAGTGTTGCGCTCAGACCGGCGTGTGAGCATTCAACAAATCGCGGACACCCTAAACATGATAACATTTGCGGTACATGGGATAGTAAACGAGGACCTGCAAATGCGAAAGGTCTGTGCAAAGCTTGTGCCGAAGGTGTTGACGAACGAACAAAAAGAACTTCGAGTTTTGTGCTGCAAGGAGTTGTTGGCATTGTGTGAAAGTGATCCGGGGACTTTTTAGACTCGGTCGTAACTTGAGACGAATCCTGGATCTTCGAATACGATCCAGAATCCAAAAGGCAGAGTGCAAGGGGGCACACCTCATCCTCCCCCCGCCCCAAAAAGGCGCGCATGATAAATCCCGAATCAAAACCATGCTCATTGTCTTCTTCCACGTTCGAGGAATCATCCATTTTGAGTTTGTGCCACCAGGACAACCTGTCAACGCAGGATTTTATCTAGAAGTGCTCAAGAGACTGAAACGCAGGGTCGCCCGCGTTCGAAATGACATCAAAGACTCAATGAAACTCCACCACGACAATGCACCAAGTCACACCACCTTCACCGTCGTCGACTTCCTGGCCCGGAGCAGAACCCCAGTGGTCCCCCTCCCCTATAGTCCTGACCTGGCTCCTAGTGACTTTTTTTTTGTTTCCCCGTTTGAAGAGACACCTCAAAGGAAAACATTGGGACTCCGTGCAAAACATTCAAGCCCATGTTACAAGGTTTTTAAAAGCCATTCCAGCCGAGGACTTTAAAGATGCTTTCCAGGCGTGGAAAACACGTCTCCAGAAGCGTATCGATGCAGAAGGAGCGTATTTTGAGGAATTTTAAAGATTTGTAACAATCGGAACAATAAAACAGTTTTTCTAAAGCAATGCTCATTACTTTCATAATGAACCCTGTATTTTTTCATTTCTTTTTTACTTACGAAACATGATAAATAACGAGTGAGAGGCAAATGTGGTGTTGTTTGTGGACAAAGGAAAATGTTAATAGGTAGATGGTGAAAATGTATCGTTCTGAACTAACAACAACACATTGACTCCAAGTGCAGACATCCCATGAACGCGATAATGACGTACCGTAGGAAACACCTGTTTTCAAGTAAGCCAGGAGTAGGTAGAATATTACTTTTCTTCAATGATTAACCAGTTTCTTGTTTGTTTCTAACAGTCTATTCGTAGCATAGTTAGTGGCCAGCCATATGTGTTAACACTATCTGGTACCGTCATCGTTACCATATTACGCCATAATACCGGAAAACATGTACGTCATTATCACAGACGTGGTAACAATACATTCCGACCCAGCCTACTAATTAATATTCCCGTTTGTCTACAAATAATATCCACTTGTCTCATATTTGTGATTTTTCATGTTTCGTAAAAATAACTTCATCACCTTCGTATGTTTCTGGCATTCGTGAGGACGAATCTCGAATCCTCACCTCATCATTTATATCTCAAAAATATCTACACAGACAGATCTTCCCTTGGTGGCAGTTTCATTTAATTCGCACATAAGGTTTAAAGGTTTTGATGATCCAAAATTCGGGTTGCGGGACTTTCCAAACACTCTGTATAATAAATTCCCAGGTAATTTAATTAATTAAAAGAAATAAAATATCAGAAATGTCATGATCATCTTCGGAAAATTGACACAACAAAATATTTAAAGTGTAATTAAATCCTTGAAAGAATTATCCCTAGATCCTGGTTGTATATTGAAACACTCAATACAACTACAAAACAACAATAAAAGTTTGGGGCTGTTGTGGCTCAGTGGTAGAGCGTTCACCTCCGGTCCTTGGGGTCCCTGATTCAATCCCAGCTCGCGCCGTGTGGACTTTGTGGTGGACAAACCGCGCTCATGGGTTTTCTCGGGGTTCTCCAGTTTCCTCCCACTTTCTTCATTCCACCATTTCACTCATCTCTCATCATCACCGTCTAGTTTTGGCTAACCGGCATAACCATGGGACGTAAAACTTAAAAGATTTCGTTTTCTTTTGTGTCCCTCACTGCCCGTCCACGATTTTGCATCAAGCCTAAGGGAGACGAAGATAATGAGATGGATAATAATGATGGAATGAAGAAAATAGGAGAGAACGAGAAAACCATGAGAAAACTCACGCACAGGCGGGAGCTGGAATCGTTCGAGAGACTCAACGTAACAGAGGTACACGCTCTACCACTGAGCCACAACAGCCCCAAACTTTTATTGTTGTTTTGTAGTTGTAAGAGATAATTCTTTCAAGGATTTAATTACGTAAGGAATCAGATAACCTTTTAACGGAAGAACATTAAAAGACGTTCAAGTGATCCCTTAATCTAATCGTCAAACCAACTTCCTTATTTCCAATTGCCTTATGAGCTTTTAATCACATGAAAGCAGGGCTATTCTACCCGTGCTTTATTCTCTTAGTAGTCCCGCCTGTGTACTTTGGTAAATAAACAAGAAGTTGTCTTACAATTGAAGTGGTAGAATGTATTAACTTTATAATGAATTCGAACGGGATGAAATTGAGACTAGTTTTCAGTAGGAAATAAAGAGTTTATCGAATGACACTTAGAACGTTTCTTTGCCTTACCCTAATTCTTCCCTACCTTTCCTTGGTAATTAAAGGAATTCATTAAAAATGTTGAGGTAACATTGGAACTCTCCCTTTATCACAGGTAAAGATTCTCCATCAAAATTGTTTCTGTACATCATTCAACAACTGTCAATAGTCTGGTAATTTGTTCCGGTGTTATGTCACGGTACCATTAGATGACGTTCAACAAAATCACGAAAGCTAATTATGTAGGAATATAAATACAAATTACATTCAATATGCAAATATTTGTCATGGAATTTTGATGAACAGCGATGAGCAGATGAGCAACTTAAAATAAGAACTTACAAAACTGTAAATTGATGACACAGCCGTGGAGAGTTTCACATTATACTCATCTTTAACTTTAATTCTCACCATATTGATCTTCTGTTTTAAAATAGAAAGAAACCATTAATGCCGGAGCAAAATTATTCGGTTTTTCCTACTTCTTACTTATGTACTAATGAATAAGATGATCATTTTGGTTGTTTTAACTAGCAATTTTGGTCTGGCCTGTGTATCATGAAACTAAGAGAATCTATAATAAAAATATCCATAACGCCAAAATGGGAAAAATTTTAATTTCAATATTTAAAAAACTCCATTTAGAGAATATTTAAAGAAAGTTCAAAAGAATCTAGTATTGATAGGTAAATTCATTTATACAATTTTTCAGGAACAGTATTTCAAAAACCCTATTTAAAATACCTGGGAATTTGACATAATATTATAGTCAGTAATAGTAATTAATAGACTTTTTTCAGGTTTATAAAATATCCCAAATACATTTCATTAGATATAGTATTTTTCGAAACCTATTTCTCAAATATCAAGATAAACTTCTTGCTAACATAATTTATTTAAAGGTTTTATGTTTACATCCACGTTAGGTACAGTAATCTTACATGCTTAATGAATTTCGAATTTCCAGCGAGAAAGTAAATAAAAAAAATATTTCTAATTAATTTTCTTTTGAATTAAAATTACTTTGGTTAACAAAACGAAACCCAATGATCCTTAAATGAGAAATTATGAGTAACCACTCATTCCAGTCAAGTCGTGGAGTCATTTGATGATTTCTGTACGTGAAACGAAGTCACAAAGAAAAATTATCTGAAGTACAAACATTTGTTAACAACATTCGATCGTTTGCCGTGCGATTTCGATTAACAATATTGAGCACGAGATTTATATGAAGTGGAGATTTCTGGTACTGACAGTTGATGTCAATACTTTGGATTGTTCTATATGGGGTAGTTTTCATCTTAAACATTTAGTTTCCACAGAATGTTGGACTGTAGGAGATCTAAATAGATCTGAAGTAGCTCAACAACGCCTAAATTTTAACACATGAATAAGAGCTTATCGACAAAGAAATTTCTTCTACTCGACGCTTCTAACACTGTAATCAGAATTGATTGTACACAGCACAGCAAATAAGATGAAAATTAACGTTCTCGACTGTTACCACCTTTTCAGAGGAAGAAAGGAAAAGGAAGGGGAAAAAAAGGAGCGATCTGCTAACGATCTATATACTTCAGAGTTTGTTTGAAGTTTAATGTCTCGTATTAATATTGAGGTTATATGCTACACGAACCAACAGTTTAAGATAGGATGCGAATCATATGAAGGGTACAGAGGAAAAGTCAGAGTCCAAATAATATTATTAATAATAATAAACCTATATTAGTATCACAGCATACCTCTCATTTAGTCGCTTTAACATATGAAATTGGCAATGGAGGGAAACCAATATTGTCCAAATTATAAAGTGAAAAAGAAAACTGAAACAGGGCAAAAATCAACAAGGTTCATTCATAACACGTAATAATAATAATAATAATAATACGAGGAGAAGTCAAAAAGTAAAGGGACTTGAGAAAAGATATATTTATTTTAATGATAGGAAACTGAAATATACAATATTTTCCTACATAATCTCCCTTCACTTCAACTAACTTTCTCCAATGTTTCACAAGTTTTTTAATTCCGTCGAAAAAAAAAAAAAAAAGTTTTTCGGTTGCATCTGTAACCAATTTTGCATTGCATCAATGACTAGCTGATGGTTGACGTTTAAATTTTTTAACTTCTGGTGATGGATGTTTCTAAATCATGCTCACAGCCTTACTTTCCGATTCGTAATGATGTACCCATAGTTGAGGCGGATTGCCTTCCCGATCTTTCCTCGTCAAATAAAGAAGTTCTTTCCTGTTTGAAACGCTCTATTCATTCGTAGATCTTGCTTCGCGATAAACAGCTGTCACCATACTGCGCTTGCATTCGACGAATAATTTCCACAGGTTTAACACCTTCCGCAAACGAAAGCGAATCACTGCCCTCATTTCCTCTTTGGTGCAGATCGACAATGGAGCTGCCATGTTTAACAGTCTGCTACACTTCAACGACTAACAAGGGAATAACAGTGGCACGTTGCATAAAAGTATTGCAGACGACACTAATTCAGCGCTAGATACTAGCAGTGTTACCAAACCCTAGTATGAGAAATTGCAGAAGTCCCTTTACTTTTTGACTTCAACTAGTAATAAAATAAAACAAAAAGAAAGTAAATAAGAATAGGGTAATAAACATTTCTGACCAGAACGGTTTCGACAACTTAGCGTTGTCTTCATCAGACACTAACTGACAAGTGTCTGATGAATTGAATTGACAAAGGCTTTATTCAAGCGGGCGAGGTTCAGCATATTGCTGCTCTACCACCTAACCCTTGTCAAGGAGGTACATTGAGTTATACAAAAAAGATACAATCAATTGAATACAAAAGATACGGTGATATACAACAAAAAATACATGTATACATTAGATAATAAAAAAAAAGAAAAGCAAAAGTGGTACTTTTAACAAAACACATACATACGCACAAGTACTACAAGTGAAGAAAGAAAAAAAACATACAAATACAAACATGAAAACAAACACAAACCAATCAATAACATAGAGACAAAATAAGTTATGCTTGTGATTCACAATGCAGGGGGGAGGGTGATGAAATATTCTTACAATGTATGATTATTTAATAAAGAAGATGTACCAAGTCAAGTCTGATTTCATTACGTGGTTCAAGTGATAGAATACAGATCATGGGTACCTGAACTTAAATTTTGTTGGCTGAGTAAATAATTTTTTAACATTTTCTTGAAGGAATTAAATGTTTTAGCTTCTTTTACTACATTTCGTAGACCATGACCTTGGTGCTAATACTGAAAATGCCGCAGTGGTTTGCTTGAGTCTATGGTGTGGAATACCAAACGTATTTCTTTTGCGTGTTAAGTGAGTGTGAATATTTGACCTAGCAGTGAGTTTCTTGTATAAATACACGGGACGTGTTGTTTTAAGAATTTTATAAATGAGAGAGCAATAATGCAAATGTCGTTTTCTGGACATTGTCAGCATGCTATTGCTGTTCAGAATAGGCAAAATATGATCGAATTTTCGTACATTGTAACAGAAGCGGATGCATGAATTTTGTACCTTTTGGATCAGGATGGCATTGCTTTTTGTTAGAAGTGGGCCATGCACAACATCACAATAATCAAAGACAGTATCAGCTTTTGTGTCAGGAGTAGCTTGGTATAATTTGGACAGAGAGTCTCGTATTTTGTACAAGTTTCTTAGTATTCCTAGAGCTTTTGAACAATGATTAGAGACTTGATTATTCATAGAAAGCTTATCATCAATTTGTACTCCAAGACTTTTTACACAAGGTGAATAGGTAATGGTTGAGTCCATTATTTGTAATTCTAATTTGTGAGGACCAATTTTATTGAGTTGATTAGCGGAATCTAGAACAGTATAAGTATACACCATTTACTGATAGCATTAAGATCTTGGCATGAAGACAACGTTAAGTTGTCGAAACCGTTACACTGTATTCAGTTTTTAATAAATAAGTGTATATACTCTGGTCAGAAGTGTTTATTATTTCATTTAGTGAGTTCCAGAGTCGTGATGGATAGAGAAGAATAGGGTGCATTATTGCTAACACGAAAGCTAAAGCTATTAAGTTGAACTATTTGTAGAAGTTTAGCGTTCCTTTTCTGCACCAAGGCTATATGAGACGTGGACCTACGGTTTTAAGATAAAATCCGAACCATCGTAAATTCGTTCAAATCTTAGAGGTTCTACCACCGAGAATCGAACCCATTACCACGTAGACCAACGAAAACGGCTGGAGCTATTAGAGAATGAAACAACTGCATATGGCTACTTGGCATTGTTCTTATATTGTTAAGAACATTTGAGATTTATAAAACCTTGGAGGAAAAAAAGTGCCCATACAAATGAAAACTCAACAAAGTTTCAGCCCTTCTCGCTGGTTTAGTGATTAGCGCGTGTGCTTTTGCTGCACCTGGTTCAAGTTCGATTTCCGGTGGAAGAACACAAAAATTTAATTTCGCAATTATTCACTTCATCCGTCTCCTTTAGCCTACAGGACATAACCATGGAACGATCAATAGATAAATAAAAAAAATCAAGAAAGTGTCATTAATTAATTGATATTTAAATAATTTAGAGTTGACTTAGTAATATGTATCCTATCGCTTTAATCAGTAAATATTGGTACTTGTTAATCCTATATCTCACAGCCACCAAAAATGAATGTTAAATCCCAGGAGATTTAAGGACATACTGTGCACTTGAAGTTACTATTCTTCTAATGTTATAAGCAAAACTCGAAAAATCCCGGGGGCCAAGTTGCCATGGTGATTGGAAACATAAGTCTATCGTTTAGCTAATTTAAGGCTAAAATACATAGACCTATGTATCAAATTGTATAATGTGACACCTGGTTTCCAAAATTGGTCAGAAGAAAATTATTTGAATGGTTATATGTATGTAAAATTTAAATCTGAGCTCCTGTAAATTTGCTAAAATGGACTGTTGGTTATTCTTCTGTACCTATCATAAGTATTTGTCTTATATTTTGAATTAAATAATTCACACTCTAGGTCACTAGACAAGAAAAATAATAATAATAACAGCTCTTACTCCTTAAGTGAATAAAATCGTCTGGAAAATAAAATTTTGTAATTCAAGAAAGACCAACTTCGGAAATAATTAAAATAAAAGAAAAAATTAATATAAGTAACATGACAGTAAGAGTTAAAAGTAAATACTATATGAAAAAAAATAGAAAAACGAAGTATCAAACCATAAATTAATAAAAGGATAGTATGCATAAGTAGTTGAAGAAGTAATGCACCAAGAAGACAGGTAAAAGCGATAAGATCAGTCCGTCTTCCCTTACATATTCACATAAACAAATGTACAGGGTGATTCAAAAAAACGGGAAATTTTGAAAGTTGTGTTGGCAACAGTGGGCATTTGCTAACACAGAATAACGTACGCCAGCCTGTCAACGACATCCTACCATTTAGTTATCATGAATGCTTTCGCGATCAAAGCGTTTTACAAGAACAATGCCAGTGTGAGCACGTAGAGAATTCCGCTGTCATTTTAATTTAGGACGCCACGATCGTGTTCCACCAGCGCATGCAATTAAAACATGGATACGTAATTTCGACCAAACTGGTTCGGCAATGAAAAAGAAACCTCCAGGCCTTGTGCGAACCGAATAATGTAGCGAAGATATTGCAGAAATGTTTGCGTAGAGAAGGAACTCACTTGCAAGATGTCATCTTACACAAAAATAAATTGTACTGTATGTATTCTAAAATGTCATTATTTTTACTATTAAATGAGATATTCTTGCTTATTCTTGCAGTTTAACATGTCTGTGACTGTGAGAAACATGACCAGCTTGAAATTCTAAATACTACATACTATACGGTATATCTCCGAAACTTATTTACATATTTTTACAATCATATATTGCTGTAAATTACTGTTTGATGCAAAGGAATAAAATTTAAAAAAAATTGTTTTCATGAAAATATTTAATTTTCAAAATTTCTCGTTTTCTGAATCACCCTGTATTATTATCTTTTGGTAGGTTTACAACTATTATTTATAGATATTAAACAAATAAAATTAGAGCGTCTTAATTGAAAAACGGTCTCGTACATAGAAAGTTAAGAAAAACAACCACAGTGAAAATGAAAATATACTGTACGTAATGCATTCATAGTTATCTTGAGTAATTTGTACAGTCTTAAAACTGTAGCTAACTACTCTCAAGTTTCGAGTCGTCAAGAAATAGGAAAGAGAGAGAAACTGAGCACCAAGAGCATTATATTTGTCACAATTTTGATTTAAGAAAAGATGAATGACAGATCATCCTTAAATAATTAAGAAATAGAACAATTACCAACCTTAAGATAGCATCTTAAACTCTCGCTTCAGTGATAAAACTTTCAGTAACTGCAAGAATAAGCAAATGAGCTTTAAGGGAAGTTCGCCAGATAAACAAGGTGTACACTAATCGTGAGACCATAGTATAGTATAGGTGTGCATCAAAGAGATCAACCTAGTTCACATAAAAATTGAATGTATTAGACTACGAGGGAGTATCGTAAAGTTTTAATTATCATAGTAAGAAACCAGGATACAGGGATTGTTGTGATTTGTAGTTGTTAACCATTCTCTATGTAGTCAGCACCCAGATTCACATATTCCTCCCAGCGTTCCTTTACAAATACCGTTATTATAGAAGTCTGCACATTGTGTTTTAAACCCCTCTTCCACATCATGAATGACGTCATCTGTGTTGTCAAAATGGTGACCACGCAACAGATTCTTCATTTGGGGAAACAAGAGATAGTCACTAGGTGCGAAGTTGGGATAATAAGACGGATGCTGTAGTACCTTGAAGCCACACGCCCTTGCTTTGTTGACAGCAACTTGAGATGAATGAACTGGTGCTTTTGAAAAGGTGTCAACAAACGAGGAACCCAGTGCGCAGATATCTTAGACATGTGAAGTTCGTCATGGATAATTTTCCACACACTACCATAGACAAGTCTTATTCATAATCCAAAGATTAAACACTCCACTTTCTTCGTAGTGGCCTCATCGTCCGTAAGGGATGATGTTACAGGTCTTGGGTCGTCTGTGAGAAACATGACCAGCTTGAAATTTACTTTTCCACCTTACAATGATGTCATAAGATAGACAATTATCGCCATACACAGCCTTCATCTTGTCATGAATTTGTCTGGCATTATTATCCTTCAAATGCAGGAACTTCATAACACAGCGAGGCTTAATCTTATCCATCTTGCACTTTGGTCACTTGGCACACCCTGAAAAAAATATTAAAAAAAGAATCATTAGGATCCAATTTCCTTAACATCATGCACATAAGAACGAAACATAACACTGACAAAATTTCATCATCATGTCTTAACTTCCTGTTGATAATTAAAACTTTACGATACTCCCTCGTATATCCCTCCTTATTCATATATGAAGCATGCCTACTTGGACAATTATCATATTGAAATGAAATATTTTAATATATTATTGATAATAATAAGAAAACTGTATTAAACTTTATTTATAGAAAAAGAAAATGAAGATAAATAATCACAAACTTCACCTTTGTACACTATATGATAAACGAAACAACTTCCCGATTGAATTAGTAGATTTAAAATTCAGTAAGGTATCGACAGCTTACCCCTTAAAACCAGCTAATTCGAATTTTAAGGTTTGCATTTTAAATTATACACTAATAGAGTTTAAATTTTAAGTACTTAAATATTCTTGGTTAATTTTAAATGTTTATAAATAAAACATTTAACTACTTTTACAGCCTTCTGAGAAGAAGATTGAAACTACGGTTAGTCAACCGATCCATTCACAATTTTTCAGCCAAACCAATCTCTCTACAACATTAACATTTTCATCACCAAAAACAACCACTCTTGGAGGAGATTCCAACTTTCAAACAACTTGGTCGCATATGTATTTTTTCCCACCAGGAGGCAACAAAGGTGCTGGGCCTCCCATTTACCCTTGCTATGGCTCTCCATTGTCGTATGCATGCTGCCAGAAAGGATTCGCACCATTTATAGGACCAAGCACTTCTGCTATGTCCTTAGGAATGCATTATCCATTACCTCTGTTCGATTATTCAGCACTTCCGAACGGAGAAATAGGAGCTGGCGAATCTGACAATGTTGTTGTTGGATTGTCAGCTGTGGAGGTACAACCCCATAACAGTACAAGAAACATTCTTACTATTGACGGTCAACTTATTCTCTCAAATGGAACCCAAATTCAACACGATGGTAATGAGGTGGGCATTGAAGTTATCGATTTACGATCAGAAACAAACAATGAAAGCAAAGAACAAGAAAAAAATGATGAAATAACTGAGAAACATGGATTGGAAGAAAGCCCTGAGATAGAGGAAATAATTATTCCGGATGAAACAACAACAACAACCCAAGTAATAGAAAATGCGAAAAATTTACAAAGTGAGGGTTCCAATCTTAGCGAGGCTAAAGATAAAAAACAAGAGCAAGAAGAAGGAGAAAGAGAAGAATATATTACTTTGTAAGCCAGAAATCTTATTGTCGATACAGTGTAACTAAATTACCTGCTAATTATGTAATATTACAATCAAGCTTTGTATGTAAACGAAAGAAAAAGAAGAAAAACTATAACTTTTATATTAATGTAGATATATATACATAAATATATAATTCTTTTGTTGCGTAGAGAACACGCTGATAGAAGTTCAATAATTTACACATAATTCCTCTAAAAAAATGTTATATTGTGTTCTCTCTTTTTTTTTTAAAAAAAAGAAAAGAAAATGAAATCTTTGTTTGAACAAACAAGTTCGTAAGCCAAGTTTAGCTTATTTATCAATATAAGACTTGGTCATGCCAAATAAGTGCTACGTTTTCAAATGTAATTTCATTCATTAAACTCAACATCACCATCACTTATTAAAGAAAATAAAGATTTCCATTCAAAATGCTAATTAAAATATGGATGTAGCACTCTTGTGTTGCCCATCTTAAAATAGCGAAAATAACATTTAGGCTCGTTGTTATTGGAAAAATAAACTATGTATGACAGATATTGAAATGATGAAAGCTATAGTGAAAAGAAATGTACACAAGAGATAAACTTCAACTACCAGGTCAGCTTTCTCATTTCAAGAATCTTTTGCCGCAATGCCTGACTTATTAGCGGAGAATTTATAACGATAACTGCCCTTCATATTTAAATAATATTTTCATCTACAATGAAACACTATCAATGTGTTATTTACATGTATATTGTAAGGATTTCTTTCACTAAAAAAAATCAAGTATGAAGAAATTGTTGTTTGATATCTTCTTGTGTTAAGACCTAATGTTGAATTCTAATTGTTTTGTTGCCATTTTGCTTGTAGTCAAATATGGTGACAAATAAAAACATGAATTACAAATATAATTGTCTCTTATTATTAATATTATTATTATTATGATTAATAAAGAGGATAAATTGAAGTATTGCCATGTGAAACTTCTTATGAGCATGGTCTTAGATTGGAAATAAATAACGTTTCAGGCTTCCGACATTCTTGTTATTAAGCTTATGAAATAGAAAAGAAATTTAGCCATAGATTATACCGATAAAACAGTTGAAAATGCTCCAAGAGCATATTGCCCGAACGAACTCAAAAAGAATAAATTTTTCTTATTAACTTTTACAGGCATTATATCAATTGTTCTATGTACTTTATTATTATACTCATTCAGGGGCGGATCCAGGACCGACTTCTGGGGGGAGGGGCGGTGGGTTGTCATACTGCTACTTTTAAGGGCTCCAAACTTTGAGATGAGTTTTATTTATATATATAAAATAAAAAAGTTCCCTCTTCTGGGGGGGGGGGCGATCGCCCCCCCTGGATTCGCCCCTGTACTCATTTAACAATTCTTCAAATACCCATTTACAATCCATTTATAATTTAATTGAGTACTAATTTTTTTCCACATGTTTTGCTTAAGAATTCTGTTAAAACATTCTACGATATGTTGTTTTACGAAAACAACAAACATTACAAATGGATTTAGCAGATATGCAAAATATTGCAAAGTTCTAACAATAATTACAAATATATGTTATGTTATGTTGATATTTTTTTCCCGATATGCATATTGTATTCCGTTAAAACCAAAGAAAGGTCCTGAAATTGTAAAAGGAATAATAAAAAATGTTAAAACAATCAAGTTGCCCGTGTTTAGCATACAAACAAATTTAGGAGGTGAATATTATAATCAACATGTAAAACGGCTATAATTATATGGGCGCATGAGAGGATGATTTGAATTAAAAAAAAAAAAAAAAATGCCTACTTACCAATGAGTCCTCCCTTGGAAAGCCTAAGCACTTTTTAGACGTTTCGGAACTCACAGCTGGTTCCTTCCTCAGTGGCAAGGTGAAAGGAATTAAAACGGATAGGAGATAAAAGGTGTAAAACAAGGAATACATATCACTAAATAAATAAATGTAATGTAAAGAGTCGATCCTGAGATGAACGAGCAAAGCGAAGTACCAAAAAGAGTGGACTGAATTTAAAAAAAGCGCGATGTCTATGTTACGTCAATATTGCCAGATTCAAGGTAGGCATCAAAGGTAAGTATCCAAGTTCTATCAATGTTTCCAGTATCGAGATTCAATGCAGGTTTCTTTCAGTTCAACGTATTCTTGCAAAGCATAACATATCTACTTCAAGTATCCCCCCAAAAAGTCTACAAAAACATATCACTGGATTCAAAAGTTATTTTGTAGATCCACTAAATAAGTCAGTCATTTACCGCGTTCAATGCGAATGTGACTCCTCGTATATAGGCCAAACAAAACGCAAAACTAACACTCGAATTGAGGAACATGTTAGACAATCAAAAAAGTCACAAGAAGAGGGCATATCGGGTTTGGCGCTTCATTTAAAACAACATAAACATAATATAAAACAGGTTAAGGTAATAGGTTCAGCAAAAACAAAAAAAACAAAAAAAAAAAAAAAAAAACAACGTGAGATCAAGGAATCATTCTTTATTCATAAATACAAACCTGCATTGAACCTTGATACTGGCAACATTGATAGAACTTGGGTACCTATCTTTGATGCCTACTTTGAATCTGGCAATATTGACGTAACATAGACACCACGCTTCCTTTAATTCAGTCCACTCTTTTTGTACTTCGCTTTGCTCGTTCATCTCAGGATCGACTCTTTACATTACATTTATTTATTTAGTGGTATGTATTCCTTGTTTTACACCTTTTATCTCCTATCCGTTTTAATCCCTTTCACCTTGCCACTGAGGAAGAAACCAGTTGTGAGTTCCGAAACGTCTAAAAACTTCTTAGGCTTTCCAAGGGAGGATTCATTGGTAAGTAGCCAATTTTTTGTTAATGTAAAATGGCTGTTTAAAGAATGTGAAAATAATCATTATAGTGCTCAAATTGGAGGGCTTAAAATTGAAAAATTATCAAAATATCACCTCTCTATGACTTACCGTTCCCGAGATATGGCTCCTTAAATCTCCCGAAATCCGAACTTTCTTGGCCAATATATCGGGAGCAGTAAATCATAGAGGGATAATATTGGTGTTGATCAATACCTAAGAGAATGATAAACATTCTGGTACCAATAGTAACCGGTGACCACTGGCCAAACAAGTGGGCAGTTAGACAGTGGCCACCGGTTACTACTTGGTACCAAAATATTCACCATTCTCTTATACCAACATCAATATAATTTCTATGACTTACGGTTCTCGAGATATGGCTCCTAAAATCTGAAATTGGAACTATTTTGGTCAATATCTCGGGAACGGTAAAAGTGACGCGAAAAATTCCATCACTTTCTCAAGATAGTTTTTGATACTCTATCGAATGGAAGGTTCAAAATTTTAAAAAATCGCAAATAACAGACACACAGACATAGAGAATTCAGTAACGAACTTCGGTCTTTTATTTTATTTTTATTTATTTATTTTTGCTGCTACTGTAAAATTTCAGGAAGCCCTACAGTAACGAATAATGTTTTTTAGTGCAACCAACTCTGTTGATTCAGAATTTGCTAGCAAACAAATCCGACATAACCAACAATTTGTATGAAATTGGTAAAACAGTAACATCTTAAACAATTACAAGTGCTTTAACTTATTAGTTTTCTTTTTTCAAAAATATACTATTCAGTTACCTATTTCATTGATATTAATACCATTAAGGGAAATAAAAGCAAGGATAGGAATATCGAAAGAAGCCTTTAGGATAAAGAAAATACTTGCTTCGTGTGGAGTATTGTACTGTATGGGTCAGAAACACGGACATTGCGCAATAATGATGCAAAACAACTGGAAATTCGCGAAATGTGGTTGTGGATGAGAGCGGAGAGAATTAACTAGGTCGAGCGGAAATCTAATAAAAGGGTCTTAGAAATTGTGGTGGAGGAAAGAACAATTTTAGATATTATTAAGAAGAGGAAGAGAAACTGGTTGAAACATTAGCTAAAAAGGAACTGTATCATGAGAGACGTTCTAGAGGGTATGATGGCAGGAAAGAGAGGGAGAGGGCAAAGGAGACTATAATTAATGGACGAAATCGAAACAGAAAAATCGTACGTGAAGACAAAGAGGTTAACGGAAGACTGTGGAGCGTGGAAGATTCTTAGTTGCGGGAAATTACCTGCCAATACCTGATGATGATGAATACCACGTTAGACATTAACGATCAAATTGTTGATTCTTTTATTTTTTTTACTTTTATTGTCTTCAATAAATTAATCGATCGAGGTTAGAACCATTAGGCTCTCTCTCAAATATAACTAGTCCTGCTCCATCATATTATATTACAAATATGCATATGTATAAATAAAAAAATGGAAAACAAGATATAAATTGAAACATTAAAATGATGATTGATGAACAATACGTATGTTACGTACATTAAACAAAAATATGCATTATTATTACAGTTACTATTGTTTTTGCAATAGTTGATATAATAGGGCATAACATGATTTATTATGTCTCCAGAAATAGGATGTAAATATTACTTCTGAATTACGATTTAGATTTAATGTGATTTGTATTTTAATGTGAGACTGACGATTCATTCTTTGAACATTTAGTAATAGCATCTCTAAATTCAAAATGATATTCTCAGCAGGAGTCATTGATACCAAGAACTTTTACATATTTTTTTATAAATGTCAAGAAACTCTGAAGTCCTGTATAAGAGGTGGAACTTTGAGAGTATCCTTGAAAATTATTGTGTCAGTATCTATTGGATATGAAAGTGATTCATTTCGATATTATTTTGTACTAGTACTTTATTTTATTGAATTTCCTTAAAATATTTTGTCACACAAATATGCCATGCCACATCCTATTACATATTAATAAAATTTTACCTGTTAAGTTGCGTGGTCCCTCTAATTACACAGTCACACACACATACACACACACATGAATAAAAGTTCTGTGCACCTGACCTCAGGGTATGCAGTCGATGTATTTTGTTACACAGAATCCAAATTTCGAAACTCGAGGACGATTGACCGTATCAATTTTGTTTTATGGACGAAAAATTTGAGCGATTTTGGATAGGAAGGACACACGTTTTTCGTCCATAAAACAAAATTGATACGGTCAATTGTCCTAGGATTTCGAAATTTGGATTCTGTGTAACAAGATACATCAAATCCATACCCTGGGATTCGGTGCACGGAACTTTTATTTATTTATTATTATTATTATTATTATTATTATTATTATTATTATTATTATTATTATTATTATTATTATTATTATTATTATTATTATCATTGTGTGTGACTGTGTTATCTGTCTTTTATTTCACTCTCATTTAGTTCTTCGGAGGAACAAATTTCCTGAGGTTAAATCCTGCATTTCTTTCTTCTCTACATATTAATTTTATTCTTTGTATAAAAGTAAGTACAAATTACCTTTACACAGAAGAATAAAACTACATATAGAGTAGAAAGAAGTTCAAGATTAAATGTCAGGAAATTCGATCTTCCGATGAACCTCATAGAAGTAAACGCGAGTGAAATATAGGACAGATAATGCCGTGAAAAGAACCAAGCAGCTTAATCGTTAATTATTTATGGCATAGCTGCATAAACATAAAATTCTAAACAATTACATATTAGCTTCATTTGTCAGTTTCAGTCTACCCTGTACGTTCATGTTGAATATGGCAAGAAAGAAGGCACGGTCAGTTAAATATAAGCTTGGTTCTTCACTACTTCACATAAATTGTAAGTTAACAAGAAAGAAAGAAAGAAAGAAAAAAGTTAGCCAAAATATTAAGAGCCTGACACACTAAGAGTAATACAAAATTTACAATTTTTCTTTTGCTTGTTTTTCATAAGTGAAAGGAGATAATGAAATGCAACTTACCACAATCATAAATAATATTATTCTACGATAGAAAATATGAACTTGAAAAATTTTTGGTATTGCCATCCATACAAATTGCAGTGTTGCCAGAATAAAATTTCTCCCAAAATCTAAGTTAAGGCGGCGACTAGAAGAACGAACTTAACTGCGTTTGATTACGTATCATAAACAATAGTTGTATTTAGTTTGTAATAAACAAAATAGTATTAACATACAGTTATTAAAATTAAATAATAATGTTTAAAAAGTAGTTCACAGGGTTCCAAAACGACATGATACGTGATCAAATGCAGTTGAAATCGTTCCTCTAGTCGCTGCCTTAACTTGGATTTTGGGGGAAATGTTATTGTGGCAATACTGTAATTTCTATTGATAGCAACGCTAAAAATTCTTCAGGTTCATATTTTCTGTTCTAGAATAATATTATCTATGATTGTGGTAAGTTGCATTTCATTATCTCCTTTCACTTATGAAGAACAAGCAAAAGAAAAATAGTAAATTTTGTATTATTTTTAGTATGTCAGGTTCTTAAACAAAAAAGATCATGATTCAATATTAGGTCTGAAAATAATATGCGAATTCTAATAATAGTATTAATAGATGAGCTGAATTATAAATACCAGTAAAACAAATGGAAATAAGAAGTAATATCTCACTTTCCCTTATGAGAAATTAAATCGATTATTTAAAAACCTGAAACAGACTATGTGCTACCTATAAGCCTGAAACAAAGATCCCAGATATTTACAAGGTAACAATCGTCAGAATATGTAAACTATCCTAGTTCTTGGTTTCTTCTAATTACATTTCCAAATGTAAATTAAAGTCTTCGATTTTCTTTTTGTAATCTTTGATGTTCATGTTATTTCTTTACAAAGAGTAATGGTTCTAGGTATCACATTTTTTATTTATCTAATTATTTATAGTTGTCTTTTTTGAACGAGACACATCTTAACTTCATGTACATGATTTTCAATAAAAACAAATGAGGTGTACACTTACAAAGCAATAGTTATAAAGCTATAGTTATGTATGTAACTATATTTTCATCAGACAGAAGAACTTTGTGTCTATGAAGATATTTTTACAGTATATAATAATAGTTTTTATAATAATTGTATTTTGTCTGTACATTGTCAAACAACAGTAACTCGTCAAAAAGAAATTTTTATTAATCAAAACAGGCACCACAAACTACTAGTACTTCTCCAAATGAGAAACTAATGTATTAATGATATTTTCGTTTGCTGTTCTGGACTGAATAAACTTTTCAAGGATGTTTTTGACAGCTGCTTCATTGGCGAACTTTCGTAAGAAAGAAAAAAAATTAAATACTTCTGAAAAAAAAACGCTCATGAGAGATCCACTAAGTATGGCGAATGTGAAGGAGTCTGATAATGCAAGCTGTGTGCTTTTTCACAGTTGTTCTTGCCACTAGAACTTCGTTTTCTTTTTAAGCGATAAAACTTATTAAACTTAATTAATAAGCCCAGGTGTCAGGAAAATGAATTTTTGTTCATTTGAACTGTTGACGTTTTCAACATCACCGCCCGCGCACCATGGATGGTCTATGGAAAGCTTACAGGGAGGATTAAGACAGAATTCTCATGCCTGTCTTGCGCCGGAGCTTGTTCCAATGGAAACTGCGATGCCGTGTGGTAGTCCGCAATGCTCCAATAAAACATGGTTGATGGTGGTGGCGCGGTATCTCTTAAGGTGAGTATATATGATTGGATTGGAGCTTAGCATCCCTTTCAGCACCGAGAGATTCTTCCAGCTTTTACAAAAGATTGATTGGGTTCTATCCGACCGTCTCTCAATGTACTTACCCTATGGAAAGCCATGCCACCACCACCAGTCGTGTTATATCGGACTACTAACATTATGGACTATCACCCAACATCGTAATTTCCACTAACACAAACTACGTTGGTGCACAGGCATAGGGGTTAAATTTCATTCCTCCCATACTTTCCCATAGGCCATAAGAGCTACGATGCAATAGACGTCGTTTTGACAGTTCAAACGAGTAAAAATTCAAACAGGTCTCGGTTAGCAGCCAGATAAATACTGTTGTATCTTGCAACGTTTCGAGGGCTGACATTGTCCTCCTTTTCAAACAAATATGATAGGACAATAGCGTTCGTGTAATATATACTTCATGTGTGTGATTGGATTCTTCTGATTAGTAGTTGAAATTGTGGCTTCTGATTGGTGCTTGAAATGACAGGATATGATTGGTGTCCATGTTTGACTCAATTGAAATCCTTGTCTCTGTTAAAATTAGTTTTTCTTGCGTGATTAAAAAAAAGTACAGAAGAGTCTACAAATGAAGAATGGATGAACACAATCTGTCTCCCTTACACCAGCAACACTTCTAGAAAGCTTAGCAGACTATTCACCAGGTACAACAATAGAGCAATACATAAACCTCCAGCAAAAACAAAAAACTTACCGCAATTAGCCAAAGACGATCTGGGCCCTCGAACACTTGGGGTTTACCGCATTCCATGTGAATGCGGCAAGGCATACATTGAACAAACAGGACAAACCATTGAAGGCAGATGCAGGTAACCCAACAGTTACATCAGATTAAACCAACCAGAAAAATCCCGGCTGGCCGACCATAGCATCAATTAGAAACATAAGATTTTATTCACAGATACTAAAATAATAGCAAAATGCTCAAGAGTTTGGGATAGAAGGATAAAAGAACATGTTGCAATCACAAGAAAAAACGAACCTTAACAGAGAGACAGGATTCCAACTGAGTCAAACATGGACACCAATCATATCCCGCCATTTCAAGCACCAATTAGAAGTCGTCATTTCAACCACCGATGAGAAGAATTTAATCACACACACATGAAGTATATATTACACGCACTCTTATTGCCCCATCATATTTGCCCGAAGATGAGGACAATGTCAGCCCTCGAAACGTTGCAAGATACAACAGTATTTACCTGCCTGCTAACCCGAGAAGACCTGTTTGCCAGGAAAGCTTCAATGGAGTAAAAATCCATTGGACCAGAAATCCCATGATAAAAACGCAGGGATTATCTGACGGTATATCCAAGAATCTCTACTTACGTCTTCGTACAAACGAGGATGTCTTTCCGATAGATTCGGATTATGATGAATTCCTGGAAGTAGGTAACATTCACCTTCACGTTTTTGCCCATCTTGCATACCTTCACCTTCCCCTCGTAATCGTATCCGGTGACACTTATAAATTCTGTTGTAAACCTTTCCTGCTTTGGCGACAAAACTCGATACTTAATTGCCCAACGTTACCATTGTCAAATAAATGTAGGCTCTATTAAATATTGCTACCGTTCTTTATTCTGACTCTGTCAAATGTCTTTCGTACAGGTGACATTTTCGTTCTTAACTTCAACTGGCCCCTTTAGATGAAGAATGTTTCTTCGTGTTCGTGTTTGCTTGGCCATGATATCTTCAGCTGGAGTCACTGGGATGGTAAACTCAATTTCCCGATACTATTTCACTATACGGTTGTATTAAAAATTGGTGTGTAAATAAACCACGATTTACTTTCCCAATAACATTTCATTTTCGGTGAGATTTGACTTGCATCAGCATGACACTCCGGCATCTGCAAGCTAAGCACCCTACTGATAGCAACTCCATTTTCATGGTTCTGGGGCCTCTACATAGATGACAGCAGCGTAGTCAAATCGATCAAACATAAAGCGATCAACCTTCTGTAGTAGGTAAAACTGTGCTAAATGTTTGTTACATGGCTTCTATTTTATTTTAAGAAATTCGATGGTCATATACATGTTCTCAAATCAGCGTTGTACTGTAGCAAGGGCGCCCATATTGTGGTTTCCAAGGGGGACAAATATAAGCGAAATTTCAAATATAGTTTCAAATTTTGCTATAACTAATGTAAAAATTCTATTGGGCTTTCGATATTCCCAAGTACGATTTCCTCTTGGGAGGGTGGCAAGCGCTCCACCTTGTCCCCCCCCTGATGGGCGCCCTTGTACTGTAGTGAGGTTCTTTTTAAAATATTAACATTAATGATATAGAATATTAACATATAAAATATAAAATATTAAAATATAAAATATTAACATTAATCTTTTTAAAATTAATGATATATTTTAGTTCGTGAAGAAAATTTTACATATAAAATACTCGGTTATAATTTTTATTTATTTATTTTTTTTAATGCTAGAGATTCTGATGCAATTTGGTTCTAAAGGTATTTTTACTTTAGTTTATAATAGAAATCAATACATTCACTGGTCCGTTCCGAAATCAATGATTTTTGAATGTTCTATATCAATGTGATTACACTATTGTGATGTTGCGTGCGTATTCAGCATGCGACACTTATTGTTTAAAATGGATTCCAAACCAAAACTTAAGAATGTATCGCAGGCACGTATCGCAACCAAGAATCGAACTCAGGACCATGCGTTAGTCATTTGACAATGAAGGAGCACAAAAAGACAATTAAGTTTTTAAAAGCCTAAACTGTGCCATATACTGTTAGAAATAATAAAATAAAAGCAATAAATAACACGTATGCATGTACAGGGTGGTCCGGAAGTGGGCATACCCCCCTCGTTAGTTTCACCAGTATAGTGTTAGGTATGGTAGAATGTCTGTACACAGTTACCTTGAAGTCAAAGAGTCATAAACATCGGTATGATCACCATCGATGTTGTAACACAGCTGAATTCTGCGCCAAGTTCTCGCAGATGTTTTGCGGATACTCTGGAGTCACGAGGGTGAACGCGTGTTCCACAGCTGCTCGTAATTCCTGCGTTGTGTGATATCGAGTGTTTCTTACTTGCTGCTTTATGAAACCCCAGAGAGCATTGTCTGGTGTCGTCAGACCGGGACTTCTTGGAGGCCAGGCAAAGGGAGCTGGTGAAGATGCACAACCTCTTCCAATCCAGCGGCCAGGAAACGTTTGGTTCAGGTAATTGCGCACGTGAATCGCGAAGTGCGCTGGTGCTCCATCCTGTGCCAGACAATGCTAAGCAATGCTACCAAACAAATGTGGGTAGAAACCTAAAACCGTCCGAAAACACCAATTAGAGGTACGTCCACTTCCGGACCACGCTGTACTGTGTATAGATGGAAATACTGTAAAAGCCGAGTTGATTATTGGGTTGTGATATCACGATATTAACTACAATTGAAGAATGGGAACTCTGCTGCGCGGGATCCGTGGTTCGGTCTTAATACCGTGTGGATTTGTAGTGGACATCATTGTGCGTGGGGGTTTCCTCTAGGTACTCCCATTTCCTCCCACATTCTCATGTCATCACTTCCTTTCATAATGATTTTCTTTAATTATCAGACACTTTTAACCAATAGGACCTAAAATTGCCGGAAAATTTATTTTTTCATTTACAATTGAACAGATAAGTACGTATATATATTCTCTATAATCTGGCAAATAATCCCCACGTTCCTTTGGGTAATCTCTCACACACATCTTGCGGAAGTTTGAAACATACATTTTTCAACCGAACAGGTATGACTTCGAGTGTCGTTCTAAACCGTATTATCTACGTTGCGTTGTTTTTGAATTACCGCTCTCTGAAGTTCATTTTCCCACGTTTTCGGCACCCTATATCATCGAAACTATCCTTCACTGACCAAAGTTTCAGAGGACTTTTTTTTTGCTGGTTTTGGTGTCGGGAATCAGCTCCTGAAGTTTGTTCAAATAGTTTCTTACCATCCTGTATATATATGAGGGGGTATCGTAAAGTTTTAATTATCACCAGAAAGTTATTAAGATATGATGATGAAATTTTGTCAGTGTTATGTTTAGTTCTTATGTGCATGATGTTAGGAAATGACACCACTATAAAGTTGAAAAAGAAATTCCTAACTGGTCATATTAATATGTCTCTCACAGGCGACCCAAGGCCTGGAAGATCATCCCTGACGGACGGTGCGGCCACTGCGAAGAAAGTGGAATCTTTAATCCTGGAAGATAGACATATAACCATTCGACGATTATGAATCAGACTGATCTCAGTTATTGTAGTGTGTGGAATATTATCCGACGAACTTCACATGTCTAAAGTATCTGCGCACTAGGTTCCTCGTTTGCTGACATCTTTTCAGAAGCAAACACGGCGTGACCTTTCGCAACAGATGTTGACGCTGTTAGAAGAGGATTTTTTTCGGGCGTCTGGTGACCATGGATGAAACGTGGATATATCGCCATGATTCAGAAAACCATGAGCATGCAGTGGAAGCACGCCCATCCCCATCTCCCAAAGGTGCAAAAGTCAGGGGGAAGGGTCATTGTGTCCGTTTTTCGGGATTATCGTCGGGTAATTCTCACATATTACCTTGCAAAAGGACAAACTGCCACTGGGAAGTACTCCTGGACAAATTGCGCGATGCTCTGAAAACGAAACGCCGCGGCATGCTCTCGAAGGGCGTTCTTCTCCTAGCTGACAATCACCAGCTCATTGATCTCAAGTTGTTGTCGACAAAGCAAAGGCGTGTGGCTTCCAGGTATTCCAGCATCCGCCTTATTCTTCCAATCTCGCACCCAGCGACTTTTTCTTGTTTCTCCAAGAATCAATTGCGTGGCCGCCATTTTGACAACACAGAGGACGTCATTCATGAGGTGGAGGCGAGGTTTAAAGCACAATGTGCAGACTTCTACAATGACGGTGTTCACAAAGAGAAGGAACGCTGGGAGAAATGTGTAAATCTGGGTGGTAAATACATAGAGAAGTGTTAAGAACTACAAATCATAACAATCCCTGTTTCCTGATTTTTTTTTACTATGATAATTAAAACTTTACGATATCCCCTTGTACATATATATGTATGTATGTATGTATGCGTGTGTTTGTTTTTATTTTTAGACTGGTTTGTTATCCTAAATGTCTGTGATGGACAACTTCAATTAAAGTCCATTGTAAACAGATTTCGAAGATTGGGTTTGCATAGTGCGTATGTTTTTCGGAACCAATTAACCACATTATACAAGGTATTCCTGTGCTACGAATTGGTAATTAAACAATTAATAAATTTACAAAAGAAGAAGAAACGAAAAAAAAGGTCTTCAATCAACAAGGCTTTTAATATCTCAGACTGAAAATTTACAATTTTGAATAAACACATATTTATTTGTACATCTATAATCCAAAACGAAAACAGAGATAATGTTATACATACACATTTCAACGTGCGTATACTTATTTCCAACACTTCACAGATTTAGTAAATAAAATACTACACATCTCAACAATATTACTTCAATAAATCCAACTGAATATCACGTTCAAATCTTACAAAAAAGTACCAAAAAATGACGTGTTCGAAAATAGATTTTTTTTTTTTTTTTTAAGAATTCTTTGTGTAGATTTTATAGAAAGTAACATTAAGAAAAGACTTCTGTTATTTTGCTCTTCTGATTTTTAAATTATTTTCTTCAGTCAAAACAAGATTTTTTTTTTTAATGTACAAAGTTCTGAGGTTACTTTTTTGTAATCTCACATTGCTTGTAATCTTATTTACATTGCAGTTATATATATTCATAAGCTACATACATACGTACATTATGTACAATCAATTAACACAAATTCTTGCTTATTTGTATTGATATCCACACACTACTTCAATATATATATACATCTGTGGTTCCAAATCTATTTTATTACTGAAAGTTCTTGTTCACGCTTTTAATGTTATCATAAAAGTTATTATATTTTGTGAACACAAGCTATTATGTTGAAATGTAAAGGAATGTCTACTTTGATACACAAGACGATATAACAATAATAAATACGAGATGTAAAATGATACAAGCAAGGAAGAAAGGAATGATTATGGAAAAAGCTCTTCAATTGCAGGCTCTGGGGTCATGGCGAATTTAAATAGAGAGACTCGCATCATCTACGCCTTATTAGAATGCAGTTACTATTCTAGATCTATCAGAACAGCAAATTCCAACTGAATGCCCTCTGTCACCACAGTTCGATGCACACCTTCTCGGTAAGTCACACGAAGAAAGGAAGGAATCGGGAGGCAACTTATTAACGTTGATGGCAGACAAACAAAAATATCGATAGCGTAGTTGATGGTTTCAGAAGTATACTACTCAGGGGCGAACCCACGGGGAGTCCCTCGAGTTCGGACCCCCCCCCCTCCGAATTCCTAACTCAACATACATTTGTACATTTTGTAAATAAAACTATACTTATTTAATACGGAAATGACTGATGGAATACGAAAATTTGATCTTACACTTCATCTGTACTCTTTCCCTTATAAAAATAATCGTTCTATATTTTTTTTTCTGAAAATATAAGTGGAAGCATTTTATAATTACTTATCGTTTTTTAAAGTGCAGAATAATACCCGTTCAATATTACTGGCTTGTAGCATTGGGGCCCCCTTCCTTCCAAAGGTTGGATCTTTCCCAAGAAAAATTTCTGGGTGCGCGCCAGATACTACTCGTGGACTCATCAGTACGCATACACTGCCAACCCCCCCCCCCCCCTTCTCCATTCTGTTTCTATCTCTTTTTCTCAGATTGCAGCACTGTGCTCATATATCATACATTGGCCAGTTGGAAATGACTGTTACGTCATATTAACCCTTGAATTGGCAAGCATTGATAGCATTATCATTACAATATTTAATTTGTCTTTATGGTTGAACCATGTCTTCTTGATCATAATTTCATAATTTTTAAAGTATTTTTGTACTTTGGTTACAAAATACAGGATGTTTATTTCAAAGCAACACTGCCCTATTATGGTCAAATATCATAAGAATACTCTCAGTAATTAGCAGCAGTTTCATTGAAAAACCTTCCTAGGAGCAAGAAACCACAAATAAACAAAATAAAAGAATTTTCGCGGAACGTAGGAGATAAAGCTTGTACAATACTAAATTTGACTGTCCCTGTTGACAAAGATTAGACATATCTAAACAAGCGACCCACACATCATGTATTCTATATGAATATTGTATGAAAGCAATAATGCCAATTAAATGATCACTGAAGTTATAATTCGTGCGGATAACGCAATAGAATGCGATGTTGCTTGAGAGTAACAGTGCCAAATAAAGGGTTAATCTGGACGTTGTTTATAAGATGGAAAAGAAGACACAAAAATTCCCTCGCACTACTTGAGCTTTCCCTGGCATACTGATTCCCTTATACAGGAGAAAATTTTATACTCTATTTTCCGTTTATTAACGAAATTGCGGATCGATTTATTTTCCTCTTATGTTTCTTAAGAAGAAGTACCGGTAGTAGATACAAATAATACAAATATTACCAACACTGAATCTGGATCTTTTATTTATTTATTTATTTATTTATTTATTTATAGTGCTTTGATTTATTATATTTCATTATTTCTTATAATACCCTCATGACCACAACTTTAAAAATGAGTCGAAAATAACATAGTAACTACATACTGATTTGATTTTCAGTTTAAGTCCCTTTCAGGAACAAGACTTTATGTGGAATCCGAGCCACATAAGCTCAAGCCGGGAATTGAACCTGGGTCTCCTATGCCAAAGGTGCGTACGCTAACTGTTTAGCCACGAGGAATCTCAACTACATACTGGAGTTCTACACAAATTAGTAGATATAAACAGGAAGATAAATTCCACATACCTAGCGTATCTTTATTTTAAACATGCAAAGGAACATACGCTAGGTATGTAGAATTTATTTTCCTCTTTCTAGATAATAGAGTAAAAAATGAATACTTTAACACATTAATAACGATATAGTTGCTTCCAAGAATAGTACAAGTATTGCTGCATTTGTTTTAAATGAAACTGAGTAGTTTCTAGAGTAAACGCAAGAGACAGACAATTTTACAATAACTCTCTTTCATGCTTAATGTATTTACTAAAGAACTTGGAAGAAAGAATTATTCCACATTCTTCTTCACAAGGAATTATTAACACGTATCTGCTGATTGCAAAGAAGTCTTTAAGATACCCACTTTTAGGTATCGCACTAAAGTTTAATTTGATTCTATAGTTTTATCCAAATAGTCATATCCTATCTAGAGATGAAACGGAGATATTTTACTTAAAATTCTATCAGAATTTATCGTTAATAGGAGCTGACAATTAAAAAAATATAATTTCTAACTGCCAAGCTATTTTCTGAAAATATAATACGATATTTCTTTCCTTGTTATGTACAAACTTTTTTATATATATATACATATCATAACCTTCAATGCTAAAAAGCAAATAATCTATATTGATCTTGAAAATTCGTTGATGCTCCTTACGTTTAACGATTTAGTTTTGCGTCAAGCTTTCCCTTTATTTCCAAAATTTTCGTCAAAAAGAAGGAAAGGAGTGGAAGGGGAAGGTTAGCGCGAAGTAAAAAAATGTAGAAGAAATAGGCTGGAAAAAAATATGTATTTTCCCGTAACGGTGTTTCATCTTTGTATTTCAGCCCGTTAAAGTTTTATATGGCGATTGTTCTTCTGTTTCCTTTGAAATGAGATAGAATTTTAATGGTTTGATTTTACTGATTTCTTCTGCAAACTTATTTAAATCTCTCTTGGAATATTACTTCGTGAAAATTTTGCTGAATATAATTTTAATATTTAATAATCACATTTAATTTACATAATGATCAATTTATAGATAAGGGAAATTTATTAGGAAAAAAAAAAAGGAAATTTAACTACGCTTAAAGTAGAGGTCAGTGTAAAATCCCATCTCACAAAATTTCAGTTCCTTCAAGAAAAGCAGGGAAATAATTCTCCATACAAAATCAATAAAATTAAAAAAAATAAAATAAAATAACTGAATAAGCAATACGGTTTAACTATTATGATAGAGCCTTTCTATTTCAACTGTGCCCCCTTCTGGCGCTGCTGTCGATATGTGATTTCCCGTATCTCCCTCAAAAGAGAAAGGACAAGTTGTTGCGGCCGACATCTTTCAATTGTTGGATGCGGAAGCGTTTGCCACAATGAATTATTTCACGGACTTCGCTGTGCTCTGTCTTATTAGCCACTCTTAAGTAGTCTATGATCTTCACTCGTCAAGACCAAGCGACTGAATGACGAATTGGCAACACAGCTGAGGTCATTCACTTCTTTACTTTAAGCAAAGGGAGGGTTTCAAGGTAGCAGGGGTGGGGCCGAAATATAGTTCGCATGTTTTCCGAGGGAACAAGTGGAATATACACGGCTCTAACTTCTTCCTTCTTAGTAACTTTGAACTATATTATTTTGCGATTTTATCTTGATAATAGTAGTCTAGTGGTTACAGCGTTGGACTCATGCTCGCGTAGTCCCGGGTTCAATTCCCGGCCGGTACTTCCCAATTCTCGGCGTCGTGAGGCAAACTGGGGAATCACGTAAAAGCAAGACATGACAGTCACTAGGTCTAGAAAGTCCCTGATGAGCCTGTTGGGGATAGGGTGTCAGGGCGCTGACCACATGCTCGCCGTTAGACTGGACGTAGTTCAGCCAGTCGCTAGCAGATGGCGTGGGAGCAGGCTTAGGCTCGCAAATAAGCTGTTACGCCACGTGGTTTGTTTCTTGGCTTTTTTTTTTTTTTTTTAAATCTTGATAATAGTTTTCGAATTAAAGCGAACATTGGACGTGAAAACTAAAATTGCTACACACAAACAGCATCAACAAATCTTCAAAGTTACTATACATTAGTGTAAAGTACTTTTTCTGTCGTTTTGAAAAATAACAATTTATCACTACAAAATACATATTAAACTGTTTCAACATGTCTTAACTCATTGGCGAAAAAGATGAAATTAAAACAGTTTCCCAAAGTATTATCAATTATTCATCTATTATAATTTCATCCCGGCGAAATTAAAATACCGCTAATTTTACATTAATTATGTTATATCTTCAAATAGATAAAATATAATTGAAATGTGGAACAAGAGCGCCCTAGACAATATCATTTTACATGAAAAGCCGTTATCACGACTCACTTATCTGCTTTCGATTTCGAGCCATTTTGAAAATCGGCATTTATTTTCGCGTTTCTAAACAGCTGAAAACATAAAGCCACTAGGTGACTTGTGATAATAGTACCTCACGCAAAATAATATTGTCTAGGGCGCTCTTGTTCCATATTTCAATTATCTTTTATCTATTTGAAGATATCACATAATTACTGTAAAATTAGCGGTATTTTAATTTCGCCGGGATGAAGACTCTTAACTTAAATACTTAGTGCTTAGCCCAATAATACCTAAACTATTTCAACATACAAACAGTTTGAGGATATGAAATATTTGTACAGTTGTCTGTGCACAACTTTATTGGAGGAAAGCAACTTTGTATAGTAGGGCAGAATTGAAATCA
The DNA here is from genome assembly GCF_964235325.1 of Thermobia domestica. NCBI lineage: Eukaryota > Metazoa > Arthropoda > Insecta > Zygentoma > Lepismatidae > Thermobia > Thermobia domestica. The sequence goes on along the minus strand of NC_137458.1, from coordinate 277,720,198 downwards.
TTTGGCACACTTTTTTTTTCTCTCTCTCTAAATAAAACAAGAAAAAGATCACGAAGTTCAATTCTTATTAAAATATGTCTCAAGCAACAAACTTGCCTCTTTATTACGTAACCAGTGGCGTACGCAAAATTTCATCAACTGGGGTTCAAGTTTCCAAGTTCATATAGTTTCAGGACTGTCATATACATATAATAATAAGTAATATTTATTTTTTATAATACCTTGTTGAATGGGGGATGGAATATAACTCGGACCCCCTTTGTATGCGCACATCACTGTATGCAACTATACTCAGCTAAACAGCAAAATTAATGACTTAGACAAAATCAGAGAAACATAATGAGTCAATAAAATATGCGATATAACATTATCAATGACAACTGTAATAATACTGAATGAATAAGAAAAAGAAAAGCTCTACAATGGTAGGCTTCACATTATGTAAAAGTCTTTCCACATAACAAACAAATAAATAAATATAACTTTGATTGATCGCAAAGCGGTAGATTATACAACTCATTCAGTGCTCTTTTCACTTAAAAGGTCATCACAACTTTGCCAACTCTCACATCAGAAATATTTTTTGCAGCTTCTACAACGCCGTCGAATGATACTGTATGATGAATATTTGGTCTGAAAGAAATAAGAATAAAAAATATATATAATATATATATATATATGACAAAGTTATATATTACAGAAACTATTTTGAAAAACTTAGGTTACTTAACCTTTTTTCAAAGACCTATTTCAAAATTTCAGGAAAATGCACCAAAAGATTCAATCAAAAAAGTACAGTAAAATCATGGTAATCTATAAATGAAAGTCACTAAATTTGTGACCTCGTACCTCTTGAACCACCCGACCGATCTGTCAAATTTTGAACATAGATAAGGTTCGGGTGACGGTGCAACTTAGGGAAAAGGGAGGGAGAGATATTAAAAAATGATCGAAAATGAACGACATTAGTGCTGAATCTACAGTTTTCGGGATCGCTGAGATGAACAGTGACATTTCTGACGCCGCTTACATCCAAATTCTGCCCCGCAACTTGGGGGAGGAGGGAATATATATATACATATAAAAATGATCGAAAATGACCAATATTAGTGTCGAATCCATAGTTTGCGGGGTCGATGAGACGAACATGGACACTTCCGATGCCGTTTAAATTCAAATTATGTCCAAAATGAAATGTATTCTCCCGTGGGAAGAACGGGTATTCTGCTAGTATAATAAAATAATAAATAAATAAATAAATAAATAAAAATTCTGTATACAGATATGAAATTGCTAAGGATTAATTCAAATAAAAAAAAATACTATAGTTAAATAATCCTCTTCGATTTTACTTTCTAAAAAAGTTGTAATTTTTCAAAATTTCACTAAAATACACCAAAACTAATTAACGGGGTTTAAAAAATTAAAAATAACAATTAATCGATTATTTTATTCCCCCTTGCAGTTAGTGTGCTTTAATAATTAACTTTCCTTAATGACACCAAGCGCTTATATCGGTGAGAATTTTAAAAATCTGTAACTTTATTTTCGAATTGACGACGATTATTCGGGTGCTTTAAAACGAAATTCAAAATGAAATTATCAGTATTACCAAACCAGAGTACCTTATTTAAATTATAATTCCTGTTGACTTTTATACTAGTACCTTTTATCTTGACAGCCTTCCTGCTTTGTTCTACTTATAGAATTATGGAACTAAAGAAAAAGTTACACTGAACTGCTGCTGTTAAAATTATTTGATTTTTTTTTTTGTTCTCTTCTTATTCAAATAGTTTTCAATATTCGAACAAATATTCGACATTCGAATCCTAACAGCACTACACTAAACCAGAAATATAATAAACATAACGAAAGAAATTACTCAAGGATATGAATGATGCATGATTTATAGTAATTTGTAAATGTACTCTTTTATTTATTGCGTCTAATATTTATTGTACCATTAACTATATGAAATCACAACCGTTAAAGGTGTTTTCAATATATGGACACTGGATTGTCCAAGCTCAGCAGCTTAGGCTGTGGTACAAGCCATGTGGTCTGAGTAGAGAGCACCGACTGCAGGAGTGAGAGAGTGTTTGGCTGTTCTGGGAAGTGGAGTGTGTGGCGTAGTGGTTAACGCATCGGCACGGTATGCCGGAGATCCCGGGTTCGAGTCCCGGTCCAGTCAAGCCACTTTTTCACTCTTTGTAAGTTGTTACCATTAACTATACTCAAGAAAGAACTGAATTTTTCCTGGCGACGTGATTTTAGTAATTCTTCTCGAGCTATCATCCAGGGGAAGACATTGGCATCTGACGTTTCGAATGCAGACATTGTATTTATCTTCAGGGATTGCGGCGAAGAGACCGGAGATGTTGGCGTGTACACCGTATATATGGTGACTACTTAGGGGCGGAGGTATGAATGGAGGCTTGTGATTAGCTGAGGGAAATGCTGGCTCCTGATTGGCTGTTGTTGTGGCTATGAGAATTGACTTTATTGAATGTCTGTTTTTTTGTTAGTGAAAAGGACCGATCATATAGTGCTGAGTTGAAACCCATTGTCTTAATTGTCCAACAACAGCCAATCAGGAGCCAGCATTTCCCTCAGCCAATCACAAGCTCCTATTCATAACCCTGCCCATAGTCACCATATATACATGCCAACACCTCCTGTCTGTTCATCATAATATCTCTGAAGATTAGTGCAATGTCTGCATTCGAAACGTTGGACATCAACATCTTCACCTGGCTGATAGCTCGAGAGGACTTACTAAAACATTAGTTGTACTATTTCGGTGTTCCGTTACACCTTCTTCAACAGACAGAGAAACTTATTGGCGATACATCTCAAGTGTTAGAATATACTCTTGCACTATTTTGTTCTTGTGAAATACTATTTCCTTTCACTAGAATCCCATTCTTTTGAAATTGGCCAGTGACTAGCATACAGTAAGAATGGATTTAAAAAAATATATATGTATGTACTACAATGACCTATAGATTAAAAAAAAAAAAAAGAAAGAAAGAAAGAAAGAAAGAAAAGAAAAACTCTTGTCGATCTGTGATTATACTTTCCAGAATAATTTCCTACTACTACCTATCTCTGAAATACACACCAACGCCATCAAACATTCTTTAAATAATCACAAACACTACTGAAGTTAGTTATTAGCATCGCTAATTAGTGCTTACCGTAGCCCGAATATTGTAGACCTCAAATATACAATCTTTTTTTTTTTTTTTTTTTTTTTTTTTTCAAATAGGTCTTAACGAAATAATATAAAATACCCAGCATATATATATATATATATTTTTTTTCATATTTTGAAAATATTATGTAATGGTAATACGGTCATTTTCCATGTTTTAACATCAAAAATTTAATGTAAGTCTTAACAGTGAAACCTCTCAGTAACGGACACCGATGTGACATGATTATCTGTCCGTAAACGAGAAGTGTCCGTTCCAAAGAGGTTACACAAATTTAGATTACTTACAACTTATGTGATAACTATGTGCAGTATAGAGTAAATATGTGTTTTATAAATATAAATATAGGTTAATATCGATATACTGTGGTCAATGTTCGGGTTACTGAAGAGTGAGGGAAAATATAACCCTCTGTAAAGAAAAAAAGGATTGCTGGAGGGTGTGTTTGTAAGGGCGTGTACTGCAAAATATAATGCTTATGTGATTTTTTTTTTTTTTTTTTTTTTTTAAATTGCGTATCATACCTTCATAAAAATCCCTTAATTCGTTTACTGCCGTATTAAAAGTAAAAATAACCCAACAACAGCATGCAACATTATTATAAATGCTGAAAATGTAGACAGAAATAACGGTGCTTTATTATTTCTTTTTCTACAAAAGCCTGCAATAGGCTCGCAGGTGTAATCCTGCTATGATCTGCCGTGTAATCCTAGGGACACTAGTTTCTGATCGAAATTTGCTTATAACTGCTGGATCAGTTGAAAGAATCAATTGAGGATTTATTTACAAATTGCACAGATTTTTATTTATTTATTTTTTGTTACGTATGAACTGAGAATAACTCCTGATATCAAGAGATTACTAACATTTGGAAGCAAAAGTAGACTTGTCCGTGTCCGTATCTGAGAGTAGCCGTAAAACGGAGGGTTCTCTCCCATAACAATACATATACTTTTACCGGGACAAAAAGTTTGTCTGCATTATAGAGGTGTCCGTTAAGTAAGGTTTTATTGTATTTCTTTTAAAGATATTCATCACCACTGATAACAACTATATGGAACTGTGTAACTTTTATTTATTTATTTTTTTTTTTTTAACAGAAGTTCGCAAATATAACACCACGGTAACCAATATAACGAAATGTTGTGAAAATAATTCGCATTGAAACATGAGCGAAACTTACATGGACAACGCGGAAAGTATACTCAAATCGCTTTGAATACCCCATGGAAGCATACTGAAAATACATTAATAGCATATTTTAGGTTCAATCAAATCGAATCATATATTATGCCGAATTTCCACCATCTATTTCCCATATACGTCTGATCTTGACAAGGCATGCATCGTGACGGCACGGTCGCAGGAGAGTGATGCTTTTATTTATTTATTTATTTATTTATTTATATATTTTATTTATTTATTTTTTTTTTTTTATTAAAGATAAAGGGCTAGGCTGCGACTAGAATGCAAGTATAATTTTCAAACTGTTTTCATACTAAAGGTATCGTTCAATATATGGGCCAATATGGTATTGAGAAAAAAAGTGATTATGTTCAGTTCTAAGATCTATAGAGATAGGGAATTAATGTTGGAAGTACAGTCTCAATTCGCTAGAAACATGGCCTTTTATTCCTTCCTATACACCACAGTAGTATACAAAAAACTTTTGGTCAATCCTTATTGTGTGCTCTGTCGACGACTAGATCTTAAGAGTCGAATTTATAAGCAGAACTTCAATATTGAAACACTGAACAGGTTAGTTAGGACACTCCGCTAATCTCGTCCTCGTTATTTATTTTACTACCATTTACTACTAGTAATTGGGGTCCAAAAAATTTTAGGATTAGGAATTAGATTTCCACGTTTTCAGCATCTATGGCCATTTTAGCCCGTCCTTTAGCCATCACACCGCCCAGGAAATTGGGAAGGAAGAAGGGAATGGGAAAGTAGGAAACGGCCTGGGAGCATTATGTTCGGTACTATCCCGGCATTTGCCTGGTGTAAATGAGGAAAAATCACATTCAGGATGGCTGGCCTGAAAAGGCTGCTACACCTTTCCGATCGAGTGCCTCCACCGGAATCGAACCTGAGGCCGCTCGAATCAGAGAGCATTCGCGACTACGCTGTACGGGTCATGTCCTAAAAATATGACATTTTGAAACTATATAATAAATAAAAGAAGATGAACCTCGAATTATGTTTTCATGAAGATGAACACTACAAATTATGCAATTAACTGAAAACACGTTAATCACTCACAGGATGACCTTCAGGTTTTAAAAATGACGTAAAGGAAGATGGTTGTCATATGTGCTTGAATTTCGTCAAAATTATGGTAAAAACATTTTGCGAAGCCCATGATCATGGTGCTTTTGAATTTTTTGGAAAATCTGAAGTATGTAGAGATGGAACTTTAGGTTACACTTCATTATTCTATGCATGCTTAATTTGCACAGCAACGACGCGCCTGGCGCCGACCAGAGAATTGAGGACTTCTCTCGATAGCGATCGGGATAGTCTGTATGTACTCCTGTGTCGTCCTGTTTGATTCTGTTTCAAGGCTAAAACTTTTCGGTCGATTTTTTTTTTTTTTTTTTTTTTTTTTTTTTTTGTATGTGCAGATAGAACTTGTGCATACCGCTGCAATTGATAATGTGGCCGAAATTCTCGACGTAAAGCACCGATACTGTCCGTATTTTTATAATATGATTTTATGGTGTATATGCAAGCTATGCAATACTCTACTGCTCCATGATAACTGAATGTATGGCACCTACTTCACATTTTCCACGTCACGTAGTGCCACATTACTCGTAGTGTTGCTAAGTTACGATTTCAAAAAATCACTAGTACTTTGTCAGTGGTTTTCCGTTCAACCCAGCTAATTCTCAATGTTTCTCCAAACACACATTTCGAAAATATCTAATCGTTTTTCATAACGCATGCATTTCTACTTTGTATAGTACAACACTAACAGTAAACATTTTAAAACGAAGGTAAACATTCAATTTCTTTTATATAGGTCTGTGTATCCGGCATTTTGCTCAATTATGTAATTTTGAACAAGAATTTAGTACATATCAGAAGTAACTACCACATATGCTCTCAGTAGTCATTTACGTATGTCTAATATGGGATTCAAAAACCAATGATAGAGCAAAAAGTTACGCTCTTCACAACAACTACTTACCGTATAGTTTTTGTGGCAACCTTTTCCATAATATCCATAAGAATGTGCTGATAGCGTCCCTGCTGTGCTGAAGACAACATCCAAGCTTGTTCAAACAGGAAACCAATTGTGGCACAACGTAGGAACAGCAGTCTTGAATTTGGTGGATCCAGCTAAATGTGGAGCAAGAGTAAAGCCATCAAAATCCAATAAATTCAAATGGAGAAAAACTTCGTATAGAGAATTATTTTACTGTATTATAACGCTGAGGAAGAATTTCATATTAGCCACTTATAAATGAAAAAATATATATATACTCACTGCTCTACCTGTAAATACTTTCTTGGGACTATAACCAAACAACTTGGCTATGGTCTTCAGGAGGTCCTCTTAGATACTCAAACTAGTTAATGCTCAAAACGCTACTCTATATTCTTGAAAACAGCAGTCCTTAACTTATAACATACGGAGGATTATTTTGGATATGACTACCATCTAAGACTGTTGAAGGTCACAGTCAAGTGGCTGACATCATAGTCCAAGAAAATATCTATAGCAGATTGGTAAGAATTTTCTTTCATGTATTATGTGACGTGCACAATGCGAAGTGTACTACTATAGACATTTATAATTAATACTAGAAGCACTCATATGGAAACACGGAAGTGCACACTGTTTGAATACTTTGCTAGGAGGTTTTGTCTTATAGCTCCGGAAGTTAAATTCACTTCTTTAAAAATAATAATCACAATATGAATCACAAAAATAACAATTATATAAATATAATGATGATTAAGAGAGCACGAAAATCGAGGTGTTTCCATTGCAAGAGTGCGTTGCAGCTTTAACATGGGTATTCTATTCCTCTCTTTACACGCTTTGCATAGATCAGAGACGGTGCGGATTCGACGGTGGGACACGTGCCGCTTGAGGAATTCGAAAACACTATAGTCCATTGGGCTGGCATATGAACTCCTGACAAGGATATCAGAGAAGATAACTGCCGCAATTCAAGTTTCCTATTCCATACGGCGATAGAATTCCAGTGATGTTTTCACCGTGTAGCTGGATGTCTTGTCTTGCTGCAGTTCAACCTGGTTCAAGTCTTGTTCATACAATACTAGTACATTTTAGTCAGGACATGAGTCTGGTATACATATGCTACATTGACTTGATCACTAGTCTTCCGTTGCAAGCGCTGCTATCGGCTGAAGGAATTCCACTCGCTTTCTCCCGCTTAGCAGGAGCTGAACCCTTATTGGCTCAACGCGTGGGTGTGTGAGGGTGTGAGCGTTAGTTCGCATTTTTGCCACGGCTCAAGACATTTTGGCAGCACAATAGTATGCAGCACTGATTTTGACGTTTCGCTCCATCCTTCGGAGACGTAGTTTGCCCTGCACGAGAAACCGGCCACAATCATGAATTCATTTAAGAAACGGTTCTAGGGCTCGCGTCAGTTTGGTGGACCCAGTACTCTGTGCCGCATATTTCAGAATAATACGATTCACAGTGGCACGACCTACACAAAAATTATGCACTTTGCACATTTGTATGATGCGCGACGCCGTGAACTTATCATCAGAAAGAGACACAATGAACCCCCTCCTATAATATATTCAGTTTCGGCGGCATCATTCTACGATCGACCACAGTGCTCTATTGTGTAGTTAACGAGATATTGTTGCTTGCCTCGTGACAATCACACGGCGATGGATGATTGCACATGTGCTGTACAGTTGCACATTGAATTTGGCTCAATATAACTCAATCAAGCTCTGTACACGCCTTCTCAGGAAAATAAAGATACAAACGAAAAATAACACATACAAAAAATGTATTGGACGCAAAGAAAGCTATATTAGATAGACTGGTACAATGGATAGATGGTATTTCTCCATATAAGAGCCACCGTTGTTCAAACATGGTATACCAGAATGTAAAAATCCGGAACCACGTTTTGACTTTTTTCCCTGATTTCGCCATCGTCGTTAAAGTATTTTCCATCAAGATGTTCCTTTAGGTACAGGATCAGATGGTAATCGCTGGGTGTGAGGTCGGGAATGTATGGCAAATGTTCCAGGACGTTCAATTGAAAATATACAACTCCTTGGTAATATTTATTGAATGAGGCCGAAGGTTGTCATGAATAAACTGGATTCCACGTAACAACATGCCCCTTCGTTTGTTTTGAATTGCACGGCAAAGGGTTTCAGTCTGGCAGTATGTTTCGGCATTAATTTTCTTCCAGGAAGCATGAGTTGCACTAGTAGAATGCCATGGCGATCCGAGAAAACATCACACACAATTCTGTAATTATCATCCGCCTGTTCGCACGAATCTCTCTGCTTCAATGCGATTGAGAAGGTTGTCAGTGATCACGGATGGAATTCCGCTCCCCTCTTCATCGTGAATATTACCCGACCTTCTGCGAGGAGTCGGCACCACTTCGCCAAAATTCAGTACGTTACCGTACACAGAACTATTTCTCGATAGAACTCGGATGGACACTTTCCTTGTACCTGCAGAAACCTGAACACGCTCCGCACTTCATATCTGGCGGAATTCGGTATTGCCGCTGCCATTTCCTACGAGTAACCCTTCCACAAAACAGCGCACGTGATGAAGCACTCCTAATTCTCGTCATATTGATCAAATTTACTGCCAATATTGCCAACTTTGGTACACAGTTTTCCTCTAACGTGCAAATGTCTTTGCATCTATTTTTCTGACAAGTCTCGTAGTAACAATAAACTTAAACTTTAAATCCTAGTTTTTTTTTTTTTTTTGTTTTTTCTCTACAAAAACTTCTAAAATCTTCCTTCTCTGTTGATTGGGAGTAGTTCTAAACAGTGATTATTTGTGTTTCAAATCTACTGGAAGATATTAACTGGGATAGTGCAGTTCGCTTACCTGTTTTAGTAATTAACACATTCAGAACAATTTTAGCGTTCAAATCTGTGTTCCTTGAATTCAGAATAGTGAGTATTATCTTCAGCTATATTTCGCAAAATAAGCATTCTTCTTCCTGGGCAATGAAAGCTTACAACTTTATATACTATTTCTTCTTACACTGTAGATCCATAAAAATATTTACATTTCTCTTAAACTTAAGAAAATTCGACGAACTAGTTTATTTATCACAAGTTTGTTTTTTATTAGGCACATACAGTTCATCATATCTTGTTCATTGCAGCTTTAGAATTATTCCACAGTATTAGTAAAACAAAACTGACCAAAACACCACATATATATTACTCATACTTTTGTAACAGTTTCGGCAATGTGGTATCGCCTTCATCAGGCCTGTCAAATGCATAACGTGACTGATGAAGGCGATGCCACATTGCCGAAACTCTTACAAAATTATTATTAATATATATGATGCTACACGATACTATTATTTGCTTAATTTAATGAGTGTCGTACATGTAACAGTGCCTTGGTGTATGGGGCCCATAATAGTTAGGTACACCTAATATAATACAAACTTGTGATACAAAAGCTAGCTTGTTCCTCTTGAATCTGCGTGAGTATTTTACAGAGATGGCCCTTGACTAAAGCCAGCATGATTCGTACAGTGCAAAAATAAAGTGATCAATTTCTTGGAGGGCTCCAACAATATGTTTTCTGGTGGATAGCATATCTAATAAATATTGCCATGTCCTAATTGAGTTGGATTGCGCAAAACTATTGCAAGAGTTTGAGTAGTTTCACTTTTATATACCTGTGTCCATAAAATATGTTGTTAATGTGCCTTCTTACATATCATTCAGAAACTCATGTTCTTCACCTGTGCTTTCGTTTACTTTAAGCCCTGAGAAGATACGATTTTCGTATAATCTACCATAGCTTATTTAAATTTGGTTGTAGAATATCCCAAACAGCTTGATACATTAATGAGATGTACACAGTGTCAGCAAATATACAATGTAACGTCGATTGTGAAAACTGTGTCGTGAAGATTTACGCTTGGAAAATAAGAAAGGTCACGTCTTCGTTCTGTTGTTGGCGTCTACGAACTGAATGTGATCAATGAAGCAGATCCGCAGAAACACGAGATATTGCAAAATAATTGCGTTGATCACTCGATAGTAGCGTGGTATTTGGAGAAATTAAGAAGAAGAAAAAAAAAAAAAGTTCACAGAGAATCAATGAAATTGGCGTTTTGAATTCTGCTCTACGCTGCTGTTCCTCTTGCGCCAAAAAAGCGAGCAATTTCTCGAACACACTCATACATGCAAGGAAAACAATCTTGTACGGCGATCGACAACAGCTCGATCGCTCCTAAAACTTCCCCACAGCCTACATTTCACTCAGAGAGATTAATGGTGGCTGTGAGGTTCTTTGTGGCTGCACTTATCCACTACAGCTTGCTTAATACTTTATATCCAAAATTTTCGAACACTTCATTCCTTACACACTTAAAAATTGTTAAACTATATAGAACAGTTCAGTTTGATACCAGAATTTCGCGACTCTCAGGTATACTCAGAACTCACCAGTAGGTCGGACCTGCAGGTTGAAAATCAACGAAATACATGTTAATTTGTCCTTTAAACTACAAGTACACTGTGCACAGCGTACAGGAACAAGTATCTGTCAAGGAAACCTAAATCAAGCTGATAATCAACCTCATACGAGAGTTACGCAAAAATCATGGCAACTATTTCCTTTTACGAATATGAAAACTAAGCCAAAAATTCTTAAATATGCAAATGAAAGATCAGTATATGAGTAAATGTTACATAGGGAGTTGGATAAACATCCCCATCAGGATACAGTAAGAGAAAAATACTACAAACTTTAATAGATTAACTTGATTACATCACACAAACTTTACAAACTTATAATTTTTAACAAGTATGCTTAACTATGCAATTTTATTTACAATTACATTAAATGGTTTTTCTAAATATTGTTTATGTAAAATAATTTTTTATATATAAACATTATGTCTGATGCCATCGTCAGCAGTACATTATTATATAAAGCATACATTATTTTGTGATGCACGATATCTAAAGTATTTGCACGATGTTTCGTTGGACGAAAAGTTACTAGATGAGATCGGATTCTGTTATTTGGGAGATAGAAGTAACCTATGTAGTTTCTACAAAAATCACTGAAATTGTGAATTGATTAATGTACCTAGGTATAAAGTATTGATTAATGTTGTGTACGACATAGAAGAGAATTATCCTACTTGGACTTGCGATACAATGAAACATTTTGCAGAAGATTCGTACATTATGAGAAATACCTACTAGTGTCGGCTCTTGATTGAAGACGCATCAGTAAAAATTATAATCTTATCAATACAAAGTGAGGGAGGAAAACTTGAAATTATGTTCTAATTCTTGTATACAATATTTACAACATTATTTAAGATTTCTTCCCTTAGTTTATATCAATAAAATTGCATTTCTTTTTCTCAAAGTGACTTCCTGCAAAAACCCACAATGATTTTGTGAAGGTTAAGAAAAGAACATATTTAGACTGTTTCATACACAAAGAGCGTAGAATTCTAAGGACACTGATATTTTTGAATTAATTTTTCAGTCTTATTACAAATACAAGATTTCTCTGTTTCATTTGTGATACAACTTACGTCAAGGTTAATGATTGTTACACCGAGGTCAATAACATGATCTACTCTATTTAGTGGAGCGTTACCTATTTGGTATTAATACTATGATTAGTTCTTTTTTTCTTGTGTACGAAATGACACTGCATTTTTCACCATCTTATAGCAGTTTCTTGATTTTACACCATTCGTCAGGTTCACTGATGTAATTTTGCCCAGGACTGGCATCTCTTCTAGAAGACCACTTGATATTACAATATATATTTTTTAATACTCTTTACATAAAAATTAGAAAAGAATTTACCTAACTGTGTTCCTCGAAACAGCAGAAGACTGTGCAATATTTCTTATACATATACAAGTATCCTTTTACGAGGAACAGAACCTTAATACATGTTGTACAACATAAGTTCTTCACATGATTCTTCTATCAATATTAATGGAACCCATTACATTTTTGGAACATTTTTCGAAGTGACGTCGGTTTAATGTACTAAATTTATGTGGGAGTAAAGACATATTATTGCCTCATTAAATTCAAATTTGTGTAAGCAGGGGTGCCCACAAAAGGGGACCTATGACGCAAACTGAGTCATTGAAATATTTGGGGGGGGGGGGTAAAAATCTATATAAATATGTTTGAGGAGGTGTAAAAATTAATCGCAAAGATTTTTTTTCATGGAAGAACACCTACGGATAGACAATTGAGGGAGGGGTGGCGTCATGCACATGAGGGGTGGGTGGGCACCACTGGTATAAGTGCACTTACAATAAAATTGCCTAAATTATTTCTAAATTAATTCTGTTCTAAATTAATTTCTATTGCAGATTTCTATAAGAAAATTCTCTTTGGCGATAATTTTGATGTATCTTGATCCTCAAACACAAAACCAATATGAAGCAAATGCGAGCGAGGTTCATTGTTACCAAATCAAAGTTACCGATTTTTTAAAATTATTATTATTTTCGAAAATGGACTTATAAACGGACACTTTGGTATAATATAAAAATATGAAGTTGTAAATTATTATTAATGTATATACAGCAAAGTAGTAAAGATATACAGTAAGAGAGTAAAGTTCAATTCTTGTTAATGAGATTGCAAATAATAGTATTCCATTTCCTATCCAAATTTCCTTATTCAATGTTTACATTAGGATTTTTTGTTCTGATGTAAAACCTCAAAAACATTTCTTCTTTCAATCGTTGAAGAGTCACACAATGTAAAGCCTTATATATTACGCATTTATTTTTATAATATGTTTGGACAACCGTAACCATGAAATGGCTTCTTTAACATCTCGTGACTCCCTTAGATGTTCCTTTAGTCTGGTATTGATATTCCTTTTGGTCATACCAATCGCGTAGGTATCTGCGCAAGAACAAGATACCTCGTAAATGCCGCTAAGAGAACTTTTATCAATGAAATAGTGTCTGAATTGGCTCAAAGACCTTTCCAAATTTTTAGGTGGGTTTAGTCTGACTTTTAAGTTACGCTTCATTGCAATTTTTTAAAGTCTATACGACGAACTACGAAATAGTGGAAAGGAAACCCATTTATTTACTTGTTTATCCTATATTTTAGTTATATCAATTTTTGAACTTTCTACAATATTGAATGTCCTTTGTTGCCAAGCTTCCATAATGAGCCTAAATCACTTACGTAATCTGTAAGATGTAATGAACATAATCCAGATGTTCGACTTAATCTTCCAAGGATGTACCGATTTTTGTGCACGTATTAGTTGCTAGAATAAATTTCCTACAAATTTATGCCTGGAATTTATTGTGTATACTATACAAAGTAACATCAAGAATTTTTTTTTTCTTTCAATTCAAGCATAAATTTAATTTTAGAGTTTATCTATTCCAATTGTCCATTAGAAGCTGTAATTGGACGTCACACTTGTAAATTATAAGCAAGTCAGCAGCATAACGAAAATATTTGATGTATCTTAATTACATGTTGTCCAGAATTCCTGACTCAAAGTACCATGTTTCTAGTAGTGGGAAAGATTTCTCATAGCTAGTTCATCTTTTTGCTAACAACAATTATCTTCTAGTTAAAATAATTATGAAGCACACACACCTCTAGAATTTTAGTGATTTCCTAACTTTCAATGGGTATAGAACTCATCATGTCTATGATGTCTACGGAAGCCATTTTCAATTGATTGGCGTTTATTAACGCACACACTTCTGTTTTAACTTCTGACTATGATTAACAACGTATTAAACTCAGACGTGTTTGTAGAAATACAATCAACTTGGATAAGTTACATGCCAGATGAAAGAGCTCGGAAATAATGTGTTGTAATTGGTACCTCACCTTTAAATATCTTAGGCATACCATAAATAACACTTTGATTTAAAAAAGCTAAATTGTAATCAATTAATTATGATTCCAAAATAATATTTACTATTTTGATCAGGTAGAGGGTTCACTGCAATCAAAGTATAATACTGACTTTCTAATGCAGCCATTTTCCCCTTATATACAATAATTTATGTGATTATATTATACTGGGAAAATAATTTACAGTAGGTTGATAAGAGCGCATCCCGAATCCGTTCGTCCAAATGCTACGTGTAATAATCGTATATCTACAAGTGTGTGGAAAATCGTATAACAGTTTCAGCTGTGTTAACTTTGCAGTGGTATCGCAATTTATAGATAGGCAGCTAATGTTGTATCTCACATTCTTCATAAGACGTGGGGAACTAGGCAAGTAGTAACATTTAACACAGAAATTACCGCAGCTTGATTTAAATTCCAAGTAATGGAATAAAGTACTGCAATTTTTCATGATCTTGTACAATCCTTATTAAAAGGACAAAGTTTTACAATATACATTTTTATCTTTTACGCCATAACATACGTACCTGAAGATTTGCCTTGGAAGTGATCCACCTACCCCCAACAGCCAAGCAGGAAATTACGTCATGTTTGGAAGGCAGTAAGCTAACAGTAGTGTCTTTTTTCTCTGCATATATATTGGAATTCTGAAACAGGCATAAGTATATAGGTAAGGCTAATGGCAGTATCCTTAGGAGACCTAGCAAAACATACAGAAACTACATAAATTTAAAGACACAGATAAGTTAAAACATCTTATTCGCCAGCATATAAGACGCACCAGTGCGTAAGATGCAACCAATTTTCTGTATTCAATTTTAAGGATAAAAAAAAAAAAAGTTTCGTTGCATATTATAAAGATTACAAAAATAAAATATGATATTTTAGCAAGAAACATAAGCGCAGTTAACACTATTTAATTAAAGGTAGAATCGCACGCATGTCTGGGAATGTAGCGTATGTGCGTCCATACGAGGTGAGGCCAGAAAGCTTTTACTCTCACCATTAGAGAGATGAGCCAGGCATCTGTAATTTGGTCTACGGATGCATCCTTCTTTACATATTTATTTAACATTGCTTTGCATTTCTCACATCCATGGATCAATTTGATAATACAGGGCGACAAATAATGAACTATATGAAATAAAACGGATATTAGTGACAAACTACGTAGTACATAAACTGTATCGCACATGTAAATGACATTACAGACATTCGGATTTAGGTTATGACAAGTTCGATATGTCTGCCATCTCTGGCGATGATGTGGCGCAGACGAACAGCAAAATTCTGCATGTCCCGTTGAAGTTGTCGGAACATTGATGCTGTCGATAACCTCCTAAATGGCAGTTTTAAGCTCGGCAATGGTTTTGGGGTTATTGCTATAAACATTGTCCTTAACACAGCTTCACAAAAATGAGTCATATGGGTTCAGATCCGGGGAATATGGCGGCCAAGCGAGTCCCCTTCCAGTGACCTCTGGGTACACCAGAGCCAGAATGCGGTCCCCAAAATATTCCTCCAGGACGTCAAACACTCTCATGATCCGATTGGGTCGAGCTCCGTCTTGCATGAAGCACATCCTGTCGAAATCAGGGTCACTTTGGGTAATAGGTATGAAATCATTTTGCAAAACCGTCACGTATCGTGCAGTCGTCATCGTGCCGCGAAGGAATATCGCACCGATTATTCCATGGCTGGACATTGCATACCACACCGTCACCCATTCAGGATGGAGAGGTTTCTCTATTGCGAAATGCGGATTCTCAGTCCCCCAATGCGCCAATTTTTCTTATTGACGAACCCATCCAAATGAAAGTGCGCTTCGTCGCTAAATCAAATCATATTCACATCAAATTCCTGGTCGTCAATCATCTGGACAATAGTATTGGCAAAAACCAACCACTGTTCCATGACCATAGGGCTTAATGGCTGATGGGTTTGAATTTTGTATGGGAAGAGATGCAGGTCTTCAACAACAATTTATCGCAGGGTTTCCCGGTTGATTCCCACCTGTTGTGCAGCTCGTCTGATCGATGTCCGTGGGATGGTTTGAAACACAACGCATGTCTTCGCGACGTTTTCAGGCGTTTTCACACTTGTTTGTCGACCGACATCGCCAATACTGTCATCACAAACACTATCTGTTCTCTCAAACTTGTGAATCAAATTGTTGATTGTTAGTACACTTGGACCGGTTGTCTTTAATTTGTACTCGTCGCAAACTTTCTTTACGCCGCAATCTAACTGTTATTGCTCCCATAATAGGCCTTCACAAGTGCTATATGCTCCTGCACGCTGTGCCGTGACATTTTCACTTGCAAATGGCCGACATCAACATGTTGCATGCGCATGTGCATACGAATTCCCATCATGCCCTGTGCTCAGCCACGCAGTTTGGATGTCATTACACGAACCGTTCAGAAATTATACCGGCTCAGAACCGGTTTTATTTCATACAGTTCATTGTCACCCTGTACTATCTGAAAAAAAAAAAAAAATCTTCGAAGTTTGAAGCAAATCAGATTTCCACCGAACTAATGGCCTAATCATCCGCAAAACGTTTAGCCCGAAATGTTTGTTTATATTTGGGAAGAGAAATAAATCGCACGGGAGCAAATCGCGTGAATATGGTGATAGCTATAATGGCGTACAAAAGTGAATTTTTTCCTGCTCGGTGTGCCGATGCATTTCCCAAACTTCGTCAGCAAATATGGCAGTATTTTTCCTGCATCAGCAATACTGGGCAAATCTACAAACACAAATAATTTTATATAATGTTATGAAAACAGTTACGATAAAATTAAAGCTAAGCTGCTTGATGAAATATTGTTGCTTTATAAACTCAAGTCAAGAGAATATTTCTTTGTTGGACGTCCTGAAACTGCTCTAAAAGTTATTATAAACCACTCAGTTTCCGAAGTGACCAGCATCATAGGTGAGAAAGACGACAGTCTATCTACTTGCAATTTTATACCATTGTTAATGTCTGTATTACTCAACCTGCTACATTAAGCTTTTCTTTATCCAAATTGTACATTAAACATTTCATTCAATAGTGAAGACAATACACTATGAACTTACATTCAAATTAATATATGGGGGCCGCGGTGGCTCAGTGGCAGAGAGTTCACCTCTGGTGCATGAGATACTTGGTTCGATTCCAGCTCGCGCCAAGTGAGGCTTGTGGTGGACAAATACCGTGTGCGTGGGTTTTCTCGGGGTTCTCCAGTTTCAACCCACTTTCTTCATTCCACCATTTAATTCATTTCCCATCATCACCGTCTCCTTTAGTCTAGCCTACATAACCGTGATTTTTTTAAAATTAATATATATATATATATATATATATATATATATATATATAGTGAGTAGCTTCACACGAAAAAGAGTACTAACTTACCATTCAGTATGATTAAGTTGTCTACTGATCAATTCATTATGATCAGTATATTCAAATCTCTCTCTCCTCAGTGGTAGAGCGTTCACCTCTGGTGCTTGGGATTCCGGGTTCGATCCCAGCCCCCGCCAAATGAACTTTGTGGTGGACAAACACCGTGTGCGGGGGTTTCCTCCCACTTTCTTCATTCCACCATTTCATTCATTACTCATCATCATCGTCTCCTTTAGCCTACGCGGCATAATCGTGGTACGTAAAACTCAGATTTCATTTCATTCTCTCTCTCTCTACATGGGATATTTAATGAATTCGGGGAATTACACCCACCCATATCTTTTTGTTCAGTTCAATTAGATCTATTGATTAGAATGTATGTTTCATCTTGGATATTTTCTTCATTAACCGCTAATAATATTGTAAAAAATTAAATTTTTCTAATGAAGGAGTGATTCTCGATCTAAGTTTCCTTTACCATTAACTCCAAAGACAACAACGCGAAGCAGCAAATGTCCTTTAACAGTATTTCTTATTTCTTAATATATTAATACGACAATTACTGTTGATGTTGTTATTGTAATGAAGTTACAATAACAGAGACAATAAGAGTGTTTTGTATTTTACTTTGATTGCTTTGCAATTCTAAGAATCCATAATATTTTCAAGATTTTGAATTTTTTGAAAAAAAAAAAAAATCTTTTGGATTGATAAATTTTACCAATTTATACAAATACGTACAACCAGAAATAATAACACATTGTACATAGCAAGAAATTATCTGTAGTATTACGCACAATATGTTTGTAAATAGCTCTGTTTGCTAATATCCCTCTTTGTTGATATAGTAGCTAGAGGGCGCACCTTTACTACATGGGGTTCCAAGTTTGATTCTCGGAGAGAGAGCCTTGAAATTTGAACGCATTACCATAGTTTGAATTTCAACTTAAACTGTAGGTCTACGTCTCATCGTCTCATATAGTATATATATATATATATATATATATATATATATATATAGGGTGTTACTGAACTATACCGACAAACTGTAAGAGGTGATTCCTCACATCAAAATAAGAGAAAAAGTTCATATGCACCTATGGCGAAAAATGCATAGCTTCAGAGCTAGGGCTGTCCAAAATTGCGAAAAAGCTACATTTCAATAGGCCCTATTTCGAATTCTAGAAACTGTGGATGAAGGTTCTGATCAGCGTAAAGGAAGCCACACATACCAAAAGTGCATATTTCATCAGTTTGTCAATAGATGTAGAGGGTATTCTCTACAGGATGTAATAATCAGATATGTTTTCAATAGAGTTTTCAGATATACCCTAATTTCAAGGGTCCAAAGTAAGCAGGAAGTAAACGTTGACAACAATGGACATCCAATGCTTCGGAGAGAAGGCGAAAGTGTTAGGAACAGGCAGCTCGATGTTTCTTTGTGAGCGCATGCGTTTTTTCGAGTACGAGAGACCATACTGCTGACGATCCTTAACACTTCCGACATCGTGCCAAAAGGATTCCGTTCGGAATAACGTGATTTGTATTTCGTCACGGTATATTTCACGTTTTCTTCACTTATAAGCGTGAAAGAAAATATCGCAGCATGCGTTTTCCCGAGTACGAGAGACCTAGCTGCTGACGATCCTTAACACTTCCGACATCGTGCCAAAGGATTCCGTGTTCAGTGCTATCAAGGCTTATCGTTTGCCTACTTTGGACCAATCATAAAATCAGAGCGTATCTCAAAATTCGGTTGATGGCATTATTGGAAATTTCACCTTGCAGGGAATAATCTGTACGTCCATTGAACATTAATGAAATATGCATTTTTGGATTGCGTATGCGTGATTCCCTTTAAGCTGATAAGAACCATCATCCACAGTCTCCCGAATTCGAAACAGGGCATATTGAAATTTGGCTTTTTTGGACAGCCCTAGCTCTGAAACTATGCAGTTTTCGCCATAAGTTCATATGAACTTTTTATCTTGATGTGAGGAATCACCTCTTAAAGTTTGTCGGTATAGTTCATTAACACCATATATATATATATATATATATATATATATATATATATGATGTAAAATAGCAAAATAACACACAAAATTTCACAGCTGTACTGAAGGGGATGTGAACTCCAATTTCAGTTAATTTCAGTTAAGCACTCTTTTGTGTGTTTAATAATTTACCTGAAATATCCAACATTCTAGAAACTGCAGGTTGTTGCTAATAGGAGCTGGGAAAAGCACACATCCTGTCAATTGTCAAACACGTAATCTTGTAGTATCGTTATGTTCCTTAATTTTCTTATGTTTAATATTATTAATAGAATTTCCAGTTACATACTGCATATTTTTCCACTATGTATTTACCAAGTTCAAAAAGTGCGTACGTTGGAGTTTAGCGTCCCTTTCAGAACCGAGACTATATGAGACATGGGCCTACAGCTTAACGTCGGATTCGAAGCATATGAGCTTCCACTGAGTATCGAATCCAGGTCCGTTGTGGCCAACGTACATATGCAGTACAAAGGCGTTTTTCAACAAAGCAACAAGCCTTCCTGTTGGTTAGTGGCTAATGTATGTGCCTTTGCTTAACATCTTTCCGAATTTGATTCTCAGTAGGAGAACAAGCAATTTAATTTCGCAATCACTTTTTTCATATATATATCCGTCTCCTTTAACCTAAAGGGCATAAGGACGTTAAACGGACGTTAAAAGGACGTTAAACTAACAAAATTCAATGACACACACAGTGTGAAAAAGTGGCTGACTGGACCGGGATTCGAACTCGGGACCTCCAGCATACCATGCCAACGCGTTAAACACTACGCCATCCAGTCTTCTACCCAGAACAGCCACGCACTCTCTCACTCTCGAGGTCGGTGCTCTCATCTGAGTGGCTGCTCTGGGTAGAGGACTGGATGGCATAGTAGTTAAAGCGTCGGCACGGTATGACGGCGGTCCCGGGTTCGAATCCCGGTCTAGTCAGTCACCTTTTTACTCTTTGTGTGTTATAGAATTTGCACCTATAGAGGATCTGATGTGTAAAAAAATCAATTGTTTCTTCCTTTTATTAGGTAATAAAAAAATCACTTAATTTAATCAACAAAGCAATACTTTTCGTTTCAGACATGTATTTGAAACGCTGCTACGCAATAAGACTTTCATTCCCCGCCAACTACTTTACATTTGCAAGAAGGAATTTAACCCATTAAACTTTGCATTAGGTAAATATTGCTAATCGTTTATAAGAAGAAAATCTTAACATTGCAGGGACAACCGGACATTGACAGAAAACACTGATGGTTTTTTTTTTGTTTGTTTGTTTGTTTGTTCCCTTCTCTATAACAAACTTGAAGAATTTATCAATGACTTTTGAACATAAAAAATCACTTTCGTTATGCAAATGATAATATTCCAACACCTACCTGGGGATACTGGCTTACTCCTTGGTCCACTATAATATCTACACCTAAGTTGCCAGTTTCCAGCATACATACAGACTTCAAACTCGAATTCTTCTCGTTTATTTCAATTATTTGCGCTGTAAAAGTTAAGGAATAGAAAATATAATTAAATGAAAAACTAACTTTAAGTTCATGTAGAATAAACTTCCTTATTAAGCTCAATCATAAATTAATAAATGTGAATTTTAAATTAGTCTTGTCATTATTTATTTCTATTTCAATAACCACTTTGTATCTTGATAGCATAGATGATTCTATATTTTAGTTTTATTTGTAATGTCAAAACTTTTCATTTTCTTTTTCAATTATTAAGGAATTATAGATAATTTTAGATGAAAATATAAAATAAACATAACAGCTTAGCGGCCATATTGGTTAGTTAACTATATGAAGTCACTATGTGACTTTGTACCTCTTGAACCACTCGATTGATCTCGATCAAATTTTCAACATAGATGAGGTTCGGTTTTGGGATGGTTTTTATTATTCCACTTTGACGGTACATCGTAGAGGAGGGGAGGGGGAGATATATAAAAATAAATAAAACTTAATAACTCTTGAACCACGAGACCGATCTCGATCATTTTTTGTTACAGATAAGATACGGGCCTGGGATGTTTTTTTATGATTTCACTTTGACGGTTCAACCTATGGGAGGGGAGATTTACGTACATGATCGAAAATGACCGATTTTGGTGTCAAATCCATAGTTTTCGGAGTCATTGAGATGAACAGTGACATTTTCGCTACCGTTTAAATTCAAATTGAGCCACGCAACTTAGGGAAGGGAGGGGGATATATATACATTCGAAAATGACCGATACTAGTGTAGAATCCTTAGTTTTCGGGGTCACGTCGTGTGTACTCTGGGAATCCTTTCCCTCTTATTGTGTACACCACCACTGTCACGTCACGATTCATGTGATTGTCAATTCTGCGGAACGATCTCACGGCCTCTCGTAGCGCCAATATATAGCCACTTCGAAGTTATTTAATTGTAAAACAGATACTTATTAATGTCGTCTTTGCATTGCAGATCCACATACAACTGATTCGTGCATCAACTACGCTTAGGGTGTCTGATAATCTCAAAACTACTAGCGTCATGTCCTCTAGAGACACTACGTTTAGCCTATTATGGCTGGTATTCTAGGACCTTCAGACTAAAATTAGCTACAGATATGTGAGCTGTGATGTGAATTTCATTAGAATAGAACTAGTGTAAACCCAGCGTTTTTAAATCCGTTTCCAATATACATGGTGTATCAAAAGTTCGGGGCCATAGGCTAACTTTGTTATGAGTAAAGATACGAAACGAAAAAATGGAAAGAAATAAAAGTTGTTTGAAATAGATAGTTTTCGATCTAAAATAGTCGAATTTTTCCAATCGTTCCAGCGGTTTGGGTCTACACTGATAAGGCGCCTTATGTTAAATAAAACAAAAGAAAAAAAGCAGCGTTACTATTTTAGCACGCTGTTGTCTTGAGCTTTCACTACACGAGCAATACAGAACTGTTGGGAAATTGATGCAACTTGTTCTACTGTAGATTTTCTTAATAACAATATGCACGTTTCCCCGTGTCATTTGTGCGCGCGCTTACGTTCCGTTTAAACGGTCTGCTGATCTACCTAAAAATAATACCTTCTCATTTAACACAGGGCACCTTACCAGTGCAGAGTCCAAACGGCTGGTGCGATTAGAAAAGTTCAACCATTTTACATTGAAAATCATCCATTTCTAACAAATTCCCTCTTTTTCCGTTTTTGCGTACCTTTACTCTACGGAGTTTTTCCTATGGCTCCGGAATTTTGGTACACCCGGTGTATGTAAGTATATACATCATATTATTTTGTAATTATAGATTGCCGATATTATCCAAATTTTTACCATGTTGCGAGAAAGCGTGGAACTGTTCGAAATTCGTTCAAGATTTTTAAAACTGTTTTGAAGATAACATTTATTAGAATATTTGTCATGCATGTTACTGAGGTGTAATTGTGATTCATGAAACTATGTGTTTACGAATAATAAGTGTTTGAAGTAGGTTAATGTTTATATTGTATGCGCTTCATCCAGAAAATTGAGAGAAAGCATATAACAGTTTTCAGAAACTTAGGTAACTGTATACTTTGTTTCCCGTGAGCATTGGAAGTAGTAGTTCAAAGTGTATTTACATTTATGTGTAATCAGAAGATACCACGATAGTTTCAGCCCCAAGCGTGGTTCATTTACTAACTGATCGTTGTTAAGATAGAATTGAAGTGAGGAGTTCAAAAACCAAGTCATGTAGTCACGAAAATGCAAATTTTTATTTCCTTTTACTTCCTTTGTTGTTTTTCTAATTGGTACTTGATTTCTGAATCATTCTTCTTTTTACATTGGATGTTCGTTCAGATTATAAATTGTGTGGGAAATTTGCGTGTTCTTCTAATTAGCGTATTACAAATGCATCATAAATACGAGATGCCAATGATCTTTGTGGCGATCCAAGATCTGCTGAACACTTTAATGGATTTCGATTAGCATTTAAGTTTCCATGAGCTTACAGTACAGAATAATCTTAAACGTGAAACTGTTTCATTTCCTTAAAATGATAAAGAAAATAAATTCACTCTATCGGTGTTGAGTACATACATTTTTTTTTTTTTTTTTTTAATCCATTGACTTACTTGAGAAATTATTTTTCCATTTTCTTTGAAATAAACTGGGATTTTGTTGACGTGACTTTATTAAGTTTTCTTCAAGTCCGGGTAAATGTTCTTATACGAGGGTAAGTAAAAAACTATCCGTAATTTTAACATAACTCTTTTTACATTGTTCGTACTGACCTGTCCTCTTTTATTTTATTGTTATGCTGTTGTGATCATGCTATGAAGTTGTCTTCCTCTTGTTGCAGATACATCACGGCCGCACCATTAGAAGTTTGCACCAAAGAGGAGCAACAAGCAGTGATCCGGTTAACTGACAGAACGGCAAATGATAGTACAATCAAAGCCATCACAGTCCCCATGTGAGCGTACAACACCAACAATCGATCAATCGATTGTTGGTGGCACGTCTATATTTCACGTTCCTCTTGCACTATTACCTCTCTTACTTGTGCTACTTCAAAACATCTTTGGTAGTGTCAGTAGAGACTCTAGTGGTGAGGCGAATAGAGAGAACTGATGTTCAGAGACTATATTCGCTTCTGCCTCGACACAATAATGGATATCTGCGTGTTTGTAGACGTACACATGAGTGGCAAAATCTAGCGTATGTTTGCATTTGTTATGCAGATGTCATGCAGAATCCATATCTGAAATTTTAATACAGGAGGTAACAACATAAACATTCCGCTAATCTCCGCTCTTGACTCAGCGGAGTATGACATATGCATTGATCATGTCGTTAATCATGTCTCCCGATCTTGTCTGAAACTTTGCAGCTCCCAATTTATCAAAGTGTGTGTTACACAGAATTTACTTCAATACTTCAAGCGATTTATACTGCACTACAGTCGTTATTAAATGGTTTACCAAGAATCTAGGATAATGTTCATCCTTCGAAGAAGAAAAGATCCTCGCTCTTCTTATGTAATAAAAATATAACCGTTACCAGGTTATATAAGTAATTTTTAGGGACGCTCTGTATATTTTGGAAGGACAGAAACCAATCACCGATTTATATTTTATTCTTGCAACGAAAATCATTTCTTTTCTTCTCTGGGAATAGCGAACAGCTCGACTTCTCTTTCACGAATTAGAACATTAGAACCTTTCATCGCTCACCATTTGTATTGTATTGTATTGTATTTATTTTCGCACAATACATATATGCGAAACGTTTCACAGTGAGATTTTAGTAAGCAACAAGACGACATTCATTTTGTGAACTACATGCGTGTGAACTCTGTTTCGTGTACTTGGAACCTTCAGTGTTTCTTCCTTACTCATTACTATGCAAAGACTACGTTATATAGTTATTTGGAATTGGATTAAGTGCTTTTTTCAATTACTTATGGAAATACTACATCACAGGTACCTGAACGCCTCACAGACGCCAAACAATATTGCTCGGCCAGCTCTTATCTCGAAGTTCTCACGTTCGAACTGTTGTCTTCTTTTTCATTGTGGCCAGTGAACTGTGAATTAACGCAAATTCTTTCAACATTTATTTGCGTATCCATACAGGTGGTTTAAATTATATTACATTTTAAAATAAACTACTAACACTGACTAGTTGGTCAGCCAAGCTTTTACCCCGAGCGTCGGAACTCAGGGAGTTTTCTCCGCATGTTGACGCAGCCAATATGCTAGTTTCGTTCGTTATACAGTTAAGCAAAGGGGAATAAGTTATTAAGTAGTCGCACAAGGACCTTCTTAGCGGATAGCCCCATTTAGTTAAGTCCCTGGTCCTCTGATCACGTTCGAGTAAGTTATCGGTTCCTAGCAACTTTTTGAGTTTTATACTGTACCGGAAAATGTTTATTCCATGGATACGGTACTATGAATTTTTGGTGAATTCTCATCGCAGCAGCCAGGAACTTACGTCGTGGGACTATTTTCAGTGTAACCCTACAGTGTTAACCCCTATGTGTATCATTTAGTGGTGTGAGAAAAGTGCTCCCCAAAATATGGTGATCTCCAAAATATAATATTTCATTCGTGTATATATGCTCGATGATACAAATTTAAAAGGGCTCGTATTTTGAAATGTGAAGTGTAACTTTGTGTTTATTGAAGTAGTTAATTGTCCACATCCATACCAGTGTTTCGTGTTGTGATTATTTTCTTCTCCATTATTATTATTTTTTTTATACATATAGTGTATCTAATAAATAAGTATATCATCATTTTATTCAATGTGTTTTCGTCCCATGTGTGAATGGTATTTTGTGAGTCGCGGTCTAACCAGTTGTCTGGATGTCCATGAGGATTTCGAGACAAGATGTCTGAACCTCTCGGTGCTTTATGCTCATCTCATCGTCGAGACCTGAGAGCGATCCGGGAAGAGTTCTGTAATTATTTTTTGGAAGTGTTCTTTAGTGTCTTAACCAGGTAAGCTCAGCTGTTTTGAAAGTACACATTGGTTGGACGAGAGGAGCAGATCCGGAAAGAGGTTACAAAAACACGAACAAATGATATAACAAATGATGCATATTTACAATTATGTTGAAAAAACGTAGAAAAATTGAATGAAAAGAACTTACCTAATTCTACATCCAGACTTTGCAGATAAAGCTTTTCATCTAAGGAAGAGGACGTTGTGATTATTTTGGCCCCCCAATGATGTGCTAATTGTACACACATACTTCCAAAAGAGGACGCACCATCTAATATCACAACTGAAAAAATAGTAAAAGAAAGAAATAAATACATTAACTTACATGCCTTAAATATAAAACCAAAGTAGATATCAAGAGGAAACACACGAAGCAAAACAGGAAAAACAGAGAAAATGAATATGCAAAATTTTAAATCCTAAAGTTAGTTTTATTGTTAGAATCACATTATTAATTCATTTCAACCTCCTATAAATGTGAAAAGTAAAAATCATAAGGAGCCTTATCTAACTACGACACAAAATTACGAAAACATATGTGATAGAAAAAGAAAAAACGAAAAAGTAATTAATCAGAAAGATGAAATTCTGATACAGGTTTTTGTTACACATAATGGCTGCAAATTATATTTACTAAATGATCCAATCTTTACGTATAACACATTAAAAAAAGACAATATATAGTTATACGTATACACGTGATGTGCTTCTATAAATTAGTTCACACTTTCCTTTATTTAGTTTTTCTGCTTCTGTACACATTGATTCCTGTTCCAATAACAGTAAGTTATAACCAGCTTTTTTCAATGATGCTTCTAAACTAGATTCTTCTTTCGAAGTTGGCAAAGCATTCCATCGCTTCAGCTGCAATTATAAAGGGTGTTAATGAACTCCATGTCATAACTTTAAGAGATGATTCCTTATATCAAATAAAAGAAAAAGTTCTAATAAACATTCACAGGGTCCTCTCGCAAGCGGTTCAAATAATTACATGAACTAGAATGCTCTCTATCCAAATATCAACATTTTATAATCTCAAGGTACCGGTGTAACGAATTACATACAATAAGTTTGGTTACAGTGACATACTTTTAAGTTTAATTACGTAGTCGTTCTATGGGTACAAGAGAGTTGTGAAACTTGGATATTTAGAGTGAGTGTACACTAGATCCTGTGTAATTCCGTGAACTGCTTGTGACAGGTCCCATAATTTTCAATGCAGGCGTTTCAAAATAGATATTTCGCATTTTCGCCAATTAAAAACTGAAAATAGACGTTTTCTGACTCACGTTTCTTTCATTTGATACAAGCAGGAAGACGAATCTCTTAAATTTATCTTACAGAGTTCATTAACACCCTGTAAAAATCCTGGAGGAGAAAAGAGTACATCTGTAGTAAGTGTGGAAAGCTGAATATTAATATGTAATCTTGTGTCCCTATCTTGCAAGCTATCATTGCAAAGATTGAGATATTGTAGATCATTATTAAATATTCCGCCTGTCGACAAGTCCTAGAACTAATAGGAACGAGAGAACTCTTTATTTTAACATCTTAAAAATTCGGACCTGGAAACATTTCTCCCACGTTTCCCGATCTTCACTTTCTTCTCTTAATTCCCAATATTTTTCAAATCATCAATCAGCTTTGCTCTTCTTCCTATCCTCCCTTTCCTTCGTTATGTAAAAGACAACTTTTTGCAAGATGTATCCAATTCAATTGGCTTTCATACGAAGGATGCTGGTTAAAAGCGTACTCTTCTCTCCTACCCGCTTTACAATATTGTCATATTTTATTCTTTCTGTCCATTTTATCTTCACCATCTTCCTCCAACTCACATTTTGAAGTTCTATAAACATTTCTTCTCTAACTTTTCGTAATATCATAGTCTCCGATCCATACTATCCAATACTCCATATCTAGCAATATTTTTCTGGAAGCATTTATGATTTATGTGCTTACATTCCAAAACGAATCAAACCTGTTCTGCACACTAACGCTAATTCTATGCCGTACTAAGTACCATTTTATTACGGTATTATCATTGTTTTGATAACCATATTATATATATATATATATATATATATATATATATATATATATATATATTTAAAATATATATATGAGTTACTGGCACATAGTAGAAACATAATTACATACTTTAAAAAAATAAAAATTATGGTATTTCTTAAGCACCAATGCATTCAACTTCCATATTCATTTTTTTACTGGTCATGCTTGAGGCAAGGGCGCCCATAAGGGGGTCAAGGTGGGGTGCTGCCCGCCTAAGAGAAAATCGTACTTGGGAATATCGAAAGCCCAATAGAATTTTTACATTAGTTATAGCAAAATTTGAAACTATATTTGAAACCTCTCTTATATTTGCCCCCTCTTGGATACCACAACATGGGCGCCCTTGGCTTGAGGCTAAAGAATTAAAGTTGCTGCTGGAAGCACGGGTTTGATTTCGAAAAGTACATTACAAGTACTTTCGCAAAATGCTTTATCAGGTGTTCAGGAGACATAGTAAGAAGGACGTTTAGCTTCAAGCACGACCTATGAAAGATGAATATGAAACTTAAATGTACTGGTACTTTAGAGACACATCATTATTGGTTCAAGGTTTATAGAAAATGGAACTGTATTAGGTTTACAATGAAATTATAATTCTAGAGTATCAATATATATGGAAAGGATCGCAGCAAGCGTCGATACAAGCTGTAAGAAATGCGTTTAAAGAAGAGCTGGTAAATTAAGGTTTAACAGGAAAATAAATATTCAAACTTATACGTAATACACAGAAAATACCTTACGAAATGACAATTCTGCATCATTCGAGTTATTGTTGGATCAAATTCGCTGTAATGTGCAGGAGTGAATAGACGATAACTCGAGCTCCTTCGTGGCTAAGCGGTTAGCGTACGCGCCTTTGGCGGAACAGATCCGGGTTCAATTCCCGGTGAGAGCTCATGTGGTTCGGATTCCACGTTAATCAGTAGGTCCACGTCTCATATAGCTTCGCTGCTGAACGGGACGTTAAACTCAAAATCCACTCAACTCAACGATAATGAACTATGATGAAACTGTGGATGTAAATACTGCTGTGTAGACATAAATTGTAAAGTCTACGCCATATTTCAAAAGTGGACTCAAATGAATCAACTAAAGGTCACAGTGCTATAGGCAACCATAATGAGAACTTCATCACTCAACCACTTCCTTAAACACATGTTTGTCTGATATCTCTACCTCCATATGTGTAACTACTCGCTCAAGAGAATGAAGTTAAACAATGGAATATTTACAAGAAGTCTTGTAGCGAAACTTATTCCAGAACAAAATTTAACATATCAAAAATATCATACAAAATGTCATATTTTTTTTCTTTTCTTTATATGATAGTGAATATCAGTAATTAAAAAAAAAGAAAATTACCTGTATCTCCGGAACACATTCTTCCAAGATAATGCAATGCCGTATACGCTTTTACAGCATCACCGATGCACCCTGCAGCATCAACGAAGCTCACTGACTCTGGTTTCACCACTGAAAATAGATAGCTTTCGTAAATATCATCATATCATACCATGTAAAATCCAACCTAATTAACCTACCTTACGGTTTTACGAAATCAGAAAGGTCATTGCCGCACAAACAAAGCCCCATCGCTGGATTCTATCCTGTACCAATCCAATCTACGCAGAATTACTAGAATCCATCTCCCTACGATACATTAGAACTCTCACGATATAAATGTTTTTAAGTCTCATTTTAGATTACAATGAACTCTACTGCGGATTGAACCCACTAATATATACGATACCATTCACACTAACAATATTTTTTATTTACAAACGTAATCCCAGATTCAGCTGAATGACACTTTACATCGTAATATCTAACAAATGAATGTGATAACATATTAATGCAATAATAAATAATAATAACATCTAAGATAGTAACGAGAATGGTTAAAAATAGTGAACTAAAATTTATATATTAAAAATGACATTATAATGTAGTTCTATGCAATTTCAGAACTAAATAAGTAGCAAGAGTGGTTAACAATAGTGGACTAAAATTTATCTATTAGAAATAATGTCGTATGCAGTTATATGCAGTTTGAGAATTAAAAAAATCGACAGCTGTATGTGATATAATTTCGTTACATACAAGGTCTGTCCGGGAAGTAATATCTGTGAAGCAACTGTACATTGCAGCACGCTCTATCTGCCGGGATCAATGGTGGTGTAAGTCAATTACCGAGCGAGTGAATAGCTCAGTTGACTCCGAGCTCTCGGAGGTGAAGGACGAACGATTTAGTAAACCTCTGTTTCATCTCTTGTATAAGTCGCGATGCAGCGCTCACTGAACCAAAGATAAGTGATGAAGTTTTGCGTGAAATTTGACAATTCTGCAGTGGAAACTTTTTCAATGTTTTAACAGACCTTTGGGGGTGAGTGTTCATCACAAAGGCAATTCTACAGATAATACAAGGCGTTTTTCGGAGACCATGTAGAGGTCAACGACAAAGCCCGCGCTACAGGCCTGTCAACCTCCTCAAACGACGAAAATGTTGACTGGTGTGAAAACTTTTGCAAACAGATCGTCAAATGAGTGTTCGTTTAATATCCGACACGTTAAATATTCCAAAAACTATCGTCCACGAGATTGTGACCAAAGATATGCACATGACAAAAATGTGCACGAAGCTTGTTCCAAGAATTTTGACCGACGACCAAAAATCTCGCCGAGTGGAAATTTGTCAAGATATTTTGGAAATCTATGAAAATGATTCTCACTTTTTGGACACTGTTATCACGGGTGATGAAATGTGGATATTCCAGTACGACCCCGAAACGAAGAGGCGAGTACTGAGTAGCACACCTCGGCGTCCCCTTGCCCAAGTAGGCTCGAATGAACCAATCAAAGATCAAGACTATGCTCACTGGTTTTCTGACATCAGGTCCACGTGAGTCCACCGTGAGTTTGCACTTCTTGGGACACCCGTTAATTCTAAATTTTACGTAAAAGTCCTCAAGAGACTGAGAGCAAGGATCCAGCGTGTCAGAACAGACGTCAGAGGTGATCGGAAACTTCATAATGAACACGTGCCAGCCCACACTGCCTTCGTCGTGACCAGCTACCTGGCTAAATCTAACTTGGCAACGCTGCCCAGCCACACTACAGCCTCGACTTAGTTCTCACACTTTTTCTTTTTTTCGTTTCTCCGTTTAAAATCCCCTTCGAAAGGACATCGTTACACAACAATTGACGACGTGAAAGCAGCTAGTGAAATGACTTTAAATGCACTTCCTGAATAGGCCTTACAGGATGCCTTCCCACATTGGAAATCCTGCTGGCAAAACTAAATCGACGCAGAAGGACAATATTTTGAAGAATTTTAATGTGCAGGTATTATTATGTAAACAAGAAACTTTTTTTTTTTTTTTTTAAGTAGATACGTAGAATTAGTGATATACTTCCGGACAGACCTTGTAACTTAGAAAGTTTGCAGGACAGAGAATATTGAATATAACAATTCTAAGTAAACTACCTCTCCCCCCTCTCTCTCTCTCTCTCTCTCTCTCTATATATATATATATATATATATATATATATATATATATATATAGTATGGCGCTAAATTCGTTGTACAAAAGCAGAGGAGTGATTCCTGAGAGTAAAACAAACAAAAAAGTTCCAATAAACATAGGACGAAAACCCCATCGTTTATGTGTTATAGGCTGCCGAAAACATGAAAAAATGAATTTTAAAGGTTCATAGCTCCAAAACTATGGGACCTACTGTAGTCGGGTCAAGACTTTACTTAGGAACTAGTATGTGCTCTATCCAAAAATACATGTTTTAGAATCCTAAGGTACTCACGCAACAATGTTTATGGAGGTAGTTGGAGAGTACTTTATATCATAGGCCCGTAGTCAAACTCCCACTATAAAAATTGTTGTGGAAGCACCTCAGGATTTTGAAACACGCATTTTTGG